>NC_043708.1:125485054-125632869 GCF_006229205.1 Suricata suricatta
AGGGCAAAGAGCAGTGAGTAAATAAATAAATAAAATAAATAAGTAAATAAATAACTGCTAAAGAATGTCACCCAAAGGCAGAAGTATAGGTATCTTTCTCAGAGACCTGACAAGTTTCAAGGAGGGCAAAACAGAAGCTGCTCCCATCTGTAATACCCTGTCCCACAGAGGCCAGTAGCCCTAACACTCTAGACCCCTCCCACATATTCATACCTTCAAAGGCCAAGAAGCAGAGAAAAGCCCTGAGAAGAAGGAAGAGGAAATGGAAATAAAGGGCAGATGTGGGAAGTGTTTGAAGAAATGGGGGAGGGAGAAAATATTCTAGCCATTGGTGCTAGACACAAGATACCTGAAAGGCTGGAAACATACCCCATAATCATCACATTCTCCCACCCTCAGTTAAACCCCTGGTACAGATGGAAGAAAAGGGGGGACAATGTGGTAGGATGAGAGTCAGGTAGCTTGGGGCCACCAAAAACTCCCTAGCTGATTTCTCTTCTACTTTTCAATTAAATGATTCACACTCAGTCCTAACACTATCAGATGTGTTTAGATGCTACCCAAGACCCAAGTCCTAAATCTTTACCTTATGTGAGGGCAAAAGGATGTGTCCTGTGATGTATGTGCTCTTTTGTGGGTGATCAGGGAACTTATCCCACTTTGGTATCCCATTGCTTGCAATCTCTGGCCTTTGACCTCACGTGGCCTCCCAATCTGGTTGGCACTAAGAGCCAGGCCTCTGAGCTCACTCCATCTGATCAGCCTCTGATGGCAGTAGGAGAGCATGGAGTCAGTTGAAGCTGGTAGATGCCTTTGAGTTTTAATCAAGTCTTTGAAACAAGAGCACTGAAGTATTAGGGACAATTTCTTCTCTAGTTTTCAACCCATTTCAACCCATTTCAATAAACATCTATTGAGCACTTAGTAAATCACACTAGGATATCTGCTTTCTTAAGAATTTTACCAAAACAGTATTCGAGGCTCAACCCAATTCCAGACACCTTCAGCTGTAGCCTGATCCAGATTTCCTTGTGTCAAGCTATGGGTAGGGGAAGAGGGGAGGCACAAAAGGTCTCACATTGCTTGAAAATGTGAGTCCTATTGCATTTACGGTCAATAATTAAAAGCCCAACGTAAAAGCTGGGCCCAAAATTTCCATCAGCTGGGATTTGGGGTCAGTCTTGAGCCTTTACTACAGGAGACATGCACCCTGGCGGGGGTCCTCCTGGCGCCAATGTCAAGCTGTCAAGAATCCAATGCAGTGTCAGACTACTGAGAGAAATTGTCTGGCTTTAGGACTTATGCCCTAAAAAAATAAAAAATATATATTTTTTTTCATGAGAGGGGGAGGGGCAGAGAGAGAAGGAGACACAGAACCGGAAGCAGGCTCCAGGCTCTGAGCTAGCTGTCAGCACAGAGCCCGATGCGGGGCTCGAACCCACGACCGCGAGATCTGACCTGAGCCGAAGCCAGAGGCCCAACCGACTGAGCCACCCAGGCGCCCCTAAAAAATATATTTTAAAAAAAACTGCACTATTCATACACCCTCTTTCTTCTTTCTCCTCATATCTTCTCCACTTGCCTTCATACTTTAGTTGGCCTTTTCCTCTGACTTGATAGATACATTAAAAACTCTTTAGAGATCCTCATCTAATATGACTAAAGATTATCACTTTGGTTAACAAGCATTTATTGAGCATTAACCAGGCTTCCACTGGTGTTGGGAATTCAGAGTCAACAGAGTTGGTTTTTCTCCACTGAGAAAGTCTTTCTATTGAGAATTGACAGATGGACTGCAGAAAGGGAGGCTGGGCCAGTGGGGCAGGGAACCCTCTGAGGACTTATCTGACGGGACTTTAGAAATAACACTGAAGCTCATGAGAAAGATAGTGGGTGATTTCCTGCTGGAAACCTCCTGTTGGAGAATAAAGAGCCAGATGGTGAGGATGATGAACCAGGAGTCTGGTCTCTTCAGATGCTATTTTTCTCATCATAGTTAATTATTGCAAGGGGGTGGGAGAGAAAGGCTGGGCAGCTAATAAGAGTGTGGGAATGGGATATCCAGATAGTTTTCCAGGGCAGGGTGATCCAGCTGAATCAACTGCTCCTTGTGTAGTAACAGGGTAGCCTGTCCGTTCCCTTCCATACCCTTATTCTTCTGGTGGCCAATTCAGGCTCCAGCCATTCCTGCTTGCCTGAGGAAATATTAGATGAGCAAGATAAAAGATGTACACTCACATCCTGACTCTGGCAGGCTGGATGGAAAGAAATGGAGAAACAAATAATTTATTTAAAACACAAATGCCAGGGATATAAGGGCAGAAACATAGAGACTTGGAGGAAGACAGCTAAATATGGAACGGAAGAGAAAATGCATTACAGGGAAATCTGATCAGCTGGGGATGCACAAAAAGGGAGAATCATAGGTAGATGGAGGAAGAAGGGCAGAGAGCAGATGTAGTAGGAGCTGTCAATCCTACCCAGGCATTCCCTTCCCCCATTGGGCTGTGGCTTGGGCAATTTCATTTCTTTGTTTCAGAACAGGTGAAGGAGATGTGGAAGAAACACAACCAGAGACCATGCAGGGAGCAGCTAAGGAAGCTGTGTCAAGAATATGTGGGAGTCTCAGGATCCAAGGAAAGTTTATTCCTCCCTAACTTACCCACCATATTCACACAGACTCACCTCAGCTATGGGTCAAGTGTCTGATCCACTTTAGCCTAACAGACTAAGGAAAATAAAGTGGATTGAGTGGAGGCTTCAGGCTTTGGGTACTCTGTGTGGCAGCCTCCACCTGCCTGACTTATCTGAGTCTAATTTGAATCAGTTGACACTGGTCCTTATTCTTGGGCAGCCTTTGAGGAATCCAACAGCCAGAAACCATCTTATCTATCTATCTATCTATCTATCTATCTATCTATCTATCTATCTCTCTATCTATCTATCTATCTATATTTATTTTTGCTTAAGAGTGATTGCCCGGAAGGACTGTGGAGTGGGCAGAAACAGAAGGTATGAAGGAAATGGTCAGGATTCATGTCCTCATTACCACATTTAGGGCTAGTAACCAGATTTGAGGATCTCTCCTTTACCAAGATAAAGCAACAATTCTTTTATATAATTACAAATATGATGTATAACAAGATGGCAAAACAGGGCTCTTGTTTTCACCGAGATTCTAAAAGGTCAAGAAAAAAAAGTGGAAAATTTGGCTACTTTTTTTTCAAATAAAGAGGCAAGGGTTACAAAGAAGGTGGTCAAAAGTTGATTCCAAGCTTTACTCCCTCAGAAAGTGTATGAAATGTTTGAGGCCTGGAAAAGAAACGAAGGAAGTTCTCAAAGTGACATGGCATTTTATCTCCCCCTTCCCTAGGAAAAGAAAACTGATGGGGGATCACACAAGGCCCTTGATGTGCATTCCTTGGATTTTGCAAATCACAGTACACTGGGGCTGACCCACAGAGGACAGGTCCACAGGAAGGGGCTGCGGCAACAGGACAGAGACTCAGCCTCACTGGGAAGCAGCTGCATGACCAAGGATAGCGGGTGGAGTGAAGATTGTTCACTGTGTTTCACTGACCAGCTGTGTTGTTCCAGGAGAAGAGTTGGCCAAGAGCCATAATTAGATCATGTCCAGGATCATTTCCAGAAGGGATATAGTAGTGGCGGGTAGGGGTATTTGACTGAAAAGGAAGTAATGGCTGACTTGAAGCCATGCTCTGCCCATGGCTGGGAAGCACAGTTAAATGTACTCAGGGAGGTTTCAAAGGGATACTCAGTCGTACCTTACGGAAGTGTCAGCCATACATATGCACCAAGTCCAGAGCAGGCACAACCAGCTCTTGTGTAACCAACTCACTGCCCCATTCCTGAATGCTGGGGTGGAAAGCAAGGCCAAAAACGATGAACAGAAGCAAAATCCAGGGCTGAGAATTAGAAAGAAGCTAACCACCCCCACTACTTACTGAAACTTTCATGAAGTTCTCTGTTTTGACTATTACACAGGACTGGGTATTTCAGTTACTGAAATGGATCTATCTTAGGACTAAAATTGACGGAAGGTGAGTTACCTGAGACTTCCTGGAAGAATTATGGAACCAGTCCGTGCTTTCGCTCAAACAAAGGAGGGAAGAAAATACATAGATTCACAGAATAGATTTTCAGTCAGCAGTTCTTCCTGAACTGTGGGGCACTTGGGTCTCGTAAGGTATCAGAGGAACTTTCCTCAGTCCTTCCCCCACCCTTTGGTTTCACAGGCTTCCTTCCAACCATGCCCCACCATGCAGGACATGTTTCGGAAGGGGGAAGCACTGTGAGTTTGGGAAAGGATACTTTTTCCTCGAATCCCTTCATCCTGCTATGTTCTTAACTCTGCCAGAAGATGCCCCTGCTGCCATTCCTTTCACTGAATGATCCTTTGGGTGCACTTCAGACTTGGTTTCTTTCTGAAAGTCTCTCTTCTCCTGGTAAGAAAAAGGGCTCCCTGGAATGACTACAGGGTCACCCTCACACTCTGCTTGTCTCTGTGACTGGGAAGTCAGTGTTCTCATTTCCAGTTAATTTATCCTCCATCTCTCCCAAAACACTGTAAATTCCTTGAGGGCAGGGATGCTGTCCTCTTGACTCATTTATTTCACAGGTTATAGAACTTCTTAGCACATTGTAGATGCTCAGTTAATGTTTGTTGAATCGATGGGTGAACACACTCACACCCAGACTCCTCACCTTTTCCTCTGACATGTTGAATATATGCATATTTACTTTCTGGGCAGCCATAAGAATTTCACTTTTAGTGTATGTGACTTGAAAGTCACTTTCTTTTCAGGGAAAAAGATGTATAAAATTAAAAATAGAGAAAAGGAATACAGAGAAGAAATAGATTTGTTGCTGAGGGTTTGGTAAAGATAAAGCAGAAGGAAATTAGACACCAAGGAGTTGTGGCATGAAGGCTAAGAAAGGGCAGACTGCCCAGTTGTAGGTCTGAAAGTAGCTGGTCTGCTATGCCATGAAGTGGTTTGAGATTGGGCTCCTATACAAGGTTATGTAAAAAACAAAGCAAAAAAAAAAAAAAAAAGAAGAAATTGTTTTAGTATGTTTGTCCAATTTCCTCCAGATTGTGAGGCAACACTTAAGCATCTAAAGATCCATTGAGATTAGGTGAAGTGTTTTATTTGTGAAAGGTAAGGGTGATGAAAAGATGCTAGGGCAGAAGCAAGCTTGTGTGTTCTTCTCCAGGTTTGGAAATAATTAATAAAAAAATCTCAGGGCATAGCCTATCACTTAACAGTGCCCCAGGGCAGTATCTGGACCTCACGGGATGACTTCAGGATGTATCTTAAGGAAGCTACTCCTAGCCTCAGAGAGACTATGCCTGTAAAAGCTGTTGGACTATCTGCTTACACTGTGACCCAAAGACCTACATTTGTAAGAATATTCTCTGGGATATTCATATAGGGCAAAAAGGAAAAAATGATGGAGCCCAAAAATAAATGAGGAAAATTATGTCTAAGTTAAAGAGATGGGAACCCAGAGGCAGCTTTCATTAAAACAAGTGGGGGGAGGGAGAAGTCAATGAGGTAGTATTACTTGAAACTAAATAATTGTATAGAGTAAAAATTTTTTCACTGACAGAACCATCATTCGTGAAATATTGGTAATTAGTAATCGCACTGCGGATTTTAGAAATGGTTGTAGAAAATGCCTGTTTAGCTCTACTGGGGGGGAGATTAAACACAAATCAAATCTCCATCCAACTTAGGGATCTTGAACATCCTCTGCCTGGTGAGTGAGTCAGAACCATGGAGGAACAATGAGTAGGAGGAAATCAAATCAGAGATGCAACCACACAGGCTATGAAAATTTGCAGGGAGGAACTGACACAGTGTAAGATGATGGCTTGAGTAGGTGTACTAGCTGGAAAAAAACTGCAGTCCAGTCATTAATGAACACCTCCTTGAAGCTAAAAATGTTTCAGAAAAAGTTTCAAGTAAGCTCATGGATGATATTTAAAGGAAACGATAATCATTATGGTCATTATTAGAATTCCAAACTGTGAGACACTCCGTGAACTCAACTTAGCCAAAGCCCCCTAAGGCACTAGTAGCAATACAGGGTCTCCATAGAGTCTTCCAAACGCTTGCAAAGCCAAGAGTGCTGTACCACATACGCAAGGCCTGTAATAAGGGTGGTGATAAACATAGTCAAGGGGAAATGAGCCAAAAGTGTTGGACAGTGTTGTATTCTGCTTTGGAATGGCTTTCCAAAGCTGTAGTCGAGCCAGTTGTGAGGCTTCATTTGATCAGAAGTAATTATACCCTTTTGATGAAATATTTTAGCTTTCTTTAATTTCATTGCAGTTTCTAGGGTGTTCCTCTTATGAACCTATGAACCCAGAAGACAGGCCAGGAGCACAGCACGTGGCCCAAAGCTCCCTTCTTGCTATCTGGTGGCCACCATCTAAACTGCCAGATTCCCATAGTGAACTTGACAATGTCATGTTCAAGTTTTCATTTGTGAAATTTTAATTTGGAGACTCTCTTAGATGAGGCCCTCAGGAAAAGCTGCACATGAAAATAGACATGTAACAGATGGTCAAAATAGTAGTAAACTTAAATTTGATAAAAATTCAGGATTGCTTTTTACTCTACATTGCTGAAATGCAAAAAGGAACCAAATTAAAATCCAAAATTCGTATATTTCAAATTATCCCCATCCTTAAAACTGTCTGATAATCAATCCTCTGAAATTTCATTTTCAGACAAGTTTTTTATTCTTTACAAAACCCTTAAATCACATGTATATCTGAAAAAGCAATAGGAAATAAATTGATGAGTTATGGTTTATATGAGTAATTTTAAATTTGATACATATACATCACAAATAATGCAATATAAACCATAAGGGTACTAAGAGCAACCTATATGAATGTTTAACTTGTCTCTTGGAAAATTTAAACAATAGAAAAGACTAAAAGCCTAAGTAAAATTCCAAGGGAATGATGGAATTTTGAATTTGTAAGATTCTTTGCCATTGTCCAGAATCTTGTTCAAATTTCACTTCCCATTTTCTCAGGAACATATAGACACCCAACCTTAGAGAAGATTATCACTCCATCCTTTAATTAATGATAAATGCTGTCTGAAATAGTACAGGGAATATGAATTTCACAAGACACAGTTCCCTGGTTCAAAACAGTCTAAGTACTTCTCTGCCCTAAGTGAACACTGAGAGGGGTTTTTTTTTTTTCCTAGAAACACTTGAACCATTTCTCCCTGTGTTTCAAGAAAGCTCCTCAAATCTAGATTTGTCTCTAATGCCCAGATAAAGGCCAGAAACATAGTCAATAGCGAGCCTGATGGCTTCTCTTGCCTTGTTCAGTGGGGCTGAATGCAGGTCCATGCTAGTAGCTTCTAATTGCTTCAGCTATGGCCAATGCATCATGAACAGTGATGAAGACTTCATTATCTCTTGAATTCTGCTTTTTGGAAACATGTTTTGCCAGGGTCAAGAACCAAAATACCCTTTGCTCATCTTAATGTTCACGCTGGCTGGCCATAATTAACACTATGGACCATACAGGGGACAGTTGACAGTCACTAAGCTAGACTACTAGAGACTGCATGCACTTGAGCTGCCCCCAGGCACAGGGAAAACCCAGAGATATTCTGGTCAGAAGTTTCATTGGAACACCAACCTCAAGAAGAGAAATATAGCAAGACATTCAGGAAATCCAGTGGCCGACTGCAGAATCCTGAAATGTTGCGCTTCTGGATCGACACTATAATGATTTGAAGACAAGAAACAGGGATGTCCAGTTTTGACACGTTTCCTAACAGCACAATAAATGTAATGTTTAGGTCATACCCAATGAAAATAACTAAAGATAATAGGACTTAGATCCAACTTTAATTACAACCTTTGTATCCCCAAAGAACTTTGGATATTATAAAAGGGTTTTTTTCTTCATTATCTGTTATATATATAGCTTCTTTGCTAGGTAGTGAATATCGTAAGAGTAAGTCCTGTGTCTTATTTACCTTTGCCAGTTCTGCATCACCTAATAAGTTTAGTGTTTAGGATAGCCACCCAGCAGGAACTTAAGTAGATTTGTATTAACATATAGTCAAATCTGAGCTTGCCATAATGTCAGATATTGACTTGTTATTTGCATATCCAATAATCTTTGCCCACATCCTCATTGACAGAAGCATGTCAATTGAACAGGCAGATCAATTAGGACCTAGGTCAACCATGGATGTTGGTATCAACGTCTGAAAGAGCAAAAGTTCCTACTAATAAAGTTTGGATTATTGTTGTGGTGCAACAGCCAGAATATTTTTGAAAAGGAAGACTTCCAGGGTTTAATTGGATGGAGTATTTAAAGAGCACTCAGTATTCATTTAAGAAAGAAAAATGGAGGGGCTCCTGGGTGGCTCAGTCGGTTAAGCCTCTGACTTCGGCTCAGGTCATGATCTCATGTTCATGGGTTTGAGCCCCATGTCAGGGTCTATGTTGACAGCTCAGAGCCTGGAGCCTACTTCCAATTCTGTGTCTCTCTCTCTGCCCCTTCCCTTCTCATGCTCTGTCTCTCTCTGTATCAAAACTAAAATAAAACATCAAAAAATAAAATTAAAAAAAGGAATACAATGAAAACAGAGATAGCTATATGGCCTCAGCATCGTGGAGTGTTTTCCATGCATGAAGCAATTAAACCTCATAAGGAAAATTCTTGACAAATTTGATTACACAAAAATAGTAGTACTTATAAAAAAACTAAGTTAACATTTTAAAAATAACAAAAACTCTGCCTATTACCAATATTGTTCTATTGAGGGCATTGGAACGACTTTGATTTATTTTTTAATTAAGCAACTTATAAGAGCTTAACATCTTAAATTGATGAACTAAAAATGGATTTGAAAGAGAACTTTAAATCCATTAATCCTATCTTAGAATGAGACTGTAAATGACCTCCAGAATGTGTGTTTCCTAATGAGGAATCTCATCGAAGTTTCAGAGAGTGACATAATAACCTTTTAGAACAAGGCTTAATTAAAACTAGTATTTAAAATGGAGTACTACATAGCAATGAAAAAGAATGAAATCTGGCCATTTGTAGCAAAGCAGATGGACCTTGAGGGCATCATGTTAAGTGAAATAAGGCAGGCAGAGAAGCACAAATACCATATGTTTGCACTCATAGGTCTAACAGGAGAAATCTAATAGGAGACCATGGGAAGGGAAAGGAGCAGGGGGAAGAGTTGGGGAGAGGGAGGGAGGCAAATCATGAGAGACTCTTGAGTACTGAAAACAAACTGAGAGCTGAAGAGGGAGGGGGGAAAGGGGAAGGGAGGTGACGGTCATGGAGAGGGGCACTTGTGAGGAAGAGCATTGAGTCTTATATGGAAACCAACTTGGTAGTAAACTATTAAAAGAAAACAAATATTAAAAGTAAAAAATAAAACTAGTATTCAATGCTCTGGTGCATTCAAGAAAGCCTGTTGTTAGGCTTTTTTAAAAAAATGTATATTTGTATTTTGTAACCAGCTTAAAATAACTAGATGACTGGCTTTCTTAGGGTGAAGATGAGGCCTTATATGAACAGAAAATTCTTTGTTTGAAACTGTAGTTTCTGATGCAACTCTGCATCTAAAATTTATTTTCTCAGCTACAGTTACTAACCCCAAGCTCTTGTATACAGTAAGCATAATCAACTTCCAAAACAAATACTCATTCTGCTTAAAATGCCCACAGTGAGATACTGATTGTGCTGCCAAGGGCAACTCTACGTTTCCCTGAATGGTGAACTCACTCACTGGACTGTGGTCTTTCTTTTCTTATAGAGATATAAGACCACATACTTTGAAAATCATTCCTATTAATTGTTTGGTTTACACCAGAGCCTTACCCAAAGCACTAAATTATAAATAATGGGGAAAAAAACCCGAATCATTTCAACTAGTTTCATCTTTGCTTCTTAGTTAGCCATCTTGGCGTGGCAAGTGTAGCAGAAAAGAACTAAACTTTGTTCTTAGAGGATAGTCAAGGTGGGAAAGACCTTGGGGATCATGAAACATAATCCCTTTATTCTGCAAAGAAACTGAGGCTAAGGGTAATTGCCCTGACACACAGAAATGATTGAAAGTTTTAGTTTTGTTCAACTTGCTGTGAGGTGGTTTTCAAAAGAGACATTGAATTTTATTTAAATCACTCTGGGTTTTAGACATGATAAACCCATCTGAATCTTGGGTAAGTGATAGGGAAGAGAGCGAACTTAAAATTATGCAGGTACTTGTATTAGCTAGTCCAAGACAAAGCTTGTTAATGCTAACCAGTATGTAGTGCATACCTACCACCCAACATTAAATTAACCAGGGAGTTATAGAAGAAGAAAAAAAACAGAAGCTTCAAAGCTAGACACGAGAATTTAAAGCTTGGCTCTATAGCTTACTAGTCTAAATTGTTACCTTGGTTGCTACTGAACCTCTCTGGACTTCAGTTTCCTCATCTGTAAAACATATAGAACTATTTTCAAAATTATTGCAAAAATAATAGGATGATATGACCTGTGAAAAACACTGTCAGTAATTGATACTCAATAGATATTGGCTGTCCTCTGTAGTTAAGGGGTTAGCAAAACCCTTCTCATTCTCTACAGGCACATTTGTCACTAGATTAACCTTCTATCTCTGTTATGCTGGGACATTTGATAAAGGCAGGAAGTCAGTTGTGTTTCTAGGTGACACTGCTTATGGGTAGCGTGACCCGTAACTGGAGAATTGTATTCCAACAAAGAGGAAGTATAAATGAAGAAGGTGTTATGACTCTTCTGTCAGGGCATGGCCCTTGCAGGGAACCTGGCAGCAAACCTAGACACTGTTCCAGAAGATACTGGTTCCTTGTTGGAACCTGGGGTTTCTAAGCTGGGGCAGCTCTGGCACTCACCTGGGGCTGAGCATCCTTTCCTCACTCGGGATCTCTCACCTGAGGGACCAAAAAGGATATCCCTTGGACATATGTATGTATTCCTGTAAGGACTATTCTCACTGAAGAGAAACTCATGGGCACTCTATGCCCTGACTGCATCCTTCTGAAGCCAGGTCTAGTCACTAGAAGTCATGCAGGTCTGTTCCGTGGGGCCAAAAGGATTTTGTTGCATCTTCCCACGGGCCTGCTAGGAGATACTAAGGACAAGATGACTTAGACCAAACTTAAATGTTTATTACCTAGGGGTGAAGCCATGGACTGCACACAGTCAACTGTATGACAAACCAGAAAGTGTCATAGAGGGAAAATACAAACCAGAAAAAGACTATAGGAACACAAAAACTGAGAGAAATGGCATCGGCTTAAGAGATAAGATATTTTTCGCAGGACAACATTTCAGCCAGTGAGAGTGACACAGTTGTGGGAGGGCAAAGCATTCCAAACACAGGTGGCACTGAGCACAGGGGAAGAAGACCAATGAACTGGAGCTCCGGTGGTGAAGTGAGGGAGTGAGGGATATAGGATGAGACTGCAGGGCATGGAGCAGTGGGGCTCTCAAGCTTCTCACAGGGATTGTGTTGCTTAAATAGCATAAAGCTGTGCTCTCCAAAGGGGAGAAAGGAAATGCCAGCAAATCATGAGACAGAGAGCAGAAGAGTAGAGGAGGTATCTTAATAAGAGAAGGGTCCCCTGCTAGGTGTAAGAGGGCCAAATATGATTGGAAGAAAACAGAACGCTAGAACCAGCTGTGATAGGTATTGAGCTGGCCAATGGTTGTTTAGAAAAAAAAAAGTGTCCAGTGGAAGAGCCATGTTGTAAAGTTATGGGAGGACCCATAATCTCAAGTCACAGTGCTTTCTACAGCAGTTACTTTAGTTTTTATTATTTTTTTAAAGAGAGAGAGAAGGTAAGGAGAGGGGGAGAGGAAAGGAAAAAGAATCTTAAGCAGACTCAATGCTCGACATGGAACCCAATGTGGGGCTTGATCCCAAGACCCTGGGATTATGACCTGAGCTGAAATCAAGTAGGTGGCTGAAACTGAGCCACCCAAGTGCCCCTACAGCAGTTACTTTTAAGTGTATATTCAACACATAAACACACATTTTATTTACTTTGTAAATTATTTTTAATTGCAGTATAGTCTGCATACAGTATTATATTCATCTCAGGTGTACAACTTAGTGATTCAACATTATGAAATACTCATCAGGATAAGTGGAGTTATAAACTTACTACAATTTAGTGACTATATTTCCTATATTTCCAATATTTTCTGACTATATTTCATCCTTGTGACTTAATTTACTTTATAATTGGAAGCTTGTACCTCTTAATCCCTTTCATCTATGTCACCCACCTCCCGGTAGAGGAGGTGATACCTCATTTTATATCACCACCCTGTCATACATGTGTTTCCCAAATGTAGAACAAAACCTTGAGTATAATGAAAATTTCCCAAAAGAACATTCAGCCCTACCCAGTAGATGCAATGTAAGTTGTGTTCATTGATATTTTGAATGGATTTTCCAAGCCAGTAAATTGACTTACAACCAGTCTTGAAATGCAATATGTAAATCACCATTCTACAGCAATGTTTACTAGTTGCAAGTGGAGAAACCATAAATCAGGCTTATTCAGACATAAAGGTGAACCACAGGGTAGTCAGTGGAAAGTCCAAGAAAGAAGGAACTCAGCAGTGCCAGCAAGAATGTAATTGAGGAGGCACCTGGGTGGCTCAGTCGGTTGGGCATCTGACTTCGGCTCAGGTCATGATCTCACGGTTCATGGGTTCAAGCCCCGTGTTGGGCTCTTTGCAGACCACTAGCTTGGAGCCTGCTTCAGATTCTGTGTCTCTTTCTCTCTCTGCTCCTCCCCTTTTCACGCTCTGTCTCTCTATTGTCTCTCAAAAATAAATAAATGTAAAAATAAAAATTTTTAAATGTAATTGAGGCTCCTGACTGTAGGGAAGGAAGCACATAAAAAGGAAATGGGACTATGAATGAAGAGGGTGTGAGGCACCAAAACCTTGATAAAAGATTTGCATTTGGAGTTATCAAAACCATGTTTAAAGCCCAGCTCTGTCCATATCTGAAATAGGCAGGATAGGGTTGCTGGAATGGTGCATTATATGGTCTGCAAAGGGCTTTGACTAGTCCTTGGGCATATAAGGAGCACTGATTACAAATGGCCAGATTTCATTCTTTCTCATTGCCATGTAGTACTCCATTGGTGTCATGCTAAGTGAAATAAATCAGGCAGAGAAAGACAGATACCCTATATTTGCACTCATAGGTCTAATAGGAGAAACCTAACAGAGGACCATAGGGAGGGGAAGGGGGAAAGAGATGGAGAGAGAAGGACACAAATCATGAGACTATTGAATACTGAAAACAAACCGAGGGCTGAAGGGGGAGGGAGGGGGGAGAAGAAGGTGATGGTCATGGAGGGGGGGCATTTGTGGGAAGAAGCACTGGGTGTTATATGGAAACCAATTTCACAATAAATTATTAAAAAAAAAAAGAAGCACTAATTAATTAAATGCTAACTGCTGTTAAGCTGTGATACCAGACAGAGTAGGCTGCATTGGTAGAAGACAATAGGAAGAGTAACATACAAAGATGTCAGAAAGGGAAGGCTTTGGATTTCAGATCTAGAAGCTGGAAATTCTTGGAAACTTAAAAGCTGAGTCTAACCAGTCACAGATGCAATTGAGAGCAGTTTCAGGTCAGTAGGGTTGAAAAGTTGAGGCTCTGAGGTGCAGCTTGGGCAAACAGGATGGATGTGAAATAAACCATCAAGGGAGGCGCCACGTGGAGGTGTAGCTGGGAGCCAGTCCTAAAGTAGCCAAAGAAAAAGTAGAATGTCCTGGAGGGAGGTCAATGATGGTAAGGAGTTTAGGAGGAGAATGGATACAGAGGAATACTGAACCAAAAAACTCTAATAAACCTGTTATTTGGGAATAAAAATAGGGTTCCATATTAGCTTCAGTAAATTACTTGATCCAAATCACGTGTTCTTACTCTCAGTGCATGTATCAGGATAAAATATTTTGACACATAACTAAATGCATAGAACTTTGTATATGTGAAACTTTATGACCCAGGAACAGAATACATCATAGTGCCTAAATATCCATATTCTTAGTGCTACACAGCACATCATAGTGTCCAAATATTCATACTCCTAGTGCAAGGCACTCAAAAATATTTGTTGAATAAATGAAAACGCCCAGATTTGCCACTTAGCCACACAAACTAAAGGAACTTTAAATACGCCATTACTAAGAGGACTATGGTAATATCCACCTCGTGAAATGAGATAATGTCTGGGAGGTACCTGACACAGAGAAGGCACTCAATACATGGGAAATATTATTTTTTAGTGTGTGTCAGCATTTATTTTTTAATGCTTTGTAAGCATTGGTCTAAAATCATATAGTATAAAACATTTTCTATTTCATGGGGGAAATAAGTCCCATTTTTTGAAAGAGAAAAATGCATTTAACACTTAGGTATCTAATGTAGAAGTCATCTTGATTGCATATGACAATAATTCTTTATTCTATAACCATTAATGATTCTATAATTAATTGATATATTAGTTATCTGCAAGACTAACGCAGGTGACTACGATTCTCAGGTAGCTGGTATGCACAAGTGTATGAGTCTCAGGTAATGTCAGAAATATTGGGCAGATAGGAAATTCTGACCCTGTCTTTAAGAGTGAAAAAAATGTATGAACTAAGACAGAAGTAAGAAATACAGTTTTCTCACTGATATCCTATTAAAGAAATTGCAGCCATGTCTGTCATTTTGTGTGACTTTAAACCATTCAGAAGTCTTATGGCGAAAACTTGCAATATGTGAGACTTAATGGAGTTCTTCTGGGAGTGGGGGGTGGGGAGTCAAATCTCAGTGCCTGTTCCAGTGTCCCCAGAAGGGCACTTCCTGGGAGAGTGACACCCTGAGGATCTCTCAGCCCTTGGGACTCTACACACTGCTCTCTCGAAAGCTCTGTGTTCTTTTCTGCCAGAGGGAAAGACAAAGGTGCACTGCCTTAAGTGGCTCTGAAGGGTGTATATTTTATTCGTTAAAGCTGAAATTTCAGGAAGCTAGAATCTGTTTTCCTATCTTTCTCCATCTCTCCTTTCTGAATGGAAGAGTGACACCGGCATGGCTTCGGAAATCAGAACTGGAGCACATCTCAACTCTACCTTTTGGTGACTGTGTGATATTGACATATGTTGACTTTGAGGACGTCCGTTTCATTATTCATAGAACAAGAAGGGTGCTACACCCTTCTGGCTAAAATTAAGTGAAATTATATGAATACATCTGAGGGTATTAGGGATGCTCAACTGATGTTAAGTCCTACTCTTTTTCCTCTGGATTCTTTTCTGACTTCTTTGAAGAAAAGAAGGTGAAATAGAAAGAACATCAGATAGGTGCATGGCAGGGAAAACTGATGTAAATTTTGTTTGTTCAAATACATCTGGTAAAGATACAAAATTTCATCTTTACTGTGACAAATCTTGCTCAAGATATTTCAGGAAAATGTACTTAGAGCGGCAAGAGTAGTCTAATCTCACAGAACTCATGACCATGTTGACATTTTCAGATTGCTGCATTTCAAAACTCACTATCACTCATAAATACACTGACTGGGGTTGACCGCACTTGGAACCCCATGAGGGAACAGCACCCATCCAGGGTGCAAACAAGGGTAGTCCAAAGACTCCTTGAAAGGTTGTGACCTGGGTGCGTGCCCTGGGGATTATATCATACTCCATAACATGACTATATTCATCATGGGATTGGACGAGCACTAAATTGCAAGGTCAGGTTGTGCCTTTGTTAATCAGAAGTATAACACTGCCGCGCCCACTTCCATGCTTGGTGCATTTCTAACCACAGGGTCAGGTTTACATATGTTGGTGCCAAATAAGGTGAAAGCAACATTAGCACCAAGATAGAAAATTCTAGTCAAACCTGTAAAGCAGAAGGAGTCCAATCACCCTTAACAAAATAATTTTGTGAAACTCTTCTGTTATTCCTTAAGTATAGGAATATGCAGGATCATAATGAGATTTCCCCTCATGATTTTATTTTGGGGACACCGAATTGATTAGATTAACTCCTTTTTTTTCCAATTCAGAGAAAGAGAGAACAAGCAGGGGAGAGGGGCAGAAGGAGAGAGAGAGAGAGAGAGAGAGAGAGAATACCAAGCAGGCTCCACTCACTCTCAGCCCAGAGGCGCTCGATCCCACAACCCTGGGATCACGACCTGAGCATGAGTCAGACCTTCTATTGACTGAGCCACTCAGGGGCCCTTTAACTTATTACATGTAGATAGTAGATATAAAGCTTAAGAAACTCTGTATAAATAATGAATTTCATTTGCAAACAGAAGCTATAATTTCTTTTTATTAATTGAAATATTTATAGTTCTCTATTTTTGTTAAAAAAAGTATCCTTAAAGACAAGGAACCCTTAAATTAGAAATTTTGGAGGCAGCTCTCATTTTAGAATCTGAATCTTAAACAATGATAATTTGTATTCTCCTCATAGTCAAAATAATTGTGCTAAGTTTCAACTGTGTCAAGAATGAGAAGAGGGATTTTCATTTGCTGGAAGTTTTTAATGTTTATTTATTTTTGAGAGAGATTGAGCACAAGCAGAGCAGGGGCAGAAAGAGGGGGACAGAGGATCCAAAGCAGGTTTGGTGCTGACCACAGCAAACCTGATATGGGGCTCAAACTCATTAACTACGAGATCATGACCTGAGCCGAAGTCAAACTCTCAACCAACTGAGCATTCCAGATGCCCCATACTAGATCTTTTTAGTATATGTATTCATAGGATAAGAATGAGGTCCAAGAATACTTTTAAAAAAGATAGAGCTATACCAGAGACAGCATTTATCCACATGGCTATGCATACCCTTTTTAAAGAAAATAAAAGTTTGAAATTTCAGTCATGTCACTGGCTAAGAATATTCATTGCCTTTTTCTTGTGATAAAACTGCTTTTGCTCTTGTCCTTATTTTGTGCATAGAATGAGTCAAAAACCCTGAGTTGTCACATGGAAATGGTTTAAGTCCAGAAAGGAACAAAAAGAGTTATGATTAGATTCACGACCTTGGGGTTTGGAGGATTAGTAACAACACAAGGGCTCTCAAGCCCTCTCCAACCCAATCAAGTATCGTTCATGAATAGACTGTCTTACATGTTTAATAGATCACCTTCCATACCTTCTTTATTGTATTTACATTCTTGAGGGAAAGGTATATTGCATGTTGTAAAATCAGATAAACATGTATTTTGTTCTATTTCTTACTTTTCATGCAATTACATTTTTGAAATCTATCTCTGTTGCTATACATGAATATCCTTTCTGCAGTATACTATTGCCTCATATGCATATCCCACAGTTTACTTATCTGTTATTAATGAACACTGGGATTACTTCTAACTCTTCCCCTTATAAATAAATAAACAAATACTAGAAGGGATCTCCCCATACATATCACACTGTGCACACTTGAGAGGTCCCTAGGAATATAAAACCTAAAGGGCCAGCGAATCATAAAATATATCCACATACCATTACACTAAATACTATTGATTGTTCTTTAAAATGACCACACCAATTCATACTTCTATCAGCAGCATCATTTAGCCAGAATATTCAGTTTTTAACAATATCCACTTATTTTTTTTACATTTATTTATTTTGAGAGAAAGAGAACATGAGCAGGGGAGGGACAGAGAGAAAGGGAGGAAGAGAATCCCAAGCAGACTTTGTGCTGTCAGCGCAAAGCCCGATTCAGGGCTCAGTCCTAAGAACCATGAGATCATGACTTGAACCCAGATCAAAAGTTGGATGTTTAGCCATCTGAGCCACCAAGGCACCTCAACAATATCCACTTTTAACAAGTGGTATCTCAAAGTAGCCTTGAGCCCATTTGTCTAGTTATTAGTGAGTTTAAGCATGTGCCTCACACACTCATTATGTGGATTTCCATTTCTGTAAATTGTCCATTTATATCTTTTTCCCTTTATGAGCTACAGTATGTATGCTTACTTATAATAGATATTATTTAACAAATGTAGACATAAAGAGTGCTATTCCTAGTAATTTATTTGTTACTTTTGTCTGTGATGGCCTTCATTGAATAAAAGTCTTTGTGATATAGTGAAATCCATTAATTTACCTTTTATAGTTTTATTCTTTGAATCTTGTTGAAAAGCTGGAATAATAAAATATTTTCCTATGTTTCCTTTTTTATATTTATTTATTTATTTATTTATTTTGAGACACAGAGAAACAGAGCACAAGCAGGAGAGGGACAGAGAGAGAGAGGGAGACACAGAATCTGAAGCGCGCTCCAAGCTCTGAGCTATTAGCACAGAGCCCAACACAGGGCTCGAACCCACGAACTGTGAGATCATGACCTGAGCCAAAGACAGATGCTTAACCAATTGAGCCACCCAGGCGCCCCCCCCCCCCGCATCTTTCTTTCTATCACATAGTCTTAACTTTCACATTTTAGGCCCTTAATTCATCTGGATTCATTTCTTTATATGATGCAGAGTAGTTACCTATGATAAACTTGATCTTCCCAGCACCATTTATAATATATCCCTAATTATCTTTGAGAGAGAAAGCAAGAAAGGGATGGGCAAAGAGAGAGAGAGGCAGAGGGAGACAGAATCCCAAGCAAGCTTCACACCAGCAGCACAGACCCTGATGTGAGGCTCGAATTCCAAAACCATGGAATCATCACCTGAACTGAAATGAAGGGTCAAAGACTTAATCGACTGAGTCACCCAGGTGGCCCTTCCCAGCACAGTCTACAAAATGCTTCATTTCCTCACCGATTCCATAGGTTTGTGAAATCTGACAGGTCTCTCACATATCAAGTTCCCATGTGCATGGATTTGTTTCTACTCTAAACTATTCCACTATTTAGTCTTGTATATCTGAATTCTTTTCATATTTTCTTAACTACTATGGCTTTGCTCTATATTATAATATTCAGCATAGCTACCTCCAACCCACACATCAGCACTCCATCCTTTTCTTTTTCCAAATTTGTTTTATATTTTCATAATTTTTAAAATTTTGTTTAAATAATATATATATATATATATAATGATCAAGGTTTTCTAAAAATTCCTTCCTGGGCTGTAATGAATTTATAAGTTAACTTTGGAAAAATTAATACCTTTATAAGACTATAATCTCTCCCAGAACATAGTAATATCTCCATTTATATATATATGTGTGTGTGTGTGTGTGTGTGTGTGTGTAGTGTTGTTTCCAAAAGTCCTCTGATAGTTTTAAATTTCTCTCTGTGAAAGTCTTGTGCATACTTTATAAAATTAATCCCTAAATCATTTGTGCATTTTTTGCCACTTAAAATGGTATCCTTTTACTATTACGTCCTCTAGTCTAATATTTCTAGGATAATGGACAAATGTTGGCTGCTGTATATAGACCTTGAATCAAGCTATCTAGTTAAATGCCAATTCATTTTTCTATCAGTTGATTCTTTTGGATTTTACATGTAATGTACACTGCAAAAATAAAATTGTTGTTTCTTGCCTTTTGTTTCTTATGTAGCTTAATTTCTGTTTTTATTTCCCTGTCTAGAACCTCTAAGACTAAGGTAAAAAGTAATGAAGAAGGGGGGGCTGGCTGGCTCAGTCAGTTAAGCATCCGACTTCAGCTCAGGTCACAATCTCCAGGTCTGTGATTTTTGAGCCCTGTGTCAGGCTCTGTGCTGACAGCCTGGAGCCTGGAGCCTGGAGCCTGCTTTGGTTTCTGTGTCTCCTCTTCCCCCCACCACCCCCGCCCCCCTTCCTGTGCTCCATTTTGTTCTCTCAAAAATAAATAAATGTTTTTAAAAAAATTGTTGGGATGCAAAACTTGAGAGACTATTGAATGCTGAGAATGAACTGAGGGTTGAAGGGGAAGGGGGAGGGGGGAAAAGAGGTGGTGGTGATGGTGGAGGGCACTTAAGGGGAAGAGCACTGGGTGTTGTATGGAAAACAATTTGACAATAAAATATTATGGAAAAATAAAAAATAAAACATGCTAGTCTATATAATAAAGAAAATGAAAAAACATTGTTGTAAAGTAATGAGGAGGTTGGAAATCCAGGGAACATTTCTCAGGTCTCTAAAATAACAAAGTTTTCTGTAAAATGTTTGCGAAATGGATCTTAGGACAGACATTTTCCCTGCATTTTTTGAGTTAATCATAGGCGTTTTTCTTCTTTGGGACATTAATAATGAATCACACTTGGAGATTATCTTATGTTCAACAACCCTCAAGCATCTGGGATAAATCGGACTGTTCAAGTACAGGGAGGCAGTTCTCCATTGGGCCTGTAATTTCCTTTTCTGACTGACCTTATCCAGCTCTACCTACCCCGGCTTCACAATAATGAGCTAGACAGATATTTCACTTTTCTCTTATTTAAGGACATGTATAAGATAAGGTTATCTATGCCCTGAAAATGTCTAAGCTTAGTTTTAAATGGTCCTTTATTCTTCTTTTACTTATCCTTAAGATATTGAAATCCACACTGACACTTTTCCCTTATCAATTTTTAAAATCTTATCAATATGTTTTCCTCCATTAACTGAAAAGAGAAAAAAAAGGGGAGAGGGTTTCTATTTTAATCTCCCTCCAATCCCTCTACTCAACTCTCCCCCTCCAGGCTGATAGTTTCTGGATTATTAGTTCCATATTGTGAAGGAAAAATTGTTCCATTTGTTATTTAGGCAGCAGGATAATTTATTATATTCCTTACTCGATTTTTCCAATGTTTTTTTCTGAATCTTTTCTCATAGACGACATGTCTGAGAATTCTTAAAGAAAGTTGTGCGACAAACTTTATAAAACCCTTTATTTCTAAATACCTTCATTTCATCCTCACATGTCAATGTCACAAATGGATATGAGAGCTGAATTTCAAGCTTGGAGCTTCAATCTTTTGATAATTGTTGTCTTACGCTCTTATCTCTGAGATGGCTGTTGGGGTGTCTGGTCGTAACCCATTCTTTATTCCTTTGCTGGCATTCCATTTTCTCTCTTTGGATGATCTTACAATTTTCTCTGTCTTTGAAGCCATTAACCTTCATTCTAATATCTGTAAATCTGGACCTGTTCAATCTGATACCCCTGTCTCTAGTTAAATCTTGTTCATTATTTCTAAACATTTCTTCCTCTTCCTCTTCTCTTTGCTGATGTCTCTACTTCTATCCTTCTTTTCTTAAAACATGTCATTTTATGGACACTTATCTCCATCCTGTGCATTTTGGGAGAGGTCCTTGACCAACTCATTCAGATCTTGAGTCAGTGTTTGACTGTGTCTATCTTTTGTTATTCAAACCATGAATGTTTATCCACAAAAATTATGTTTTATAACCAATATTCCCAACTCGTCCTTTGATGTTGTTGTCTTTCACAGATCTTATTTCTAATAACACACTCTGTTATTCCTCTTAGGTGTTTATCATAGTCCTGAGGGTGAAGCAAGAGGAAATATATAGCCCAGATGGAAGTGACAGAGTTTTTCTGCCTTGTTGAAGTCCTGACTTACTTCACTCTTGGTCATGCAGGGTTCTTGGAGTATAAAAATGAGTTTATAGGAAACAATTATTGGACGTGGGAAGAGTGAAAAATTCCAAGAAATAAAGGTAAAGGATATAGAGGCTTTGTTTCTAATGCCATAGCACTGGGGTAGCAATTGTGAATAAATGATCTCTTGTATATGCAGAGGTATTGAGGGTTCAAACCATGGGCAGAACTGTCTGTGTAAAATGAACACATGGGTGGTCTTGGCCAACCAGGTGGGACTGTATTCCTTTATATAGAAGGTTATTTTATATACTCTGAATCTAAAATTTTTTTTGTCAAAGAATAACATTATAGTCCACATAGACCTATGTGCTTTTAACCAAATAATGCTAGAATATAAAATTTATTTTGTTTCAGACTTTAAAATAATCTTCCATCTTATCCCCACTCATTGCTAGTTGTATCAAATGTATTCCCTTGCCAATAATTCTAATAGCATGTCCTAATTAACTCATTTTATCTTTTGGTATAAATCAATTACAATTAAAATAGAGTTTGTTGAATCTCAGTGGAGTATTGTTTCATGTTAAAAACATTTTTACTCAAGAGATCAAGTGTGATTAACTTCAGTGAGAGGCTAAAAGTTCAAAGTATTCTGAGTAGAGGAAAAGAGTCACAGATTCTTTGGAATATTTCATTCCATTTCTGAATGCAGGATGATAAATCTCCATTGGTCTTGTTAATTTACCACAAAGTCAATTTCAAGCATTTTTCTCAGGTCACACACGTGGGTATGAGGGTGAACCCAAGGGGGGCTTATACAGGGCCCATCAAATAGGACTCCCACAACCTTCTCGTGAAAGAGGCATGAATGATGTCCTCCTATGACTGCCACTTTGCCTTCTGGGTCTGATTCTTACTTATCACAGTGTTTTTGAGACTGCTCCATATTATTGCATGGACCAAGTGTCTCTTCCTCTCTTATTGCTGAATAGTATTCTACTGTACGTATGTACGCGCCACAATTAATTGCTCATTAAGAGGTATCTGGGCTGTTTCTGGATTTGGCAACTACAAGTTTGCTATAACCATTGTTAGCTGTAGGGATACATGCTCAAATCCCATGAGTGGGATTCCTAAGCATATATTTAACTTTCTGAGAAATTGCCTTTCCCATCATCATTACTGGTAGAAAGTGATGCTAGTGGAAAAGGCATTCTCTTATAAAGCTGCATTCCAAATATAGCAGAAATGAAATATTTATGAGAGCTTCATTATTCAGCTCCTCGTCAGCACTTGATGTTGTCAGAATTTTTGTTGCTGTTTTCATTTTAGTCACTGTAATAGATGTGTAGTGATATCATGGGTTCAATTTGCTTTTCAGTAGCTAATGGTGTTGAACAACTTTTCATATGCTTATATGCCATCCATATCTCTTCTTTGGTGGAGAAAAAGACACTAGTGACATGTCCATTCAAACCTTTTCACAATTTTTTAATGTTTATTTTTGAGAGAGAGATTGACAGAGTGTGAGCAGGGGAGGGGCAGAGAGAGAGGGAGACACAGAATCTGAGGCAAGCTCCAGGCTCTGAGCTGTCAGCACAGAGCCCAGCATGGGGCTCGAACTCAGGAACCACAAGATCATGACCTGAGCCAAAGTCAGATGCTCAACTGACCAAGCCACCCTGGTACCCCTCCACTCAAATCTTTGCTCCAATTTCCATTAGGTATTTTGTTCTTATTATTGAATTTTAAGTTTTTTAATATAGTCTGGATAGAAGGCTTTTATCTGATAGGTGTTTTGCAAACATTTTTCTAACCACATGGCTTGCCTTTCCATTTTCATCATGGCATATTTCAAAGAACAAAAGGTGTCAATGTGATCAAATGCAATTTATCTTTTCTTTCTTTCATGATTTGTGCTTTTGGTGTTACATTTAAGAATCCTGCCTAGGGGCGCCTGGGTGGCTCAGTCGGTTAAGCCTCTGACTTTGGCTCAGGTCAGATCTCACGTTTGTGGGTTCAAGCCCTGCGTCAGGCTCTGTGCTGACAGTTGGCTCAGAGCCTGGAGCCTGCTTCCAGTTCTGTGTCTCCTTCTCTCTCTGCCCCTCCCCCTCTCATGCTCTGTCTCTGTCTGTATCAAAAAAAAAAAAAACATTAAAAAAATTTTTTAAAAAGAATCCTGCCTAATGGATAGCAAAGATTTCATTCAATGTTTGTGCCTCAGGCTTTATAGTTTTTGATTTTACATTTGAGGATGTGATCCACTTAAAGCTAATTCCGGGCAGGTTGAGGGGAATGTGAGGCATGAGTTCATATATTTACACATGGATGTCGAGTTTTCTATCATCTTTTTCGAAAAGACTGTCCTTCCTCCATTAAATTATCTTAGTACCTTGGCTGAAAGGCACGTGTATTTCTAATACTGGATTTTCCATTCTGTTCCATTGGTGATTAATTACATCAATCCCTTCAGCAACACCCACGCTGTCTTGATTATTATAGCTTCATAGTAAATCTTGAAATCAGGCAATGTGAGTTCCCCAACCTTATTCTCTTCTTTCAAAAATATTCTCATGCTCTAAGTTTGCCTTTGCCTTCCCATGTACATTTTTAGAATCCACTTCTCAATTACGACGGAAATGCTTGCTGGGCTTTTGAGGACGACATCCTTCACCAGACATAGGGAGTCCCTTTTTAATAAGTCTGCTGAGAGTTTTGATAATGAAAGAATGATGAACTTTGTCAAATGCTTTTTTTTTTTTTTTTTTGCAAATTTTAAAATGATTATTGGTTGGGGCGCTTGGGTGGCTCAGATGGTTGAGCGTCCAACTTCGGCTCAGGTCATAATCTCGAAGTTCGTGAGTTTGAGGTCCGCATCGGGCTCTGTGCTGACAGCTCAAAGCCTGGAGCCTGCTTCAGATACTGTATCTCCCTCTTTCTCTGCCCCTCGCCTGCTCTCTCTCTCTCTCTCTTTCTCTCTTTCTCTCTCTCTCACACACACAAATAAAGATTTAAAAATTAATGACTATATGTTTGTCTTTTTTTTAATTTTATTTTTGAGAGAGATAGACAGGGGCAAGTAGGGGAGGGGCAGAGAGAGAAGAAGACAGATTTCCAAGCAGGCTTTTACTCTACTGATATAGTGAATTATATGAGTCTATTTTTGAATGCCAAGTAGACCATACATTGCTGGTATAGGTCTGGTTTGGTTGTGATCCATTATACTTTTTATATGTTGCTGAATTCAGTATGCTAATAATTGCAAAATTGTCTCTATTTTTCTAGTTAAGACAAAAGCTTAGATTATTGATTTGAATTCTTGCTTTCTAATATAAGCATTCAGTTCTATAAATTTACCTGTAAGAATGTATTTGATGCATAACATACTGTTTTTAAAGAATGAAACATACATTGTATTTAAAACCTATGATGTGTAATGTCGTAAAAAATGTCAAATGAAAAACTAACGTTTAAGGTCCTGAGCTGATTCTGGAGCAGAGTCAGGTGCTGTCTGTTCCCGCAGGGGTGCTGGGTCCTGAGGTGGCTCCAGGTCATCTGCAGGTGCAGGCACAGACATGGGCGTTGCCTTCAAAAGTGCAGGGTTCTGATCTGGCTCTGGGTCTCCTGGAGGGTCAGGAGTCAGGGATGGCCATCGCTGCAGGGGTGCTTTGTCCTTAACTGGTTCTGGGACTCCTGTAGAAGTATGAGCTGACAATGGGTCTCTCTGCAAGGGTGACGGGTCCCACGGTGGCTCCAGGTCTGTAAAGGAGTAGAAGCAGGTGATGGGTCTCCTGCAGGGGTGCTGAGTCCTGAGCTGGCTCTAGGCTTTCTGCAGGTGTGGGTGCAGGTACAGGTGGTGGGGATCCCCCAGCAGGAGTGGTGGATCGTCAGCCTACCCTAGGACCCCTAGAGGAGCGGGAGTAGATGGCAGCGCTTCCTGCAAGGGTGCTGGGTCCTGATCTTGCTCCAGGATGGCATGAGATCTGACGTCTGGGGAAATGGCTATTCTGTTTTGGAAGAGGATGAAAAAGGGGGCCCTTTTGCTTATTTGCTTTCCCAGCAAAGGTCCCTGCTTGCGGTCCCAACTATCCCTACACATCCCTGATCCTGGGACCAGTCACAGAGTACCTGGCTTTGAGGTCAGAGGGGCCCACTTTTACGCACTTTCCTTCCTACGAACCTTCTGACCTCAGGTTTCAGGGACCCCTAGGCCTGTGTGAGTAAGGCCTGTCCTGGACCCAAGAATGGATTCCAGAGGAGCCGGACATGAAGTTACAGCGGCTCCACAGGCCATACTTTTATAAACTGGTAGGCAATTTTTTAGCAATATGGGGTTTACAGAAAGACAAGAGGAAAGTAACAAGAGTTTTTGTATATTCTCATTCCCTCCCCTCAGTTTCTGCTGTTTTTAAAATCTTGCATCAGTAGGTTCATTTGTTATAACTGATAAGCCAGAGTTAATACATTATCATGAGTTAAAGTTCATACAGTCTACGGTTTTGGACAATAGTGTAGTGACATGTATCCATCATTAGAGTATCATACAGAAGAGTCTCACTGCCCTGAAAATGCCCCGTGCTGCACTGATTCCTCTCTCCCCCTCCTCCCCAACTGTTGGCTCCGTAGTTTTGTCTTTTCCAGAATGTCCTATAGTTGGAATCATACAATATATAGCCTTTCCTATTGACTTCTCTACCTTAGCAAATATATGCGTTTAAGTTTCCTCCATGTGTTTTCATGACTTGATGGTTCATTTCTTTTTATCATCAAATAATATCCCATTGCCTGGATGTACTACAGATTAAACTGATCCATCCATCTATGAAGGACATCTAGGCGGCTTCTGAGTTTTGGAAATTATAGACATCTGTGTGCAGATTTTTGTGTGGACGTTAAGGGGTCAGCTCATTTGGACATGATTGCTGGATCCTATTGCTTAAGTATGTTTAGTTCTACAGGATGCTGCCAGGGTGTCTGTAGCATCCTGCGTTCCCACTAGCAGTGAGTGAGTGTTACTGTCACCCCACATCCTCGCCAACATTTGGTGTTGCCAGGGTTTTGAGCTTTACCCACTCTAACAGGTATATATGGTTTTTTAAAATTTGTAGTTCCTTGGGGGGCCTGGGTGACGCAGTCGGTTGAGCGTCCAGCTTCGGCTCAGGTCATGATCTCACAGTTCGTGGGTTTGAGCCTCATGTTGGGCTCTGTGAGCCTGGAGCCTGCTTCAGATTCTGTGTCTCCCTCTCTCTCTGACCCTCTCCTGCTCGCGCCGTCTCTGTCTCTCAAAAATAAATAAAAAGCATTAAGAATTTTTTTAATCTGTAGTTCCTTAATGATCCATGATGTTGAGCATCTTTTCCTCAGCTCATTTTTCATCTGTATATATTCTTTAGTGTCAGTTCAGATATTTTGTCCATATTAAGCTTGTCTATTTTCTTATTGTTGAATTTGCACTTTGATTTCCAGCCACAGTGTTTTCTGTTTTTCCTTCTTTCTTTTTCACCTGTGCATTACTTATAAACATATTGTTTAATTTCCTACCATTTGAAGATTTTCCTGATGTTGTTCTATTATTTTATTTAAAAATTTTTAAATGTTTACTTATTTTTGAGAGAGAGAAAGAGAGAGTGCATGAGTGGATGAGTGGAGGAGGGGCAGAGAGAGAGGAAGACACAGAATCCAAAGCAGGCTCCAAGCTCTGAGCTGTCAGCAAGCATACAGTCTGATGCAGGGCTCAAACTCACGAACCATGAGATCATGACCTGAGCCAAAATAGGAAACCTAACAGACAGAGCCACCAAGGTGCCCCAACATCATTGTAGTATTGATTTCTAGTTTAATTATGTCATGGTCAGAAAAAATACTTCATAAGATTTCAATTACTTTAAATGTGTTGAAGTTTGTTTTATGGCCCAGGGTATGGTATATTTCTCCTTTTAGTTCTGTTTTTGCTTTATGTATTTTGAAGGTCTGTTGTGAAGACTATTATACCTTCTTAATGAATTGATCCCATGATTATGCAAACTATTCATTTACCCTTGGTACTATCCCCTTATGTAAAATTTGTTTTGTCTGATATTGACAAAGACACCTTAGCTTCCTTATAATTCGTGTTTGTATACTATATTTTCCCAGTCGTCTATTTGCTGCTTGTGTCTCTCTAAAGTGTGTTTATAGTACCTAAGAAAGCTGTGTTCATAACAAAGTTGTGTCTTGCTTTTTTATACAGTGTCACAACCTTTCCCTTTTTCTTGGAATGTCTAAACCATTTATATTTCTTGTAATTAATGAAATGGATGGTTTTCAATCTACATAATATTTTTTAGTTGTTTTCTGCTCCTTTGTCATCCATTCTTCTTTTCCCTTTTTTCTGCTTTGTTTTAAATAATATTTTTACTTCATTTTTCTTCCACTACTGCCTCTGTTTAGTGGTGGTTCTAGAATTTATCATCTGCAAATTTAATTCATAACAGTTTACCTTTCAATGACATTATATCATAAGAATCACTGTTTCCAATTCTTCTTTTCCATCCTTGTTCTATTTTTGTCATGCACTTTATTTTATATACAACACATTTTTTTTTGAAAGAAAGAGGGAGGGGGAGGGGCAGAGAAAGAATCTTGTTTTTCGGTATTTATTTATTTTTATAGTTTATTGTCAAGTTGGTTTCCATAAAACACCCAGTGCTCATCCTCACAATTGCCCCCCTCTATGCCCATTACCCCCTTCCCCTTTCCCACTTCCCCCTTCAGCCCTCAGTTTGTTTTCAGTATTCAAGAGTCTCTCATGATTCGCCTCCCTCCCGCTCTCTATTTCTCCCCCTTCCCCTCCCCCATGGTCTTCTGCTAAATTTATCCTGTTAAACTTATGAGTGAAAACATGGTATCTGTCCTTCTCTGCCTGACTTATTTCACTTAGCGTGACACCCTCAAGAGAATATTTTTTTTAATATTTATTTTTGAGAGACAGAGTGAGACAGAGAGTGAATGGAGGAGAGGCAGAGAGAGAGGGAGACACAGAATCCAAAGCAGGCTTCAGGCTCACAGAGCCCAACATGAGGCTCAAACCCACGAACTGTGAGATCATGACCTGAGCCGAAGCCGGACGCTTAACCAACTGAGCCACCCAGGCGCCCTGAGAGAGAGAGAGAATCTTAAGCAGGCTCCCTACTCAGTGCAGAGCCTGACATGGGGCTGGATCTCACAACCATAGGATCATGACCTCAACCGAACTCCAGTCAGGCGCTTAACCTACTGAGCCACCCAGGCACTCCTATGTACAATACATTTCTATTTTTCTTTTAGACAATTGTCTTTTATTTAATAAAAGTTTATTTTGAGATAGTTGCCAGTTTACACGCCATTGTGAGAATAATAAAGATTAGGTGGATACTTTCCACAGTTTCTCCTGTTGTTAGCATCTTCTAAAACTAGAGTGCATCACAACCAGGATATCAATATTGATTTAGTCAAGATACAAATCCACCTCTACACATAGGTCCTTCATGGTGCCCTTTTATAGACAACACCCACTTCCCTCCTGCACGAAGTTCCTTCCTGACTCCTGGAAACCATTAATTTCTCTTCTTTTCCTATTGTTATTTCAGGAACATTGTGTAAACGGGAGCATTCATGTTACCATTTGGAACAGGCTTTCTTCAGGATAATTCCCTGCAGATTTGTACCCACTGTGTGTTAGCAGTATGTTCCTTTGATTGTTGTCTAGTATCCCATGATATGAACACACCACAGTTTGTTGAAATATTTGTCAGTTGAGGGGCGCCTGGGTGGCTCAGTTGGTTGAGTGTCTGACTTCAGCTCAGGTCATGATCTCATGGTTCGTGGGTTCAAGCCCCGCGTCAGGCTCTGTGCTGATGGCTAGCTCAGAGCCTGGAGCCTGTCTTCAGATTCTGTGTCTCCCTCTCTCTCTGACCCTCCCCTGTTTATGCTGTCTCTCTCTCTCTCTCTCTCTAAAATAAATAAAAACAGTAAAAACAAATATTTGTCAGTTGAATATTTCAAATTTACAGTATTATGAAAGAATTGCTATAAATATTCATATGCAGGTCTTTATATGAACATAATTCTCCCTCCTCCTGGAATAAACATCTATGAATGCAATTGCTGGATCACGTGATAACTACATGCTTAGATTTTTAAGAAAGTGTCTAACTTTTCTTAAGTGGCCACACCATTTTACATTTTTGCCATCTTATTCATGATCCGAAGTCTATATATTCTTACAAGAATTTGTTATGATCAGTATTTTCCATTTTAACCATTCAGGTAGAAGTGTAGTGATAGGTCATGGTGGTGTAAATGTCTATTGACCTAATAATATTAAACATGTTTTCACATATTCATTTGTCATCCTGTGTCTTCCCTTGGTGAAATATCTCTTCATATATTTGCTCATATTTTATCTAATTAGATTGTTTGTTTTTAGCTTTTGAGTTTTGAGAGTTCTTTTTATATTTTGGATACTAGTCCATTGTGAGATATGTTCTGCAAATATTTACTCCCAATCTGTAACTTCTCAATTCTATTAAGTAGATAATAGGCAGAGCAAATCTTTTTAATGTTGATGAAGTCCAATTTATAAATTTTTCCTATTATAGATTGTACCCATGGTGTCAACTCTAAGATCTCTATCTAGCCTCAGATTTCAAAGATTTCTCTCTTTATTTTCTCAAAGGTTTATAGTTTTATATTTTATATTTAAATCTGTCATCTCTTTTGAGTACATCTTTGGGTGAAGTGTAAATTTTTTTCCATTTGTTGTGTGTGTGTATGTGTGTGTTCTTTTCTGTTTTTGCCTGTCCACTTTCTCCACCACTCTTTATTGAATAGGCTCTCTTCCCCCCATTAAATTTCTTTTGCACATTTGTAGAAAACAGTTGTACATATTGGTGTGAGTCTGTTTTATCTTCCATTAATCTATCCATTATCTTATAGCACTACCATACTCTTGATTACTGCAGCTAAAAAATGAGTCTAGAAATTCGGTCAACTGCTTTCTCCCATTTTAATCTTCTTTTGCAAAATTTTCTTAGTTATTCTAGCACCTTCTATGTACCTATACATTTTAGAAGAATATCATGTACATAAACAAAAAAAGCCTTGTAATTGAGTAAGAATTGTATTAAACTGTTACATTAAATTGAGGACAATTGACATCTACTATATTGAGTCTTATTTATGGATAGAGGTATGCTCTGTCATTGATCTAGAAATTCTTTAATTTGTTTCATCATCAGTTTGCAGTCTGCAGCACACAAATCATGTAAATGGTTTTTTATATTTATGTATAATTTTTAATATCATTGATTATAAATGGTAATGTGTTTTTATTTTTTAATCTGAGAGAAAGAAGAAGCATATGCAGGGGATAGGGGCAAAGGGAGAGAGAGAGAGGAAATTGTAAGCACGCTAGAGCTCAGTGTGGAGCCCAATGCAGGGCTTGATTCCATGACACCGGGATCATGAACTGAGTTGAAATCAAGAGCCAGATACTCAACCAAGTATCTGAGGCACCCCAATGTATTGTATCTTTAATTTCAGTGTCCACATATTTGTTGCTACCATATTTATACAGAAATAATCTATTTTGTATATATTTATCTAGACCTAAAATCAGTTCTAGGATACAGTGACCATGCTTATGTCACAGGAGTTTTCTGTGTTTTTCTCATAGAGTCTTTGTCATTTTCTACGTACATAATTCATGTCACCTACAAAGAGAGGCAGTATGTATTTTCTAACCTGAATGACCTTTTATTTTTGTTTTATTGCCTTATTGCATTGGCTAGAATTTCCAGCACTGTGTTGAGAAGAGTGGTAAGAGAGGACATCCAGGCCTATTTCCCAGGCTTATGGGGAAATCAGTCCGTCTTTACTGTTACACAAGTATAATGTTAGCTATAGGGTTATTTTTGAAAATATCTTTATCAAATTGAAGAGATTCCTTTGTATTTCTGTTTTTTCTGAGAGTTTTTCATCATGAACGGGTGTTGAATTTTGTCAGATGCTTTTTCTGCATTGATTGATATGATCATGGGGGGTTTTTATTTCTTTAGCCTACTAATATGATAGAATACATATTTTTGAATATTGAATCAGTCTTGTATCCCTGGAATAAATCCCACTTGGTCATGGCATTTTGTTCTTTTTATAAATTCTTGAGTCAGGATATGAGATTATTAATTTGAGACTTTATAAACATATGCAATAGTGCTATAAATTTTTCTCTAAGCGCTGCTCTCCCTCTGTTTCCCAAATTTTGATAGGCTGCAGTTTAATTTTCATCCAGATGAATTTTTAAAGAATTTTTTCCTTGCAACTCCTTTTCTCATTAATGGGGTTTTGGTTTTGTTTGGTTGGTTTTGGAGGGTTTTTTTTTAAATTTTTTTAATGTTTATTTATTTTTGAGAGAGAGGGAGAGACAGAGTGTGAGTGAGGGAGGGGCAGAGAGAGAGGGAGACACAGAATCCAAAGCAGGCTTCAGGCTCTGACCTGTCAGCACAGAGTCTGATGTGTGGCTCAAACTTAGGAACTGCAAGATCATGACCTGGGCCAAAGTTGGACACTTAACCAACTGAGCCACCCAAGTGCCCCTGTTTTGTCTTTTGTTTTTTGTTTTTTTGTTTTGAGAAATGTGTTGTTAGCAGGTGTTTTGAGACTTTATTGTTTATTTTCTGTTCTATTTGCTAGTTTGATTCCACTGTCACTGTATGATTACATTTCTTGTAAAGTAGGTAGGGTTTGTTTTATGGTATAAGATATGATCTGTCTTGATATATATTCCATGAACATGCGAAAAAGTGTATTTTTGTGTTGTTGGATGGTACGTTCTATAAATGTGGGTTCTATGAATATATGTTCTTCTGATGGCTGATGGTATTGAGTTTTTCTATGTGCTTGCTGATTGCCTGTGTCATTGTACTACCAATAGCTAAGAGACACATTGAAGTCTCCAACTACAGTTGTGGATTTTTCTATTTCTTCATTCAGTTGTCTAGGTTTTTGCATAGTTTCATCTTTTGTTTGGTACATACATTTAGTATTTCTGTGTCCTGCTAGTGGACTGATGCCTTTATCAACACATAATGTTCTTTGTCTCAATTTTTGATGCTTTGAAGTCTGCTTTATCTGATATCAATATGGCCATTCCTGCTTTCTCTTGATTAATGATGTATATATATAAGTATGTATGTGTATATATATAATATGTTATATATATTATGTATAATATATGTGATATATATATTTCTATGCTTTTAATTTAACCTGTCAATATCATAATACTTGAAGTTACTTGCAGAAGCATATAGTTAGGTCATTTTTAAAATCCATTCTGACAATCTATGTCATTTAATTTACATAATTTACATATAATGGAATCATTGATGTGTTAGGCCTTAAGTATGTCATGTTATGCTTTGTTTCTCTGTTTTATTTTCTCTGCCTTCCTGTATCACTTCACACAGCTATTTTAGCAATTGCTGCAGGAATTTTATTACATCACTGTCTGACGGTGTCTATATTTTACCAGTTTGAGTGAAGTACAGAAATCTTATCTCCCTTTATGTCTCTTTATTCTTCCTGCTTAAAGTTCAGTTGTCTTAATTAATTCCGCTATATACACTTAGAGCCGCATCAGAGGGTGCTTTCTTGCTTTAACCGTAAAACATAATTTAGACAACTCAAGGAAAATGAAAGTGTCTTGTATTTACCCATATTTTTACCATGTTATTTTTTTCCTGCCTGACTTTGCTATAGTCTTCCTTTATCATTTCTTTTCTGTATACAGAATATACTTTAGCCTCTTTTTTAGAGTAGATCTGATGGACCCAAATTCTACTTGTTTTTATTCATTTGAGAATGTCCTGATTTCCCCTTCATTCTGAAGAATATTTTTGCTGGATACAGGATTTCAGGTCAACGATTCTTTTAACGATTGAAAAATATTGTACAATTTCCTTATGACATCTAAGACTTATGATGATAAATAGATAGATTTTAAGGTAGAAATAGCATTGTATTGCAAATAATCTTTTTCATTTAAATTTAACTATACGTGAGTACATATACATATGTATATATAAATAAATTCATAATTATTAATATATGTATATTATATATGCATATAAAGACAAATTTATACTTTTAAATGTAGTCAAACTGTGGTTTCTTCTTTTGTTTTTATGCTTGAAGACTTATTCCTGACCTAAGATAAGATATTTATGCATATTTTCCTCTATTTCCTTTTACATTTTATAATAATTTAGAATGCTTTTACTTTAATGGTTTTTAGTTATATAAGTAATATATTTGTGTTTAGACTCTAAACAAAAACATATTGAATTCAAAGGATAATTGCAGGCCTATATTTTGGTAGACTCCAAAGAACAATTTATATTGTTATATATATAACACAGAAATAGTAAATGGAATAACGGGAGAGAAAAGAATTGGCTAATATAGTCTGCAAAAAAAAGAGTGTGTGTGTGTATGTGTGTGTTTGTGTGTGTGTTTGCTAAACTATAAAATCCCTAAGCTTTACCTCTACTCCTAGGGCACACTGAAAGGGTGCTTAGACCCATGCCCATTTGTTGAGCAATTTATAAGTGTATTTCACATCTATTTCTTTATGCAACAAATATCGTCCAAGTTGCTACTTTGTTCCATGTTCAGGGGATATAGCAATGAGCCCCATGGACACTGACCATGTTCTTGTATGGTTACCATGTTGATAAAGACTTGGTTCCTCCTTTGTGTTTGTGGTTTATAAATTCCAGATGTGCAAAATGCTTACATACCCTCCATTTTCTACTGTGGTGTCACTTGAACATGTTAAGAACACCTCTCCCTAGACATGGAGTAGTGTCATACATAAGAAGAGCATCTAGATCAGTTTTCTCTCATTGGTTCCTCCAATAGCCTGGGAATATCAGGGTTTCCTAAAGTAAGGAATACTTGCATGGGATGTTGAAGAGTAACTGATACTGTGATAGGCAGACTCTGAAACAAAGGACTTCCCAGACACAGGAAATAACCTGCAAGTCACAAGCTTCCACAGAACAAGGGACAGCATAGCAAGTGAGAGCAGGGTGGGGAAGGCAAAGCCAAATGCCTGGAAGGAACAAAGTAAGCAGAAAGGCCTTGGCTAGCGTTATGAATAACTTTCTGATATAACAGTAACAAACCTTCCTAAAAATGATGAAATTTTTCATACTCTTCCAGACCTGGAAAAAGAAAAAATCCCCCAAAACATTTGGTGAATCTGCAGTAATCTTGATTCAAGTAACAGACAAGCTGGCAGAGAAAAACAAATTAAGAACCAATCTCAAAAATAATGATAATAAAATAATTTTTAAATGTCCTGGCAATTTTTTTAAAGAATACCCTGTAGCAGTTAAGTCTGGAGTGCTGACCTCAGGGGTACATTAAGAGATCCAAGGATAAAAACTATATAAATTCTTCAATAAATGCCCAAAAAGCAACTTAAAAATTCAGGTCTCTTCCTGATTTAAAGAACTAAAACTTTGGCAGAAAAGGAATAGGTAGGAGCACCGGAATGGCTCAGTCGGTTAAGCATCCAACTTCAGCTCAGGTCATGATCTCACAGTTCGTGGGCTTGAGCCCCACATCAGGCTCTGTGCTGACAGCTCAGAGCCTGGAGCCTGCTTTAGATTCTGTGTCTCCCTCTCTGATCCTCCCCTATTCACTCTCTCTCTGTCTCTTATAAATAAAAAAAATTTTTAAAGAAATAAAAGGAACAGGTAGATACTCCAAAGCATTATGTCTATATATATATTAGAATAGCCAAAATCATGGATTACAGAACTATTATGGACATTTATTTTTAAATGTTTTATTTCAGTTCTGTTATTAGAAACTGTTAGGGGTGCCTGGGTGGCTCAATTAGTTGAGCGTCCAACAATTTATTTATTATTTTTATTTTTGAGAGAGAAAGAAAGAGAAAACACTTGAGCTGGGAAGGGGCAGAGAGAGAGGGAGAGAGAATCCAAAGCAGGCTCTGGGCTGACAGCAGAGAGCCTGTTGCGGGGCTCAAACTCACAATGAGATCATGACCTGGGCTGAGGCTGGATGCAACTGACTGAGCCACCTAGGCTTCCTGAGCATCCAACTCTTGCTTTCAGCCCAGGTATGAAATGGACCCCCTCACTGGACTCTGCATTGAGCATGGAGCCTGCTTAAGATTCTCTCCCTCTCTCTCTGTCCCTCTCCCCAGCTTGAGTGCTTTCTCTTTCCCTCTAAAATAAAAAATAATAAAGCAAACAAAATTTGAAAAACCAAAGAGCTGTTGGAGTCAAATTTCAAGTATGCAAGAAAAGTCATTTCTTAGGATTGTCAGCAGCTGGATCATACTGGTCCCATTTGCAGTTCTGGAGGGGCTCTTTACCCCCCTTTGACATTGTTGGCAGTACCTGGAGTGTCTTGAGCATTCTAATTTTTTTATTCTCTACAAAATTTATGTCTGAAATAAGGATATGGTTTATGGTAAGCATGATTGTAAGTGATTTTTAAATCTTTCTTTCCTAAAAAATTTCGAGTTGATAATCAGTTCGATGTTCTCCTTTCAATTCATCCTCACAAGATACAATTTTGGATGACTCAACATAAATGGAATTAAATAGCTAAAGATAAATACATATGAATGGTAGCCCCAGAGAATTCTATGAAGTTTGGAGTTATGACCTACTCATCCTTATTATTATTTCTTTTGTATTTTTAATAAATTTTTAGAATACCTGTTGGCTCTAAAATTTCTAATTTGCTTATCTAATATATTCTTCATATTTACATCCACCACCTCAATCTATTTTTTTAATCATTGCCAAACTTTTAATTCTTTGCACGTAAAGGTAACAAGTTTCAGGGGCACCTGGGTGACTCAGTCAGTTCAGCAACCAACTTGAGGTCATGATTTCACAGATCATGGATTTGAGCCCCACGTCGGGCTCTGTGCTGATAGCTCAGAGCCTGGAGCCTGCTTCAGATTCTGAGTCTCCCTCTCTCTGCCTCTCCCCTGCTCACATTCTGTCTCTCTCAAAAATAAACATCAAAAAAATTTAAATTCTTCATAAATTTCCCTTCTACCAGTTTTCCATGTTTATTGTTTGGATTTTTTTTTTTAATGCAAGGATAGAGTTTGCAGCTTCACATTACTTAAGGTACGGACATAGGGTATGGACTTCAAATTGCCCCCATTGTATAAAGTCATAACCAATACTGGTATCAAGCACTCCTCTGATTTAATCCTCACAGAAAACTCATATACAACATGAATTAGGAGGCCATTTTGTATAAGGCAATTGAAGCTCTAATTTGCCCAACATCTCACAGTGGAAGAATGCAAGACCATCACACCTCCAACCCAGCATCGACACTACCCTAACCACGCGTTGGTCATGTTAGCACCTGTTTTCCTTGGCATCAGATCTGAACAGCTTACTAAAGAGCAATGAGGTCCCTGAAAGTCAGAGGATTTGCTGGGGTTTATGCCAGAGCAAAGTTCCATGCATTTCCCTAGACACTCACCCCACCCAGCACCTGACTTTATCCTGGAGCAGGGGCAGTGGCTCCTGGCAGCCAGGCAGCCCCACACTCAGATCAGCCTCTGAACAGCACTGGACTTCTGCCACCCTCTCTCCATTTCTGTAATTACCTCTAAATTTAACACACGTTCATTAATGATGGTACCATGAAAATGTGATAATATTTCCCTTCCTTTATTGGATAAGTGCACCTGCCTGTCTTACCCCACATTTTTAACAAGTTCAGCCTTAGATTAGCAAACCACAGTTCTTTTTTTTTTCCTGACCCCTGCTTCCATGCAAAGCTCCTAGCTTTCTCTATTCTAAAGTTCACTGAAGTATTTTTCTGCTTTCCTGCAGTTTTTAAGTAGATAATAAGTTCCAAAATTCACCAGCCTTGCGCTGAAAGAAGCTTGTCACGGTGGTTGGTAGCTAATGAAGGCCCCTTTAGTTTATCTTCATCAATTGTCAAATATTTGAGTCCGTGAAGTGGTGTGATGAGGTACAAAGACAGATATTTGAAGGGATTTTAACTCATTTGAGCAATTACATGCTTAACTGCCCTGCGATAATCTGCCAGTCTGAGTCTTTTCTACACAGCACAAGTGGGGAGCGTTAGAATAGCTGGATTTAGAACATAAAGGCTTAGTCTGAATGGAAGAAAGGCACCAGAGAGATTAATGGCCAGTAACAAACAGCAGGGCTGCCTGCAAGTTATATATCACATAGTTACCTACCAGCAGTGATGGGGGCCAGCTCACAGAGAGCCAGGGCGTGGACAAAACAGGCAGTGAACAGAATCCTGAGTACCAACCACCACCAATTGACTGGGAGGTAGAGAATTCATTTTTAAAAGTATCTACAACATACTATATATACACACACACAAGATACACATAAATTCCTAAATGCAATATATACATTCATGTGCGTAATACTATGGACATTTATACATGCAATATATGTGAATTTTGGGGAAAAAATAACTTCTGCCCACATACTCATGAATTTAGAGGTTCAAGGCCATTCTTCCAATAGTTAGCTGAGTCTACTAACTCATCATTCCTATCCTATAAAAGTAGTAGAAATTAAAAGAAATGTAACACCCTAGAGAGCCGAAATGATTTTGAAAAAGATGAATAAATCAAATTACCCAATTTACAAAATGTCCCATCAAGCCGGAGCAATCAAGACAGTGTGGTATTGTGTAAAGACATACATACAGATCAATGAAACAGAAGAAAGTCTTGACATAAAGGAAATAATTTCATGAATGAATATCCTGTCATTAAAAACATAATTCTAAGAGAAAAAATATCAGGAAAATGGATTTTGCTATTGGCGTTGCTGTGGTTACTAAGTGTTGATTTTGTGCTGTCTTTCCTGAATTGTTTGATATTTTGTTTTTCCAGCAGGAGGCATCTAGAGTGACACCATGTTGATTACATTGAAAGGTTGCAATGTCTGATGAGTTATTCTTCCATTTCCTCATTTGTTTATTCACAAATTCTTTTTTTATTCATTTACCTTCTGTTTCCTAAGCACCCTTGAAGGATTCAGAGGAGGGAGAGAGAGCACACACAGAAGTGGGGATCAGGGGAAGTTGTGTGGAAGGGTGGCTTTAAAGACTAGAAGGATACCCAGAGAAATGGGGAGTGGCAGAAACTTCATGTGCATGAGAAAAAATATGGAGAAAGGACACAGTGGGTTGGGACTATGGACTATTTACTCTGGGAGGCCAGGTGTGGCAACATGATTGGAAGGGCCTTTAATGCCACATCAACAAAACTGGACTTAACCTGTGAGCGATGATATGCTGTTGGAGAGTCTGGGGGTAAGGGCTGTGCTTCACAAAGGCTAACCTGATAAAAGTGTGCCAAGAGAATGAACTAAGAGTGGGGAGAGCAGTAAGATGGCTTCAGCATTTATCCAAGCCAACCCATAAGTACAAAAAGCTGTGCACAGTAAAGAGAGTGGGGTTGGAAAGAAGGAAAGATAAGTGGATTTAAGAATATTTGTCCTCTTACTTGATGTAGTGGACGGCAAAGAGGAAGACACAGAAGATGGCCCTAGCACACTGGAGCTTGGGTGCTAGAGAAAGGTATTCGTGCCATTACAAAAGAAGAATGTGGAGTAAGTGAAGACTCAATTTGCCAAAGAAGATAACTGTTTTCCTTCAGACAAATGGTGTCCATGATACTGGCTCTGGTCCACAGCTGATCAAAGAGTAGTCATGATAGGAGGGCACAGATCTTGAGCTGTTTGCACTAGCATGATAGTTGAAGTTTGGCCCCCTTTGCTTGGCCATCTCAACAGGCTCCAAGACCAATTCCATGGGACACACCAAGCCAGACATTCCTTGATTATTTCCTCTGTGCAAGCATGGAGCTGAGAGAGCCATGCATTCCTTCATCTTGTTTAGTATCCATGGTAACCCAGTAAGACTTACTCTTATTCCTCCATGGCCAGTAAGTGTCACAATTAGGTGTAGTCTGACTTCTAAGCAGGAAGACGCAGGTAAGAGGGGTAAGAGATAAAGCCAGGAGAAATCTCTGAAAGAAAACTGTTGGCATTTAGGAGATGAAGGTATTTTCCTCTCTGTACCTCAGTTTCCTCTGCATCCAAACAGGTGCTTGCTTCTAGCTCACAGATAAAAATGTATGAATGAAAGAATCCCACACTCACCAATAAGGAGATACTTAGTGCTTCTGTATAGAATACAAAAATAGGTTTGCAAAATGAGGACATAGTCATTCATAGTTGTGCATAGTTTTTATGTATATTCTTGAATCCTCTGCACTTTCAAGATATTATTTGTGTACCTATTTTTTTAAATATAGTAGTACTCAATAAATCTTTATTGAATGCAGAGATTGACAAACAAAAAGCCAACAACAGTATCTATACACCTTTGGGATTAAAATATGGATTCAGGCTGGAAAGAAATTAAGGTTAGTAATTACAGTGTCCAGTTGCTTACCATTCTACTGCCACCTACTATCAGTCTCTATAGGAGAGAGCAGGATAAGGGGTAAGTGAGTGGCCAGGGATTTATTGTTTCTAGGTAACAGATGGAAAATCTACATTAGAAGGGAAAGATTTAGCAGTGAGCAACTAAATAGTGTGAGAAGGTAGAGGAGCATCTGTATTTAGCCACAAAGTGTGCAAAATAAGTCCCAAGGTTTTCATCTAATGGAATCTGATACCCTTTATTTAGAGACAAAGTGACCTCCAAAGGCATGTCTCTGGCTTCATTTACTCATAGGAGAGACAAATTTTTGTTTCCCCACTCACTTTTCTTATTCAGACCACTTTGAAGTCAATATATTTGGACTTAGTTTGCCATCAGTAGGATGGAGTTTCTAATATTGGAACATAACTGGCCAACTGGTCCATCCAAATATTGACTATATGCTTCATATATAATGTAATGATGACCACAAGGAAAACACTTATTGGGACCAATCTCTCCTCTCCTTCCTCCCTCCTTCTCACAGGCAAATGCCAATAACAGAAGACATGGATGTGTCTTCCCCTGCCCCAGCAAGGCCTAAGAGGTAAGTCCAAAGTAGTCTAATCAAAGCTAAAAATTTTTAGAAATGTTTGTTTCATCTCACCATGCTGTCAAATAGGACATTATGCCCTTTAATATATTGAAACATTTTAATATAAAATTCTTTGTTTTCAAAATATTTGAATAAAATGGCCCTCTCCCTTTGGCATAAAAATTACACCCATGGCACTACAGTTTGAGAAACAGCCCTTTGGAAAAAGAGATGAAAAGCAAAATTTCCACCCTCAAGGACCCAACCATCTAGCAGGGATGGCAAATGAAGAAATGGCAAGGCTTGATGAAAGTTATCAGAGCACTATGCACTGGTATATGGGACAGGAAACAGGGCTATCATCTTCTTTTCCTTTGTGAAAATTAGTACACAATCAGAGGACCAAATGACCTAACTTAGCACCTGCCAGAGAAGTTGAAAACAAACTAAGATGTTTGATACGCCATGACAATGTACTACATCGTTTCAGAAAGTCATACATATGGCGCCCGGTTTTGAACATTACAGTACTGCTTGGGGCCACTTCCAGGTGCAGTTTGCCATCTGCCTCTATCCAGAGTGTAGTTGCCCATGCCCTCAGACTGGCACAGAGTCAGACAATATGTGCTGTGCCCTCATCTTTGCCTCACCCAGTCGAGTCTGTCTCCACGGCACAACTAACCAGCAGTTTGGTCCTCCCTTTGCACATGGGAGCTATTACACCTCTTTTCATCCATCCTGGCCACATTATTCCTCCCTCAGTTGGCTGCCATCTCTTGGGATGGTCATGCTGATGGACAGGGCTCCCCTGTCCTCATTCCATCATCATCTGTGTGTGTGATTTTTCATTTGCAATGATCACCCCCAGCCGAATTTCAGAGTGCTCTAAGAGCAGTAATGAGATTCCCAGGCACTCCTTGGAACCCAGCTGATTCTCTTGGCAGCCACACACAAACTCCACATAATCTGTTTATTCCTATTGTTCAAGTGGCAGCATATGGTGATGGCAAAGAGAGTACCTATGCACCGATGTTGTGAATTGCCATCATTGGCAGTCATCTGACACACTTGGATGGCTGTGTCTGGATGCAGCATGGCACTCGGGATGCCGTGGCAGTCAACAAAACAACACATGCCTCTGCTCTATACAACCCAACTGTCCTAACCCATATGGGCAGCACTCATTGATTAAGACTAGCCTTCCTGCTAACCTGCAGACAAGATTCCCTCCATGTTACCAGCATAGTCCACCTTTCAAAGAACCTACATTTCAACCATTGTGGAAAAGCTTCTTTCTAAAGGTAAACCTGATGTGTTACTTCTTTGCTGGAAGTCTTCAAGATCTCGTCTATTTCATGAATGTTATTAAAGACCAAACTCCATGGTATAACCCGGCACATGAGTCATATCCCATTATCTTGCAATCTCCCTTTCATAAGAAGCTATTCATAGATCCCCAAATAAGCCACTCTCTAGGGCCCCATACTGCTTCTGCTTAGGATGCTTCTTCCCCCCAGAATGCCATTCATCATCCTTCTACATAAGAAACATCTGTTTGGCTTTCAAAGCTCGGTTTAGATACTGCCTCCTCTTTATAGCACAAGAACTCACTGCCCCTCTGGGTCCTCAGAATGTTGTATACCTGCATCTCTACAGTACAGCTTCTGCTATTCCATCATTCTTTATCTGTACATCTGATCTTACAGCGGCCTGACCTCCTTGAAAAAAGAGTAACAGCCTTCCCTCTACTCCTGAGCAGAGTGTGTAGAATACAGTAGACCTTCTTTCATCATGTTGTGAACTCCAGCTGTGTTTAGGTCTGAGAAACACAGGCAAGGCTAGGATTTCCTTCAGAATTAAAGTAAAATGGAAACTAATTCATACAGGAGCGAGGAGAAGAGTAGAGACTGCAATAAACTGACCCACTCATAATTTGAAACACTAATGCCTTATTCTAAGTAAATGGTCACAACTCCACGCCAGCTAATAATGGCTGTGCAGGACAGTAGGTTCAGTATTGCTAGAGCTTTGGATTCCCACCCTCACCCTCATCCGTCAAACAGAGAGACTTCGGAAATCCAAATTCTTTGTTCGTAATTTTCTGATTTTTAAGTGAGAGAAATTAATTTTAAAACTTCAAAAATAATATGTAGACCAAAGTACAACCCATTTGCAGGATTTCAACCTCAGTTTTACCTAACCTCTTTTAATCCAGGGTTCCACGGTTGGGCAAGGAAAGTAATTTGTCCCCTCCGCCAACTAAGTGCCTCTAAAGTGCAGAAGAGAACATAGAGTCAATTAATTACTAGTGTTAATGGCCTGACACGTTTCAAGTGTTGGGGAGAAGGTATGTCGTCAAAGGGGTAGTTTAATACACTAGTCTAAACGTTACCTTTTCCCCACCTAATGCACCCTCAAATTGTCACCTCCAAATATTGAAGCATAAATGTTTCTAGAATTTACAACACTGAATTCCAGTGGAACAAGGTCAAGCTGTAAGTCTAACATTTCATATGTTTGAGTTCTACATCTGACATCCCCATTCCCTTGGGGCACAACTTTTTAATTATTATTTGTAGATTATCTTTTTCTTAACCACCTGAGAAGTGCAATTATCACCCTGAAATGCAATGTCTGACGTATCGTTTTTTCTGAAATGGAAATTTTACATCCAAGTAGAGACCTAGGCATACAATTTATTACTAGAGCATCCCTGACAGCCACTCAGAAATATGTGTGTCCAGAATGTGAAAACTAACTCATAATTAATAGTGGAACTCGGATCATTTTCAAAAGAAACAGACCCAAACTCTTTTGCTTTCCCATAAGATTACTACTTCCTACTCATTACCATAGCTATTTGTATTCTTAATGGCAGTTTTCACCCTTAGTACCATCGTGGTCCTGATTGTGAAGTGTTCAGATGAAATTTAATGAATATAAGGAACACATTTATTTTACATTCCACATTTTGCAGGCAGAATATTCTCCAACACACTGACATCTTACCAAAATGACAGCCATGGTATGACTGGAACTCTAGCTAAGTTCCACCTGCAGGTAGTAAAACACCCAACGGGTTTTAAATCCAAGGGGTCAAGACTAGTAAGCAGTCAGGACACTTAGGACTCGTTCATGGTTCCTTAAGATGAAAGATGTTCAGCTAGTACTATGTGTGTGCATGAACAAATTTATATGTTGAATCAATTATGCCAGGAGAGGGAACAGAGTGAGAAGGATTGGGAGGAGAAAGAGAAACTTAGTCCAAACTTAGATATCAGATACCCAGCCAAAGAAAATTACTGTATATATTATATTGCAAGCCCTGGGTTCTGGCTAACTAGTCTGTGAAGTATAAGCAATATTATTCCACTTCTAATAAACTTGTTGCTTGAGTAGTCAACTAGTTTTGCCCTATTCTGGACACAGTTGCTGTCTCACGTGATTCTTGGAAGAGTCAAGCTGAAATCATCCCTTTGCCCAGCTACTAACTTAGTAGCATCTGTTTTCATGGTGACTAACACCATCTAACTGATGCCTCAATTCCCCATTTGACAGGTCAACAAAGGGTCATCCATTCTGTACTTCTGCATCTCCTTTAATAGAGAACCCTTGGAAACATCCTTCCTAACTGAGACTTTCTGCCTTAAGTTGGCATGCTTAAATATAAATCTGAGCTGTTGAGGATATATAAAATAAAATAAATTTCTCATCTATGTGACATCTACATATCCTTTTCCCAAATAGCTAAGGGTGGCACTCAGGAATTACAAAATCTTTTAAGTTCCTGGTTAAATAACCTCAGTTCCTTCCTTTGCTCTGCATATGATGTGGCTTCTTGACCTTTGCCTTGCAGAATGACTCTACCCTGGAAAGTAGTTCATAATCACAGATCTAGTACCAGTCAGCGGTGAGCTTTGTGCAGGCAGTTGATTATTAGGTAAACTGAGAAAATGTCTTGGGCTGGATTTCTGTGACTTCACTTATACTTCTAAAAAATCATCTATAGTTATGACTGTTCTTTTTTCTGGTGAGCCATACTAGTTATACAAATCATAATATTCTATGATATTTTGCTTATTTATTCCTTTATCCATATTTATTAAGATCTACTCCATTCTAGGCATTGTGACATATGGGCATTGGGGTCAGAGTTCACGACAACATTTTCCCTGCCCTCATGGAGCTATCATTTCTAATTAGGTCATTGACTCAAACTAATTCCCTGGCAGCTGTGGCCTCCACATCCTACAAATACTGAAAGACTGAAGAGAGAAGCTCCTCGTTCAGAAAATCTGTCACCACCTCCTAGTCTCAGGGTGCCCATGAGCACTGGCTGCTAGGTTGTCTTAATACAATGCAGACAAAAAGTGGAAGATCACTCCCCTTTTCTAGAGTCAATGAGTGAAACAGGAAGTGGGAAGCTGACAAAAGTATGTTCTGTCCATGGGCAATGACCTTTATCAAGGGAGCCAGGCCAGCTGGAAAGTAAGATCCCTTCCTCAGAACGCCACTGCCCCTTATATGTACCTCTATGTGGCCCTTGTCATTTTGTAAAAATAATTGTTCAATTTCATATCTAATGCCCCCATTACAGCCGAGGCTCTTGAGGAGAATGGTTGAGTTGCTTTCATCCATATCTAGCCAGAATATGGCACCCAATAGACATTCATGGAAAGTTTGTTGAACACACAACTCGGCTTGCATCTCTCTCTACATGGTTTCTTGGCTAGGATCATTCACTTCTCCAAGTTATCACATCCTGTTGCCATTGTGAGAATTCACTACAAATACTTGGCCTGTGGAAAAGGAAGTCCTGGAAATACGGGCTTGCAGTTATGTCCTCTTCATTATGCCATTTCTTTAGTTGTAATGCCTTAGTGATTCATGAACATTACAACAGATTAACAATTGGAATAACTCATGCTATACAATAATTTTCAAAGTCATCATTGGATTTTTTTGACAAAGCATAAAATGCAAAAATGGAAATAATATATTGAAAACATAGCATGTAGTTTTTAAGCACTTGATGGAGTCACTTAATGGGTTATACTCTTATTTACATTTTAAATGAACTTCAAAAATTAGTCATGCAAGGTAGTTTTCTAGTAGGTATGCTTATGAATATACAATGTATTTTATATGGCACATTAAAGAAAAAAGGATAAAGATGTTTGCTGCGTCTCCCGACAATCCTGTTGATACAATTGGTTCAATGAAGTTGTCAAAATTTACCATGAAAAAACAAATGACCCCTACATTTATCATTGCTAAAGGTTCCTGCTAATTAGCATCTAGAGATAACATGTTATAGATGCTTCTTTAAAAGCTATCAGGCCTCCAACTCCGCATAGTGACATGGTATCTATCAAAGTCTCAGGGTGCTTGCAATCTGACAAAAGGCACTCCAAAGAACTGGCACGTATCACCATATTTGCATTTTTGCATCTCATTATGAACATAATTGCATACCAACACAGCAATTCTTCTCGACTATCTCAAAAAACATTATCAGCAACGTCTGAAAGAAATGCTTAAATGTCAGCTATTGACAAGCAAGAAAAGCTGACCTTTGAAGGTTCTCATTCTTCCAAGATGCGCTGTGCTATGACTCACTTCTTAACTTTCTGTCTGTGTTTGATAACAGAGAAGGGATACAGTGGCTCTGAGAACTGTGGCTTTGTGCCACGAACTGGAGGGGAATGACAAAAATTGCAAAAACTGCAACCAATTTTTCATTCCTGTGAGCAGTCATCTGGGATCAGTTGAATGTTTGCCATGTCAATCCTGAAAACCTCTGAAACTCCGAAAAGAGTGGACACGTCTCCATGTTTATGTGGAATTTCTGCAAAGCTCTCTACTGCCTTCCCATTCACAATGAAGATGAGTTTAGCCATGATTAATGTTATGACAAAGCACTTAACAACCTTTCCCCTACAAGCATGCAACCCATTTTACACATTGTCACAAGCAGAGGCTAAGTGTTCGACAACTACCAACAGCTAATCTAAAACCTCCTGTTACCATTCACACCCTCTCCCTTAAGATCTCGTCTCCCTAGACAGGACATCAGTGGCACGGATCTCGTATTCTATCTTATGCCTGTATCTTGTCATCATCCCATGTCTAAACTACCTCAATTTGCACAGCAATTTGGTCCACATTTTTCCAAAAGCACTAATCAATTTTAACTCCTGTTGAAATGCCATAGAAATGGCTGCCAATGTCCAGAAAATGCTAATCAATTTTGAAAATCTACATCATGGCTTGCATCCCAGATTTTCCACCCAATCCACATCAAACAGAAATGATAGAAAATGATGTTAACACGTTCAGCCTCTTGTTTGCTTGTTGTAGCAAAGGCATTGGTCATGCTTCAATGGTAAACTAACCGCCTGTTTGGAAGCTCATCACGTTTGTACTACTTTGAACGTCTGTGTGGCAACAACGTGAAGTGGCTGTCACACTTCACGTTCAAAGACTGGGATTTCCCTACGAATCTTCTCCCCATATTTTGCTTTTGAGGAAAAAGTTACTGCTTTGACAGGCACGATATGTACCTATATTTCAGACCCGTTGAGTAAATCTAGACAGTATAGAAAAGAGAGAAAAGTTTAGATCATGAAGCCCGTATAAATAAGCCACAAAGAAATTCACAAAAATGGGTTCTAAGAATTTAGATTGGGAAGGGATCTCGGATACCAGCCAGTCTAACCTCCCCATCATGAAGGTACATCTTCAAAGACCTCCCAGGAAGACATTCCTTCCAATGAATAGAATTCCACTACTCCCCAGGAAGGGAATTTTACTATGAGGCCAACTGCGTTGATTCAAAAATTAATTATCAATCCGGGCTGCAAACCTCTTTGAAACCTCTCCTAATTGGTGTTAGGCTGCTCTACATGCAGAAAGCAAACTGCTACCCCCTTTCCTGACAGTAATCACTTTACCTCTTAGTCTTCTTGGCCCCAGGGAACACACAGTCCGTGCAGTCTTTCATTCCCATGAGATGTGACTCCCAGATGCCCCCTTGATCTGCTGGTTGGCTTTCCCTGCTTACTTCCGGAATAGTCAATAACTCTTTTGAAACACCCACAACTGCCCCCAGAACAGAAACCAGTTCTTCCAGCTGGATCATTGCTTCTGGGGCTCTGGATGTTACAGTTCTACAAAAATCTGAGAAGGAGCAGCAGCACTCTTGTTGGCATTTAAGTTTATAATCAGCCTTACTCCTTCAACTAAAATCAGTCTGAGTCGCTATTTTTATGTCATGCTTCCCTCTCCTCCTTCTCTTCTCCTTCTCCTTCTCTCTCTCCCCCTTCCCCTTCCTCTTCTTCTCCTCTTCTGCTCATTCTCCGCCCCCCTTCTTCTCCCCCTTCCCCTCCTTCTTCTTCTTCTCCTTCTCCTTCTTCTTCTTTTAAATGAAGCTAAAAAGCCCATAATCTCAAGAGGTCTTCAGAGGCAAAGAGAACAACTATTTCTCACCCTGGGACTGACAAAGTGTTAGCATGTCCTGACCATCATCATATCAGTGATAACAAAATCTAACCTTTATTACGCACCTACGCAAAAGTTGAGATATGACTGCCTATGGCCATTTATAGGATTTATGTCATGTAGCCTTTATCAAGAGCTTATGAAGTAGTGATGACTATCATTCCCATTTTGTAGATGTGGAAAGCGGAACCCAGAGAGGCTAGGTAACTTGCCTACAGCCACAGAGCTAGAAAGTGGTGAGCCTTAGGGCCGGCTTTAGCTCAAGCGATTACTTTGTAGCTGGTTGTTCGAAAGTGGTGAGCCTGACTCCAGCCCTCTCATTAAGAAAAAGGCCTCTGTAGCAGAAGCTCAGAACCTGTTTGTGATCCTGAGCTAAATGCTGTCTCTTTTATTACATGCATGTTTTCTTATTGAGCTAGGAGAGGATTCTAGGCTCCAAGTGACAGCAGCATTGAGGCTCCAGACGATGTGTAAGCTCACATGGTATTCTCCATTCTGCAGTGGCCCCCCGGGAAAAGTGACAGGGCTTAGGGTAAGTCGAGGAGGCACCTAACATACATGTGCCTGATTCTTTTGCAGAACACAGGGAGGGTGGTCTTCAAACCAGAAGCATAGCATTGCTCCCCACACTAGAACTGCTCAGTGAGAAACACCAGAGACCCCTTCCTCCAGGATCCCAGGGCTCCCCACATGACTGTGCAGTCCACACCCAGACGGAGATGGGGGTGTCCCATGCACATGAACGTCTGCCAATCTCAGGTAGCAGATATCTGAGTGGCTGTATGTTTCATTCTAAGCGGCAATCAAGAAATCCACTACACAGTTGTCTTCCTTGAGAGGGAAAATGATGGCCGGCAGGTAAAAATAGCAGAACTGAAAAGAAGCACTGCATTTAATTCCATCTAATTGATGTTGCTGTGGGTGGGAATCGGAGTTCGTCTCCTAGACATTAATTAAAGCAGAAATGCAGTGAAATGTCAGTCCTTTGGCTGTAAGGGCCCTTTTCAGGGGGGTGCTGGGAAAGTAGGTCTGGTATTTCCCTGCTGTCACAGGGCTCATAATAGAGGGCAGCAAGCTTCATGTGGCCTCAGAAAGTGCCCTGTCTCCCAATCAAGAGCCTTTCAGCAGAAAAGGAGTGGACTCTAGGCCTATAGCCCCCGCAGCTGTATCCATGGGAATCCCCCACCGACAGGCAGAGAAAGAACACTTTGCAATTAAGGGCTCTGAAGTCAGTCCTGTGCATCTGTTGAAGTTCCCAATCACGTCTCCAAAAGCTATCTTTTGCCCACCCACACCCTTGGCCAGAAACAAAAACACTGCGCTCTTCTCTTTTAATGAATTATCAATTGATGGGCTTTCAAGAGAGAGAGGGGCCAGGAGATGCTGGCTTTAAATTAGGAGAAAAGAAAGAAAAAGAAAAAACTTAAGTCAGATAAGGCAACCTACTTTTTACTAAATTTAGTAGGCCTTGACTTCTCTGGGAAAGCATGCCTCTAGGACAGTATGCAAAACTCTGAAGGCAAGGAAAGTGATCAAATAAATAACTCGGAAAAAACACTACTTTTTGAGGCCAAATCCTGTCCAGACATGAAGCAAAGAAAGCAGCGTGAGGTCAAGAACGAGCGCATGTTGGGCTTTCTTTGTGGAAGACATAAATGTGCTCCGCCATTTTGTTCCAAAGACGAGGGGGAACCCAGCATCTGAGACACAGAGGACATGAGCTGAGAACATCTTTCTGTGGGGATGCCTGGGATATACTCAGTATATTCAGAGAAATATTTTTATGGAGCTCTGCTCATCTCAATTGCTTTTTGCTACTCAAGCAACAAAAACAAAACCACATTTACCATTAAATTGAGACGCAAGATTTTGTAGACCAGGAGTCAACAAACCTTCCATAAAGGGCCAGGTTGTAAACATTTTAGCCTTTGGGGGCCACGCATTCTCTCTCTCAGCTACTCAATTCTGCCTTTGCAGCATCAAAGTAGCCAGGGACAGTATATAAATGGAATAGTCTGGCGATGTTCTGGTAACACTTTAACGGATGCTGAAATTTATGTTTCCTAAAATGATTATTTGTCACACGATACTATTAGTGTTCTTTTGATTTTTATAACCACTTAAAAATGCAAAAAATAACGGTGTTCATAACTCTCAGGCTTGTAAAACAGGGAATGCATGGAAATTTTCCACGGGCGGCCATTTAGACCACACTCAGCCAGTGTAAGCTTTTCCTACCTGTTCTCAGATCCCAAGTTTGAGCGTTTGAAACTACAGCAGGTGTGATGGTAGTGGAATTTAATTCTATTATCCTAAATACCGATGCTGTAGAGAGACTGTTTCTTATGGCTTGACAGTGGCCATCCAGGTGATTTTTAAACATGTGCACCAATTATATTCACTATCAGTCTGCTGCCTGTGACATGGCAGACACTTTGCAAGATAACACATACATGTTCTTAAATCATATGTGAAGTGTGTGGCCCTACTGCGATTTCAGTGGTAAGCATAACAGGTGCGTTTCTGCTGGACATAATCTCATGTGGTCCACACTGCACTTCTGTGATGGGTTCCATTACACAGCTCCATTCACAGATAAGAAACTGAGGATCACAAAGCCCAGTGGCTTTTACATAAGACCACTCAACATGTACATAGCAGAGCTGGAATATGAACCCATGCTTTCCTGTTCTCAGCCTAGGGTGCTCATCCCCTTAACTTCCACACTCAAAGTCAAGACCTTGATTCAGTCAGTCAGTCATGACTATGCCCAAACTTAACCTGCACTCATGTGAGGCCATTTCTTGTTTCTAATCTCCCATGAAGTTTGTGTGTTTGATTTACTATTAATGTGTGGTGGCAGATGAGTGAGGCAGAAAGCATACACATTCTGGAGGAGGCTTGGTAAGTATAAAAATACAGCTATAAAATTATCGGCATCTCATAAGTAGTTAAAGGCATTTGTCAGTTCAACTGCCAAATATTTATATTTAAAGAACTACCCTGTGCTAAACATTTTTCTAGGCACTAAGGATGCAGCAGTAAACAAAATAGACAGAAATGTCTGCTCTCGGGGATTTATGTTATACGGGAGGGGTGGGGAGGGAGACGGGCAGTAAACAATAAAATAAGTAAAACATATGCTGTGTCAGATGGTGATAAGTGCTGTGGGAATAAAACAAGCAGCTAAGGGTGATTGGAAGTGCCAGAATGGTTTGGGAGTGGGAGGGCGGGACAGGGACAGGATTTTAAAGAGGTCTGTCAAAGAAGTGTCACCACAGAGGTAGTAACTGAGGAAAGACCTCAGAGAGAAGAGAGACTCAACCAGGGAAAGGGATCTGTGGGTGGAGGCCCAGCAAGAGCAAAGTCCTGGAGTCATCTGTGCGGAACTGCAAGAAGAGAGGAGGACAGAGCCTAGTGAGTGTGGGGAAGAGAAATGGGAGCTGGGGGAGGGGAGGTGACAGGCAGAGCATTTGGAGATGTGGTGTGTTGCCCAATGGATAACTTCTAAGGGATCATTGAAGCATTTTCAGATGTTTTTATTTATTTTGAGAGAGAGAGAGAGAGAGCACGTATGTGCAGGGGAGACGGAAGAGAGAGATTGAGAAAGAGAAACAGAGAGTGAGAGAGAGAGAGAATCCCAAGCAGGCTCCACATGCAGCATGGAGCCCACAAGAGGGCTTGATCCCATGACTGTGAGAGTATGACCTGAGCAGATATCAAGAGTCAGTGGCTCAACTCACTGAGCCACTCAGGTGACCCTGATCATTGAAGCGAAGGAATGGTATAATCTAATCTAATTCATAATGTAACAGGATCGCTCCAGAAGCTGTATGAAGAAGAAATTCTAGAAAACAAGGATAGAAAATTACTGCAATTGGAGCGCCTGGGTGGCTCAGTCGGTTGGGCCTCCGACTTCGGCTCAGGTCAGATCTCACATTCATGGGTTCGAGCCCCGCATCAGGCTCTGTGCCGACAGCTCACTCAGAGCCTGGAGCCTGCTTCCGATTCCCTGTGTCCCTCTCTCTCTGCCCCTCCCCCTCTCATGCTCTGTCTCTCTCTGTATCAAAAATAAACAAAACATTTTAAAAAAAATTTTTTTTAATGACTGCAATTGTTCAGAGAGCAAAGGGGGATCTTGAACAAGAGTGGTAGGCACCAGCAGATCTGGCGTCTGATGAGGGCACTCTTCCTATCTCACAGATGGGGTTTTCTGGAGTCTTTTTTTTTTAAGTGTACTGATCCCATTCATGAGGCTTCACCTTCATGTCTTAAGGCCCCACTTCTTAACACCATCATTTGGGGGTTAGCATTTCAACGTATGAATAGGAAGCACAAACATTCAAACTATTGCAGACAGAATAAGGGCTCAGACTGAAGTCCAAGACAGCAGGATGTTCTGGTCGTGAGTATGGAGTGGAAAAAGAAGAAGGAACCACAGATAACCCCCACTCCTCCAGGCTCCTTGTTCAAACAACAGGATAGATGGAGTTGCTAGTAACTAAGATGGGGAAGACAGTGGCGGAAGTTTGCAAGTCGAAGATCAAGTAAACTTGGGATATGACGTTTTAGTTGCCTATTAAACACCAAAGCAGGAAGGCCAACCAGAGAGTGAGAGTCTGAAGTTCCCAAGTGTAGTGTATACTACATGTTCAGGAATAAGAGCAGGGAAACAAAGAAAGAGAATCCCTCCATCCTAGTCCAGCTTGCACACTGAGAATGCGTGTACAATCTCCTGTACACCTTCTAACTTACATTTTTCTTCAACAGCTTGGAAGTTTGACCAGGGTCTACTGATTTGAGTCAGATGTTTTTTGGAAATTATATGCACTCCTTTTACTAAAATGTTTGATGAGATAAAATGGATAACTTGGGCTTAATTTTATTAGAGATTCTTTACTATTGGCACATTATAATTTTCTCTTGGGTTCCTAAACTCAGTGATGATCTTTTTGCAATTTGGTATTTAAGATTTACTTAATATTATTGAGCTCAGGTTACCACAAGAAGTACTAACATATATTGGTCAAATTACCAAATCCACTTAAATCTTTAAAATTGAAATAAAAACTATTTTTAGGATGATGCTTGAATCTGTACAGGTGAGTTTTGCATTTTCTCTCCATAAAAACATAAAATGGTGTCATCTATTTTTCCCATGTTCCATTGCATCTCCACACTGGTGTCTACGTTTTCAAAAGGGAATCCATTGCACAGATGGCTATGACTTCCTGCCACTCTGACAATATTGAAATGGCAAAATTAATGTCAGTTGGTGGTTCACACTCAAGGGATCACACTCTACTGCCCACTTGCCTCCCATGCACTCCAAATGCTCATTTGCAAAATCTCATCAGAGGCAAAAGTCACAGTATCTCTTCCGGAATCCCTGCCTTCTTTCCTCACTTTACAGAAATAGAGCTAAACATTCCACAATAATATGTTATCTTCCATTTACATCTACTACATTCAATATTAGAAAAAAGGTCTTCAGAGGACCATGACTTAGGATAAGGCTTGCATTTCAAGGAGAGCTTCTCTACAGCATGAAAAAAAAAAAATCAAGAGTATAAAACGTGCCAGTACATATTAAACACAACTGGCCATTCCCTGTTTCTCTCGTCAACTGCAAATGTAAACATCTCAGGATTGGAGATGAGTCCGTATGGGGAAACGTCAGAGATTTTCCCTAAATATGACCATTGGGGGGAGAGAAAACAAATTCACGAAGGATATAATTCGTTGGGTTTCCCCTCCTGGAGTGGAAGTGAACTCTTAAGTTTAGAAATGAAAGAGTAACGTTTTATTCACCCGAAGAGGGGCTTAGTGCTTTTTCACAGGCAGAGAAAACGCAGGTCGGGAGAGGAGACTTACCGGACCATCTCCTGCGCACTGAGTTGGACGGGATGCCTCTAGCTGCAGAAGAAGCAAGTGCAGAGAAGCCGAGAACAGCAGTCCTGACTGCATAAGCCACACGACGTGCCAGCCCCCTGGGTTGACAGTCGAAGCGTACTCACGTGCCGTGATCTTGGCTTATGTGTGAGATACCATGTTAACGGTCCTGTTGCCCGCTCCGCCCTGGTGTGAGATTTAAATAAAAACAAATTACAGGTCTTAACAGTGATCGATGGACTGCTTTTACATTTGTGTAGAGTATTTTTGCTCTAAGATTAAAGGCTTATGCATTTATCTGCATAAACTAACCCCTGGAGTAAGGCACCGCTGACATTTTCCAAGAAAAATGAATATCCTAACTTATTCCAAAGAGAAGACTTGGTATTTGTATGGCCAGAGTGACCTTTTCAAGTGCCCTTTCAGATTAGGTGCACTACATGGAAAATTGTGCTCTTACAGTACTCCATAAATCATACCTACCAATTTTCTTTAAAGGGGTATGTAAATATCAGTGTACCAGGTGGGTAAACAACACTAACCTCGTACAAATGGCTTGAAAATTGAAGAAAAGCACCTTATTTTACAGCTGAAATTGCTTTTGAAGCCCAACATCGGGGCTTGGTTTGTAGAATGCATGAAATGATTTGTGCACAGGGAATAGAAAATGGGCTGATGGTAGCCATCCGCGACATAGTACTCATCTTTCTGAGTTCCTTCTGTGACCAAAGATTTCATTGCTATGTATTCCTTTTCTTTACATATCCCAAGTGCATGTACATTTTAAGTGACATCTTCATTATCTGCGCATTTCCAAAACGGTCCAACAGCTACTCTAGCTGGTTAATATTTCTGGGCAAAGTTCACGGAAGTTTTCTTATTTTGATCTCGTAACACTTCATTTAAGAAGAAAAAAGAAAACCTTAGAGAGAAAACTAAAGAGAGCTATCGCTTTTGAAACTCCCAAGGTCTTCATCTGAATAAGTGCTGTTTTTGCAATTTACTCAAATACATTAATTAAATCTCCTTATTTTGAAACAGATAAAGACAAATGGGGGGGGGGAATCCTGCTACGGAAACATTTTCATGGAATGTCTGTGGCATAAGATACAGCTTGTACTGCACCCAACTGACATAAATATTGTGAAATTCAGTTTTGTACACTTTTCATGAGATAAAATCCTTGACTATGACCCATTTGGGATCCTGTGGCAGGAATCTTGGTTCATATCCTAAGAAGAATGTTGCATATAGTAAAATTCACATCATTTACAGATAACTTGCCAAAGGGGTAAGATTTTTATATCACATAGGGTTTAAATGAATAACTCTTAACACTTCTATGTATATAAATAGCTAGAAAATTACAAAAGCATTTCAATTTAATATATCTTATTCACCACTCAGCTTGCCAGTTTGCCAGTTATTTTTGAATGCTTGGCTTATCTTAAGGGGAAAAAATAGACAATGTAAAATGGTGCTTTCCTTACAATCATTTTTATTTTCTATCTATCCTCCACTGACTAAAATATTTCTAGAATAAAGGTTTTGGTTTTCTAGCCCTTAAACAATGAGAGATGAGTTTTGGTATTTTTTTAAAGAAATGTATTTATGAAAATCAAAACACCAAATGGTACAAGTAATGTGGGCATCTAAGTTACTTTTCTTTTTTTTAAATTTTTTTACACTTATTCATTTTTGAGAGACAGAGTGAGACAAAGCATGAGTAAGGAGGGGGCAGAGAGAGAAGGAGACACAGAATCTGAAGCAGGCTCCAGGCTCTGAGCAAGCGTTCAGCACAAACCTGACATGGGGCTTAAATCCACGAGCTGTGAGATCATGACCTGAGCTGCAGTCAGACACTTAACCGACTGAGCCACCAGGTGCTCCTCTAAGTTACTTTTCTAGTTCTTTCTTCTCTGGTTAGTAATAGTTGCTATGTGTGAGTAACTTCCACTCCTTTATTCCTACTAGAAAAAGGAAAAAACAAAAATGCTTAGTCATGCATCAAGTAGGGTACATTGAGTAGGCTGCCTTCTTTGCCTTAGACTGTTTCAGTGCTGGGCTCTATTTTTCCTTCATTCCTTTTTAAAAATTTTTTAAGGTTTTATTAATTTTTGAGAGAGAGAGAGAGAGAGAGAGAGTTAGAAGGGGAGGGTCAAAGAGAGAGGGAGACACAGAATTGGAAGACAGGTGACAGGCTCTGAGCTAGCTGTCAGCACAGAGCCCTATGCGGGGTTTAAACCCATGAACTGTGAGATCAAGACCTGAACTGAAGTCAGATGCCCATATTTTTCCTTCATTCCTATGCATGATCTTTTGCAGTCAATACTTATCCCCCTTTGTTTTATCAATTTCCTGTTGCTTATATGCATAATTCTTGAAACTCCTTCCAAACAATATTTCCTAGCCTTCTTATTAAAAAGTGAAGGTTGGAAGTTTTTACTTCAGTGATGCCTGGGTAGCTCAGTCAGTTGAGTGGCCGACTTTTAATTTTGGCTGAGGTCATGATCCCGGCTCAGGTCATGATCCCAGGGTTGGGAGATAGAGCCTTGCATTGTCTGGCTCTGTGCTGGATATGGAGCCTGCTAAGATTCTCTCTTTCTTCCTCTCCCTCTGCCCTTCCCCCATTTATGCACACATGCTCTCTCCCTCTCTCTCTCAAATAATAAATAAAGTCTTAAAATAAAGAAGTCTTCTGCTTCATATTTTTATAAATGGAGATTAAAAATATAGTGAATGTGGGAGGGTTCAAGATGGAGACAGAAGTTCAGGAACCTGAACTTAGCCCACCCACAGACACCAGAAATCTACAGCTATATATGGAACAATTGCCTCTAGAAAAGAACCTGAAAGCTAGTAGAGCAGAGCTTGTCCCTGAGAAATGAGAAGTTTGTGTCCCCCCATGAGGCACCCCAACCCTTGGGAACTGCACTAGAGAAATGAGACCTCAAAGCAACTGACCTTGAATACCAATGGGGCTTACTTCCAAGAAAACTGTAGCACTATAGGAAACAGAAAATCCACTCTTAGGAGGTTCAAATTCAGATCCACTCATCCCAGGACCCAGTTAAAAACAACAGTTTGAAAGGCACCTAGACCATAGGTGAAGGAAACTCACTTGTTAATCTTAAGGCATCTGTTAGAGAGGTAGGAATCTGTTGGGACTCTCTAGAGGTGGAGAAACTGGCAAGCTTCATTTCTACACCCCATCTAGTCACTAGCTCTGGTGGGTGCATCTTGCCCTTGCATGCCAGGTCAAGCAGGCTGATGAAGTGTCCTGTCCGTGAAGGCCACTCCATCACAACCAGCAGACATGCCCAATGCACACTGGGATGCCTTTTGAGTGCCTGGCTTTGGTGGCCAGGACAGATTGCATTTCTAGGCCCTATAGACTCAAAACAATAAGAGAGACACTCTTTGGTAGGCTACCATACCCCAGAGTGAAGGTCAGTCTTTAGGTTTGTCACACAACCACAAGCCAGAGAAATGCCCCCCACCCCCAGGAAACATGGGCAGGGAGACACCATTTTAATGTCCTTCCTTGGCCTTGCCACATATTGTTGACACCTCCCAGATACAAAATTATACACATGTTTAGAGCCACCATTTTTGCAACTGTCACCAAGGGAACACCTCCAAATCTCTGGTCTAGAATTCAGCAGAGTTGATGATTGTAGACCCATAACAATGTGCCCTTTTACATACCTGAAATCTGCTGTTTGAAACTGCCTTACAATTAACTTGAAACTAGGCAGTTTCGAGTCTCCTCCCTTTGGAACACTGAGAAGTCTTGGCACACCTTTAATAAGAGGAACTTATCAAGAACAAATCATATTATTAGACAATTGTTAAAGTCCAAGAAACATCCAAAAGTTAGGGCAAGGTTGAACACAAAGGTTCAACTCTTATATAGGCCACTGCTTCAAGATAGGGAGATGTAGTTGTTTCATTTAGAACATAAAAACAGAGAGGTAGGCAAAACTAGGAGACAGATTAATATGTTTTAAACAAAAGAACAAGACAAAAATCTCAGAAAAATACATTAATAAACAGAAATAAATAAATAGTCTCCTTGATTAAAAAAAATTCAAAGTAATGGTCATAAAAAGCCTCCCTGAACTTGGGAGAAGAATGGATGAATACAGTAAGAGTTTCAACAAAGAGACAGAATACATATGAAAGTACCAAACAGAAGCCACAAGAACACAATTACTGAAGTAAAAAATTCACTAGAGGAGCTCGACAGCAGACTAGATGAAGTATAGGAACAGATCAGCCAGCTGGGAAATGGGACAGTGGGACTCGTCCAATCAGAGCAGTAAAAAAAAAAAGTACAGAATGAAAATAGCTCATGGGATCTGTGGAACAGCATAAAGAATAGCATCTGCCTTATAAGGGTGTCAGGAGGAGAAAAGAGAGAAAGAGGTAGACAATTTATTTGAATATAATGGCTGAAAAGTTCCTTAGCCTGGGGGAGAAAACAGGCATCTAGCTCCAGGAAGCACAGACAGTTCCAAATAAAATGAACTCAAAGAGATCCACACCAAGACATATTATAATTAAAATGTCGAGGGGCACCTGGGTGGCTCAGTTGGTTAGGCATATGACTTCAGCTCAGGTCATGATCTCACAGCTCATGAGTTAGAGCCCCACTTTGGGCTATGTGCTGATAGCTCAGAGCCTGGAGCCTGTTTGAGATTCTGTGTCTCCCTCTCTTTCTGCCCCTCTCCTTCTAATGTACTGTCTCTTTCTCAAACATGAATAAACATTATAAAAATATTTAATGTCTAAAGTTAAAAAAGAGAGTATCTTAACAGCAACAAGAGAAAACCAATTTGTTACATACAAAGGAACTCCCATAGAGTATAAGCTCATTTTTCAGGAGAAATTTTTCAGGGCAGGAGGCAGTAGAATGATATATTCCAAATGCTAAAAGAAAAAGAAATTCAACCAGAGATACTCTACCCAATAAGATTATCTTTCAGAATTGAAGGAGAGATAAAAAGTTTTCCAGATAAGCAAAAACTAAAAAAGTTTTCCAGGTAAGCAAAAACTAAAAAAGGTTATTATCAGTAAACTTGTCTTGTAAAAAATGTTAAAGGGACTTTTTAAAGCTGAAAACAAGGCACCAATTAGTGCTAAGAAGACATATGAAAGTAAAAATCTCAGTGGTAAAAGGAAATATATACTAAAGGTTATATGAAGATTAAAAGACTATAGCAAAATTAATTATATCCATAATAATTAGCTAAGGGATACAGAAAATTAAAAAAGAATTCAAAATATGACATAAACAGAATATATGGCAAGGGTAATAAAAATATGTAGTTTTTAGAATGTATTCAAATTTAAGATGCTATTAACTTAATAGAGTTTCAAAAATATACAAGATATTATATGTGAATCTCATGGTAACCACAAAGCAAAAATCTATAGTATACACACAAAAGACAATGTGAAAGGAATCTAAACTTAACACTAAAGAAACTCACCAAACCATAAAAGGGATGAGCAAGAGAAGAAAGGAACAGAGAAGAACTATAAAAACGGCTAAAAAACCATCAACAATATGACAATAATTACATACCTATAAATAATAACTTCAAATGTAAATGGACTAAATTCTCCATTCAAAAGACAAAATGGACTGAAAAATAAGACCCATTTATATGTTTCCTGCAAGCCTTACTTTAGATCTTAGGATACAGAGACTGAAAGTGAAAAAATAGAAAAAGATATTTCAAAGTGACAGAAACAAGAAGAAAGCTGGTCTAGCTATACTTATTATGTCAGACAAAATGGATTTTAAAACAGACCATAATAAAAATCAATTAAAAAGAGGATATTGCACAATGATAAAGGGGTCAGCCAAACAAGAGGATTTAACATTTCTAAATATCTGCCCCAATATAGGAGCACCTAAACATATAAAGCAGATATTAACAGACCTAAAAGGAGAAAGTGATAGCATTAATATAATAGGGAACTTTAATACCTCACTTACATCAATGGCCAAATCATCCAGACAGAAAATGAGTAAGGGAATATTAGCTTTAAATGACACTATAGGCCAGATGGACTTGTGAGCTAGATATGGAACATTTCACCTAAAAACAGCAGAATACACTTTTTCTCTAGAGCACATGGAAAATACTCCAGGATGGATCATATGTTAGGTCACAAAACAAGTCTCAATAAATTTTTAAAAGACCGAAATCATATTAATCATGTTTTGTGATCACAATGGTATGAAAGCAGAAATCAATTATAGGAAGAAAATGGGAAAAATCACAAATATGTGGAGATTAAACAACATGCTACTGCACCATTAATGGGTCAATGAAAAAATCAATGGAGAAGTTAGAAACTACCTGAAAATAAATGAAAATTTAATACAACAGCCTAAAATCTATGGGCTGCGGCAAAAGAAGTTTTAAGAAGGAAGCTTATAGTGATATAGGTCTACCACAAGAAAGAAGAAAAAATTTCAAACAAGCTAAAGAAGTTCCTTTATACCTAAAGAAACTTAAAAAAAATGAAGCCCAAGGTTAGTAGAAGGAAATGACAAAGATCAGATCATAAGTCAATAAAATAGAGAATAATAATATAATAAAAATATCAATGAAGAGCTGATTCGTAGAAAAGATAAATAAAATTGATAAATTGTTAACTCATCTCACCAAGAAAAGAAGAGAGAACTCAAATAAAAATCAGAAATGAAAGAGAAGTTACAATTGACACCACAAAAATACAAAGAATTATAATAGACTACTATGGCTAATTATGCACTAACAAATTGGACAACTTAGAAAAAAAGTTGGACAACCTAAAAAAATGTAGAAACGTACAATCTTCCAAGACTGAATATGAAGAAATAGCAAATCTGAACAGACTAATTACTAACAAAGAGATTGAATCAGTAGTCAAAAACCTTCCAACAATCAAAAGTCTGGGACTAGACAGCTTTCCTGGTATACACTACCAAAAATTCAAAGATTTAATAACTATCCTTCTAAAACTTTGCCAAAAATGTTTATGTCTAAACTCATTTTAAGAGCCCAGCATTACCCTGATACTAAAACCAGAAAAGGATACCACGAAAAAAGAGGAAATTATCGTCCAATATCCCTAATGAAAATAGATACAAAAATTCTCAATAAACTATTACCAAACTAAATTCTACAACATATTAAAAGGATACACTATGATCAAATGGGATGTATTTCATGGAGGCAAGGATGATTCAATATCCACAAATCAATGTGATATAACACATAAACAAAATTAAGGATAAAAACTATAATCATATCAATGAAGAAAAAACACTTGACAAAATTGAAGATCCATTTATGATTAAAAACTATCAACAAATAAGTATAGTGAGAATTTACTTTAATATAGTAAAGGCCATATATAACAAGTTCACAGCTACCTGTGACAAAGATGCCCATTCTCATCACTTTTACTCAGCATGGTATTGGAAGTCCCAGTCAGCACCATTAGGCAAGAAAAAGAAATAAAGGCATCCAAACAGGAAAAGAAGAAGTAAAACTGTCACTATTTGCAGATGACTTGATATTATATATAGAAAATCCTAAAGACTCCATTAAAAAAATGTTAAAACTAATTAATGAACTTAGTAAAGTTGCAAGAAACCAAATCAATATTTAGAAAACTGTTGCATTTCTATATGCTAAAAACAATCAGAAAGAAATTAAGCAAACAATCCCACCTACAACTGGGGATTTATTCTATTTTATCAAAAAGAATAAAATACCTAAGAATAAAATTAATCAAGGATATGAAAGACTGATGCACTGGAAAATAAAAGACATTGATGAAAGAAATTGAAGACAGAAAAAAATGGAAAGATATTCCATACTCATAAATCAGAATAAGAAAAATTTTTAAAATTTCCATGCTACCCAAAGCAATCTACAGATTGAATGCAATCGCTATCAAAATTCCAATGATATTTTTCACAAAATTAGAATGCATAATTCTAAAATTTGTATGGAACCACAAAAGACCTTGTGTAGCTATAACAATCCTGAGAGAGAACAAACCTAAATTTATTACACTCTTTGATTGTGAACTATACTACAAAGCTACAGTAATGAAAACAGTATGGTATTGTCATAAAACATGGATCAATGGAACTGAATACATAGCCCCAAAATAAACCCACACATATATGGTAGATTAATCTATGACAAAGGAGGTAAAACTATACAATGGAGAAAGAACAGTCTCTTTAATAAACAGTTTGGGGGGACTGAAAGCCTACATGCAAAAATGAAGCTAGACTACTATCATGCACCACGCACAAAAACACAAAATGGGTTAAACGCTTGAATGTATAACTTGGCACTATAAAATTTCTGGAGGAAAACTAGGTGGTATTCTCCCTGCCATAGGTCTTAGCAATGATTTTTTTTAAATCTGACTCCAAAGTCAAGGGTAACAAAAGTAAAAAGCAAACAAACAGGACTACATCAAATTAAAATGCTCTGCACACTGAAGGAAACCATCATTAGATAAAATGGCAACCTACTAAGTAGGAGAAGATATCTGAAAATCATATATCTGACAAGGTGTTAATATCCAAAATTTGTAAAGAACTCATACAACAATAACTAAAGCAAATAACACCGAATTAAAAATGGACAGAGAAAAAGAAAAAATAGCAGATGATCTAAATAGACATGCTTCAAGAATATCCAAAAGATATAAAAGATATATATGAAAGATGTTCAACAACACGAATTCTAAGGGAAATGCCAATAAAAACCACAATAAAATACCACTTCACACCCGTTAAAATGACTATTACCAAAAAAGATAAGAAATGGAATGTGTTGGGTCGGATGTAGAAAAAAGGAAATCCCCATACACTAGTGATAGGAATATAAATTGGTGCATCCACTATAGAAAACAGTATGAATATTCCTTAAAGAATTAAAAATAGAACCAACAGATGATCCAAGTTTCCCACCTTTGCAGTGTTTATCCAAACACTAATTCAGAAGAGATGCATGCACCCCTATGTTCATTGCAGCATTATTTGCAATAGCCAAAATCTAGAAAAACCTAAGTGTCTTTCAACGGATACACACACACACACACACACACACACACACACACACAGAGGAATACTACTTAGCCCCCCCAGAAACTTGCCATTTGCAACAATCAACAACGTGGATGGACAAATACTGTGTGATTTCACTTCTATGCAAAATCTAAAAACAAATAACCAAACAAATCAAATAAAAAACAAAATCAGAGATACAGAGAACAGATTGATGGTTACCACACAGAAGAGGGTGGGGGTAAAATGCGCGAAAGAGCTCAATTCTATGGTGATGGATAGTAGCTAGACTTACAGTGGTAACCACTATGTACATGCAAATAATGAATTCTAATGTTATATACCTGAAACTTACATAATGTTATATACTAGTTTTACTTCATAAAAACAGAGCAAATGCAATTCCAAAACTTAACCCTATTATTTTTATTTTTTTTACTGTTAATGAAATCACAAAATTCTCAGATTTTTGGGAAAAAAATTTTGAACATAAAATTTCAGAGCATGAAAATTCATAACTCAGCACAGATAATTTTGTTGAATAACGTGCATTCAGCATCAAATTAAAAATAAGTAAGTTATGCTCATCAGTCCACATTTTTTAAATGTCTATGAGTTGGTTGGTAATACCTTCTCTAGTACACCAATATATGCCATGTCTGGAAAATGATATTACTGGAAAGAAAGAGACTTTCATTAAAGAAAGAAACTGTCCATCTACCTTCATTGTCATTCTGCATTTTCTAAAGGACCTTGTATTTCATAAAATTTTCTTCTTACACCCTCTCATGCCTTGATTCATTCAACAAATATTTATTGAGTGCCTGCTCTGTCCCAGGGACTGTTCTAGGCCCTGAGGATATAGAAATGAATGAAACCATAAAATCTCAGCCTCAAGCAGCAGAATTTCTAAAACTATAAAGTGAGATCAGCCATATATTCGAACAGCATTTTCTAAGCATATTGTTCAAGAAATGACCTTGTTTTTCATGTCATCTGAAGTCCAACACATTTCCAAGAATCAAAGAGAGAATTTCTTTAGTTTAAAAATTGAACATGTGAAAGAATATTCAGTATTTTGCTCTTTACCATATTTTCAAATTGTCTTCATTAATAAAACATTTGTGATAAATATAATATTTATTATTCAATTTATTTCTAAGAGGGTTTATCCATTTTTCTATAATGCCTAGGTTATATGAATCATTAATATTGCTTTTTATTAATATATCTCTATTATTAATCATGATGCTTAGCCTTGAGTTCTTCATAATTTTTTCCAACTGATTTATCCAAAATCAGTTTCACCATCTAGATTTTCTACTAAACTTACAGTAGGTGTTATATAATTCACTGATTTTTTAGTACCATTGGCTTGGTTTCCCTTATTGCTTTGCAAACCCTTGAAAGAATACCTAATTTCTCATGTTTCTATTTCCCCAGCAGCTAGCATAATGCAAGCAGGAGTTCAATAATCGCATGTCTTTTTGGCTAAAAGGTTTTGTGTCAGAACCTTCTTTTATATTTATTACCAAAGTCTGGATTAATTAAAACTGCAGTGGATTTGGGGTACCTGCGTGGCTCAGTCAGTTAAGCATCTAACTTCAGCTCAGGTCATGATCTTGGTTTGTGGGTTTGAGTCCCACGTAAGGCTCTGTGTTGACAGCTCAGAGCCTGGAGCTTCCTTCAGATTCTGTGTCTCCCTCCCTTTCTGCCCCTTCCCCACTTACATTCTATCTCTCTTTTTCTTAAAATAAATAAACATTATTTAAACTCTAAAATTAAATTAAATTAAAATTAAACTGCAGTGGATTTTTTAAAAATGCTAAAAAAGGAAGACAATTTTTTAAGAAAGATTTTCACATTGGGGGAAATGCATTTCAATAGAAAGTTTTGTTAAATAAAATACAATAAAACTTTGGTATTCGAGCACAATTCATTCAAGAGACAAGCTTGTCATTCAAAGCGCTTGTACATCAAAGCGAATCTCAGGAACCACTGGCTCAGTTGTGATCATGTGACATCCGGCATCACCTATGACTCCTACTTCAAGACATCGTTCATTTATCAGGTTAAAATTTATGATAAATGTTTGCTCATCTTGCAGAACACTCACAGAACAAGTTACTTGCAATCCAAGGTTTTACTATATAATAAATATGCCCATGAAAGTCAACACTTGTATGCTTGAATTGAAACTTTTCTCCCTCCCTAATTAGATCTAGAAAATGACTTTGCATGTTTTGCACATTTTATATCAACTGAGGATGGAAGCCAAAAAGGTCTCTAATAGAGAAACAGAGTGTATATACATTTCCTTAAAAATTTTGTTGACTGCTCTACTTTGTTTTGAGAGGAGAAACATCAAACCCTAAATTTTGAAAGTTTAGGGTAAAGCAAAATGTAGGTTAAAAAAAAAAGCACAGACCCTTTATGTCTCATTTTATATTTTCAGTTTTGTTTGTTTCTTCCATGAATTTTACAAATTCAACAGAGGTAAGAGGGCTAGACCTGACATAGAATAAAAATAAACAACAGCATCCTAGTCCCACTGGTATTGGGGGCTAAATGTTCACATACATTTTGACAATAAGCAGCATGCAACATATGAGTACATAATTGAACCCTGAAGCCACCCTGTTCAGCCTCATCACAAACCCCCTGTTAGTCTGATTCGTTCTCTTTAGGCAACTTACGGTAAATGGACCCTGACAAGGCAACCCTGTACTCCTTGGGGAACTGCGAATAGTGACATAGTCTATGTTTTATACCCCCAGAGTAGTTCTCAGGTAAAATTCAGAAAGAAGGAGCATCTTTCTCTTCCCTTTCTTTTTCTAAAGCATGCTACCTGCTGGTCTTCTTGATCCCTCCCCTATGAAACCTCAGCCAGATCTATCCACCCTACTGTCTTCCTAAACAAAAGTTACTTGTCCTGAACTCCATCTCCTTCATCCATGTCAATCAGCTAGCTGTCATACAAAAATATTTAGACAAAGATGCAATTACACAAAGCTCTTAATGGCAAATAATGATTTAGTGAGTTACTTCTCCCTGGTAATTAATTGAAGTAAGTTAATTCTTAGTTTTAAGGACAGATTTCTCTTAGAAAGATTTTGTTTTCAGGTCTTTCTCTAGACCAGGGATAGGCAAGTTTTTTTCTGTAAAGGACCAGGTGTTAAATATCTTAGATTTTACAGGTTGTGCGGTCACTGTGGCTCAACTCTGCCATTATAGCTTGAAAGGAGTTGTCAACTATACATAAATAGTCAGGCTTCTGTTTTCTTTATTTACAAAAACAGGAGGTGGACTGGTATTGGCTTGGAGATCATAGTTGGACAACACTGTCTACACTGATTCAACAAATGGGGGATGGGGATGTAAGATAAGAGAGCAGAGAGCTCTTCTAACCCTCACATGTCCATACTATATAGCTAAATATCACCACTGAAAAGTGGGATGCCAATGGACCCAGCCACTTTCTAGCAGCCATTATTTAAGTTATGTTGAAGACACTAAATGTCCAATGTCCCTATGTAATGTCTCTCCTACGTTCATGTGTTTTATGTATTTAATGAAGCAGAGCCAGGGAACCAGCATTTCTCACGTTATAAACAGACAGAATTGCTTTCATTAAGGAGAGTCAATCAAACTTCTCTCTTTACTTTGGCCATGAGGAAACTCACAGAAATATTTTGTGGTCTTTTACTATTGCCTTCTTCAGTGCTGATGAGACTTTTTCTTTCTCTTCCCCATTACTTGACTTTTTTCCCTCAAGTTGTTGTTAATGGCTCATTGCTACTGTATAATGCTCACTGTAGTCAGTACTGATCCTTGAGAAAACAGTAAGAAGTAAAATGTAGACGCAGGAAAAGTCCATGAGAAACATTTTCTGGTGAAACGGGAGCTACTTTATAAACCATGTCAGCCAAAATATACTTTAGACTGGTGTGTTTGGCCATATTGCAAGATGAAAAACGTTTCCCCATTATTATGCTAATAGACAGAAGCGTCTGTTAGTCCAGACGCCTTATGGAAGGTGTATCACATTCTATGTTTGTAAGTGACCTCACACTGGCCCCTTGGCAACCACTTCTGACCTCTGTTAGAGCAAGCTGACTGGCCGAGGTGGGGCTCTGTCCTCCGTCGGGAAGGTCTGATACTGTTAAAAGTCAGTAAGAAACTCCCTACGGGTAACACAGACATGCTACTCTCTGGGATCATTAAATAAACTCCAAGGGCCTTCTGCTGATAGCCAATGTGTTGACATGGCAGAAATGAGAACATTGGAAACCATTGTTGAGCTATCTGTATAATATTCCTAACATGGGGTACCCCTAACTTATCTCAAAAATCTATGGGCAACACGGCTGGCCATGAACCAATAGCTAAAAGACCTATAATCCATATGTCCTTTGTCTACAACATAGTCATTGACTCAACCACTATGCAGTCAAGGATAACGTAAAACCTTAACCAATGCTTCCCAAAAAAACCAACACTCAGCAATAGAGGAGTATTTCTAGAATGAGTGGGTGATTCTCACTCCTTGTCTCCATCCCTGTCACTGCCTCCTTTCTAATCATGGTTAAGAGTTAAGCTAACCTGTGCTCAATTCTTTTGGGTAATTAATTATTGCAGTGCAAATTTATATCCATATATATTATATGTATGGGTTATTGTGTCCAGCTTGGTAGTTGGACCCAATAAAAGCATCTTTTGCAAACAAATCAGTGGCTGGCATTCTCAACTTACAAGATCTCTAAATTGCTGCAAATGAATGTTTAGGACTCCAGATCTGCATTTTTTAAATGTTTATTTATTGGTGGGGAGGGCCAGAGAAGGAAGGGACAAAGGATCTGAAGCAGAGAACCCAAGGTGGGGCCTCAAACTCACGAACTGTGAGATCATGATTTGTCCTGAAGTCAGGCACTTAACCTACTGAACCATCCAGGTGCTCCCAACCTGTATGTTTGTAATAGCTTATGTTCCTTCTCAAAATCCTTCTTTTATGCACCAGGTAAATCTATGCAAAATTTCTGTGGACATAAAGACTCTCAACTACAGATGGGGCTGTGAAGCATTTCAAGGAAGTCAATAAACCCTAGGGCCTCAGAGGGAATAAGCAGGCTTCTCAGAGACCCTCAGCATCCCTGTGACCTGGTTGCAACATCCAGGATCAACTTCAAACCCGCCATGAAAGTTACCGATCTATGTCACACCTGACAGCAGGCACCGTGGCAGAGAAATAGAAATGTCAAGAAACACAGAACAGAGTCCCTAAAATATGTGGCACAGACTACACTATTCCAAGTCTGTTATGTGTTGTTTTAATACATTGCAGACAAATCAATCACAGTTGAGCAAATAGGCTGGAACACATTATTGTGAATAAATGTACAGTTTTCTATGAGGCTTTAAAAATATGAATGATACAGTTTAAAACAGTTCAAAAACAAATGCCCAAACTATGAACCATAGGCCTTCCCTATGATACACCTTGTCATGGGGGTGAATGTAATTGACCAGAGTTTTTCGAAGGGGACGAAGAAGAGGAAGAGGAAGCTGGCAGGTGCCGTCAGGTGCTGCACAGACAGTACAGTTCTAATGTGGCATTGTGTTGTCAGGCTTGGCTGATTCTTAGATCAAAAGAGCCATCAATCTTCCCCAGATCTATACAGATCTGTCCTGGGTCAGAAGAATAATCAATAACTCTTAGTTCTCACTTCACAAAAACAAAGGAGTCGTTGGTTTGTTTACCTTTCAGATTGTGTCTTGATTAGGGATCATTAGTGGCCATTGTGGAATGAAGCTCTATGTGTATTGCTAACTCATTCGAGTTTACAGTTCAGGACGCTGCATGTCACACAGAGGCAAGCCAGCACACCACCTTCAGAGAGGGCTCCAGGGAGCAAGGAACACACGCCAGGGCCAGGACGAAGGCACATAATGAAAAACCTATTGAGGATTAGAGATGAAGGCACATTAGAGTTAATTTAGCAAAACCCCACATTTTACAGATAGAGAAATTGGGGCTTCAAAAGGGCATTCACCTGCTCAAGGTCACTTTGCTGGATAAAGACAGTATGAGTTAGAGATGATACACCTACTGTATATATATTTATTTCTTGCCTGCTATAGACGTTAGTTAGGATTGATTTCTTTGTGTTGGACTTTGGCCCTGGCCAGTTGCTTTCTTCCCTTAGCACGTAGTAGGCTGTAGCAGAGATACAATAAGCTTTGAAGTCAGACAGGCTTGAGTTCAAAGCCTGGTCTATCGTGGACAAACTTAATAATCTTCCATGAGTTTCTTACCTCCAAGAGCCTGCTTCCACATTGCGATCCTGAAGATAATAATGTTGGCATCTGAAGGTTTTTGTAATAATCTAGTAAAAATAATATATATAAAATTGTCCAGGGGTGCCTGGGTGGCTCAGTTGGTTAAGCCTCCGGCTTCTGCTTAGGTCAGATCTCACGTTCGTGGGTTCATGGGTTCGAGCCCAGCATCAGGCTCTGTGCTGACAGAGGTTCTGTGTCTCCTTCACTCTCTGCCCCTCCACCTCTCATGCTCTGTCTCTCTCTATCAAAAATAAATAAAAACATTAAAAAAATTAAAATAAAATAAAATAAAATAAAATTGTCCAGCATGATACATAGTGCACAGTAGGTGTTTGGTCAATATATGCTTCCTACCTCTCTTACTCTTCCCTCAGCTGTGGTACAAACTGGTTCTAGTTATTTCCAGAGAATTTGTGTTTCTCTCCTATAGTTACTTCTGAAATGTGGAAAACAGAATTTTTGTCAGTCTGAAATTCCGTGTGGATGATACGTAGGTAGGTAGGTAAGTAGGTAGATAAGTATGTAGATTGGTAGGTAGATGACAGATAGATACACATGTGTTCAAAGTCAAATAGCATATGCCTATAAGTAAACAGGTACATACGTGTTATGCTTGATCAATGTGGCCATATATGCAAGTGCTGTTTGATAACCAACAGAACAATAGTACAATTAAATATGAAAATGTAAACTTTATCAGCATTTCAGTAAAAACAAGAGAAGCAACACAAATTATCTCAGATAATAAAATCAACACAATCACCATTAGGAAAAACTACAACAATAACAACTGCTCTAATATAATAGAACCCCACAGAGCCAAAAATCCATTAAAATATCATTTTCTTCAGAGTAACATTCTGTGATTTTTTTTTCTTTTTTTAATGTTTTTAACATTTATTTATTTTTGAGAGGGAGAGAGACAGAATGTGAGCAGGGGAGGAGCAGAAAGAGAGGGAGACACAGAATCCAAAACAGGCTCCAGGCTCTGAGCTGTCATCACCCGGCCTGATAAGAGGCTCAAAACCATGAACTGCGAGATCATGACCTGAGCGAAAGTCGGATGCCCAACCAACTGAGCCACCCAGTTTTGCCCTCATGGTTTTTTTTCTTTTCTAACTTTTACTTATATTCTAGTTCATTAACACACAGACCAATGTTGGTTTCAGGAGTAGAACCCAGTGATTTATTACTTACATACAACACCCGGTGCTGATCACAACAGGCGCCCTCCTGAATACCCATCACCCATCTAGTCCATCTATCTTTTGAACCAAAGAACGGCATGCTATACTTAGTTCTCCTGCATATTAAAATAGACATCAATGCTGTCCTCTAATTATAGCACCTGGGAAAGTGGCCAGAAAAATTGGCAAAGTGAATTTGGGAGGAGGTCAGAGATCGCTCAAGTCTGTGTAGTCTCGGTTTTCACTTTCATTTCATTTACCTGTGCCACATCCCATCTCGTGGGAGGCAATAGAAGCAGTCAATCAACAGAGTGAGAGGAAGCCCAAACTGGCCCATGACAATTCATATCACACAGTGCCCCTAGCTGGTGACCCTAACAGCTTTCTCTCCACCTCCCGTGTGGCTTCTGCAGCTACTCTCCTAACCTCAAAAATTTCTCCAGGCTGTATGTACATCCTTGTTCCTGGCCTCATAGCTGCCTACCAGGATCTGTTTGGCCAGGTTTCTTTTGCACTACGTCACTTAGCCCCAAATTTCTGGGTCTCTGGCTGACAATCTAACTGGACAGTCATCCTAGCTTTGATTTCCTTTTCTTCCTAAAATACTGCCTTTGCATGGCCTGGGTCAGCAATCCCAGAATGCTTCCCTCCCTCATTTGGGTCACGCCCAGGAATCCCACTGTGAGCCCAAGTCTGCTGACTATAGTTTCCACTGCTCTTTCTGACCTGTTCACCATGTGCCGCATTTGAAGGTCAACATCTCCTTTAGTGCTTAGAACTAATTCACACTAAACGTGTCCTGTTGTCATTGAAACACAATGAGGATAAACTGTGGCATTGTTTAGAAGTGAGGAAAAGAGAATCCAGCTGTAAATGATGAAAAGCACAGGTGCTCCCTGTGCATCCTTTTTTTTACTGCTGTTCTTGGGTTCCATCCATCCATCTCATGGCAAGACAGCAAGGACAGAAACATCCTTCCTACACTGCAGATGGTGAGCCTGAGGCTCAGGTTTACCCACGTGCCCATGTCACACAGCTCGGAAGTTGTGGAGGACAGACATGAGCCTGGACCATCACTACTGCACTCGTCAGGCTCTCCCTCAAAAGACAGTTAAGTTTGTCGAAGAGGTCTAGGCTGTTGAGAAGTAAGGTTGGGCTGGGCAACTCTGAATGCAGGGAATTTCAATCTGGGCCATATGAGGAACTGAGGAGCCAGGAGAATTGTCCAGGGCAGAGAATGTTTAAAGGTGCTGGACACGGTCATAGCTCTTATGTTTTACTTTTCTCAGATATTTAGCCAGAAGCAGTCTCTGCTTGGATCCTTGTGATGATGAGGACAGAACAGAGTGAAAGGAGGAAATAGCCAAAGGTCCATACAAATCCTTGAGGAAACTTTCCAATAAGCAAGACCATGTGAGCAGTTGCCCAGAGGACCTACTGAGCTCTATGTCATAATGTGTATTTTAAGCAGAGGCTGTGAAAAACATTTAGTGACATTATCAAAACACAACTAGATGCCTGAATGGTAGCTTACATGATTGGTTGCTAATTCCAGTCAATCTTTTCTTCACCACCACAAACCAGGCACTGCCCCATTCTAAAGATGAGAACAGAGATGGTTAGGGGGGCTTAAGAAATGTTCTCAAGGTTATACAGCTCGCTGGGAAAGAGCGAGGAGTTGAGCCTGGTGAGTCAGGCTTTAGAAGCCATGCCTTGATCAAGAGATTTCGGATGGCCCCGCTAACATTGATGTTATGCAGATGCCTCTCTCACTTCCAGGATTAGAGGTAATAATTTTTCCATCTCCCCGCACTCCCAAACGTTGTTCATTCATCATCAAACACTGATACTACGGTCTTATTTCTTTACCATGTCAATGCATAACACATTAAAATGAACAATAACTGAAACTAATAATGAGTGTCCATTAAAAGCGAACAAATTAAAGCCAGATGACACATCTTTACCAACACCTCAGCAATGCGCATGACAGGTCTCTGATACTTAAGGACATATTCAAAGAAAATGGCACTTTGAACTATAAATTTATTTGCACAGAGTAGTGAAGCATTGCATGCCCTTGAGTGTATCTCATAGGAGATTCAGAGTCTGGTTTTGACAGCTAGTTCTAATAATAAAAAGGTTTTAAATGTAAGGTATAACAGCATTCCAATCAGCGCCTAATCAGGGTTATGCTTTTCAAATTATATTGTGTCTGCTTTCACCTCCTGCCTATTATCTGCAATAAAAACAGAAGTGCTTAAGAAAATCCTTGATCTATGCACATATATTTTTAATATTAATATGTCAGGCCAGTGGCAATAAGGATATTAGGGAAACGACGGAATTCTCCCCCAGCTGGACATGTTAATTGAGAAGCCAAGTTTTGGAGGCAAAGTTCACGTTTGTGCAGATGGCTGGACAATGCCGGGTGTCGTCTAGGTCAGTGTCAGCCCCAATCCTGGCTCTAATGGCTCAAGTCTCTGCTTTCTCTGCGTCAGCTGGTCCCTCTGGGCTGTGTAGGTTGGGAAGTCTGTCTCTCCATTTTTTCTGCCCTTGACTCTGGGGTAGTAATTTCTCTCTAGATGTCAATGTGCTTGCTTTAGAAAGAAAGAAAGAAAGAAAGAAAGAAAGAAAGAAAGAAAGAAAGAAAGAAAGAAAGAAAGAAAGAAAGAAAAAGAAGTTTAATTTTTTCTAGTTTTAGAGAATATAAATTACAGTTCCCACTGCTCTTCTCCCTCCTCCCCCCATCAAAAATAAAAAGAGTAGCCACCTTACTTGGGGAGCAAAGAATGTTAGAATCATCTCAAAACAAGGAGTTGAACTCTTGTGGACTCTAGTGACTGGCTCAATGTGTATTTACTTTTTTATCTGGTTAGCATTAAAATGTATCCACATTTATTGCCAATTTTCCACCTGCCACTTATTGTCTTTAATGTGATTTATGTATCACCACCCACCCTTCAAATACAGTAGTATGAAACAAGCAGTCTTTAATAGTTTCAGTTTCCTAAGTAATATAATTATTTATTATCTCTAATTAAAATTCAGAGTTTGGCTTTCAGCATGAGTCTGGATGCGAAGCTTGCTTTAATGAAAAGAGCAACTGTGAGTCTAAATTTCTTTATGAAGGAGATAACTTATGTAATCACTGGTAACCTTTTTCAAGAATATTATCTCACTATTTATAAAACAATGCCTTCTTTACTTTAGAAATGTTCATTTGCATATGAAAAAGATGTATTTATTGATGTTTTTGACTGATGCACATTTTTCATTCAGGGATGTTCTTTCCAAATAATTCATATATCACTGAATTTTTCTTTGAAAACCCGAAGCTACAGTCCTTTAAAAGATATTCATATATACGTCTATATGTGTATGCATAAGTAGCCTTCAAGAAAGCTTTCAATTGTTGATTCCTTTTAACAATTTCTGGTTTGAAAATGCAGAGTCCTTTCCACTTCTGAAGTCATGTGTAATAAGCAATGGCTGTGTATATCCTTTCTCGCTTCCATACGCCCATACCTAAAATCCTTTTCTTCCAAAGAAATCATATTTGTGTCTAACCATGAGTTCTAGCTAAATATATTTCCGGCTCTTACTAAGTATTATAGCAGACACTTTCATTTTAACTCACAACATTTTAAAAGTGGTTTAAGTCATTTCAGTAATAAACACATTGGGGGAAAGAGAAACCAGTATATCATATCAATGCAGCAATTTGCTTACGAGAATTTTCTCATGGAGGCAAATAAGACTGGGTTTAAAGACAAGTATTTTTAAGCCTCAGTCATAGAACTCATCATGTCCCTCTTCAGACTCTTAATTTTGTCAGACCATCAGTATAAAATGAGTCACTACGATAGGTAAAACAGAAACTATGGCTTAACCACCGCCTACAACAAAGGGAAATGAATAGATCAATGACTTTCCTCTCCCTATTCTCCCCTTGCACAAGACTTGAATAATTTCCATCTCACTTCTAAGATATTTTTTTTAATTTGAAATTTAGGACCTCTTGATTAAGCTTATGAAATAAAGTAAGTGGGTAAAACTTCTTTTTCCCTAGAGCCATCCTAAAATTTCTCAGAATACCATTCTCTCCCATGCCATCTAATCACACCCATGTGCATTCTCCTCTTAATTAAGCAAGTTAACTTATTTGGCATTTATGTTTTATGCATGAGAACCCATCGCTTCCAGATTACTTCATTCTTGGTCATGTAACTCAGAAGCACAAAGATCCATATAAATATCTTTATCCCATTTGTGTGAGACAATATCATTGCCAGGAGAGGATGTCTATGTATTGCCCAAAGGATCTGTCCAAATTAATCAAGATTAAGACGTTGCATCTCCTTAATTTTTGGTCAAGGCAACTATGATGTTTCTTTCATTAGGGGAAAGGCTTTTGATTAAATTTCTTCTGTGGACCCAGAAATAGTAAAGGAAGATGCTTGTCATACATGATGTATATGGGGGGAAGAAAAATTTATTTTTAGGGGCATGTGGGTGGCTCTGTTGATTGAGCATCTGACTCTTGATTTCACCTAAGGTCATAATCTCTCAGTTCATGGGATGGAGCCCCATGCTGGGCTCTGTGACAGTGCGGACCCTGCTTAGGATTCTCTCTCTCCCTCTCTCTCTCTACCCCTCCCAGCTCATGCTCTCTCTTTCATTCCCAAAATAAATAAATAAACATTTAAAAATTATTTGTACAATTTACATAGACTTCCATTGTCATTTTATTTATCCATATATGTTTTAGATGTCAGCAGAGTGCCAGATGTTTTGGGCAACCTGAAGATGGGTTCTCAGTCTTAGGACTCAGAAAGCCCTAGGAGGTGCCGACATATCCTCAACTAAATTTACTGCAATGTAAGATAAGGTTTCGTGGCAAAGGGAGAAACCAAGCTGCAAGGCTTCTCAGTGGAGTTACTATGTGGGTTGCAAGGCGGTTGGCACAGAGGTCATGAGAAAGGTCCTGAGGTCAGCTTGCCTGAATTTAAATCTCAACTCTGCCACTTAGGAACTGTGTTGCATCTGTTTGAGTTGCCTTGTCTGTAAAAGGAAAATGCAACTAGTTCCCACCTCACCTGGCCAAGAGTGATGAGTCTAAATTTAGAGCAGGAGAGAGGGGTGGTTGGGCAGGGAGGGTCATGAGAAAGGCAAACAGGAGCCACTGTAATCATCAATGAATAATACCATGAATGGCATCCAAGGCTTTACTTTTTTGAATGTTGATTTATTTATTTTTGAGGGGAAGAGACAACAAGACAGCACATGCACACAAGTGGGGGAGGGAGAGAGAGAGAGGGAGACAGAATCTGGAGCAGACTCCAGGCTGTGAGCTGTCAGCACAGAACTTCATGTGAGGCTCAAACCCATGACCTGAGCCAAACTCGGATGCTTAACCAACTGAGTTACCCAGGTGCCCCAAATCAAAGGCTCTAAATTGTGGCTCTGCTTCATGATGCATACTTAACAATCAGAAAAACAAGGAAGAACTCTACCCAAATTAAAGGGGAAATAGGACAAAATAGATTTTAGTATATATTGATAAATCACCATGTTTTAATTTAGAGGAAAAAAATATCTGATTTGATGTAACATTATTTTGTGGTACGATTAATCATTTCATTCAAAGATAATGCAATATTATTGTTTCATTTAAACGTGTGACTATAAGATGAGGAGGGAAGTTTCTTCTATACACATATAATTCCATTCTGGGTTTCAACATCTGGGAATCGGTGCTCTTTGGGAGTGGAGGTATTTGTGTTCACCTGCTAAAACACAATTGTAAACTAAAGAAATATTTTTAAATAGGGTGTAAAGGTGTTATGTCATCAACATATCATTGGACAAGCAAGAGTTAAATCTTAACTATTTGGCTTAATTTATCTTCTAATTTACTTAATTCCATTTTGATGTACAGTGACGAGCCATAACAATTTACATTAGAATGATGAAAGCTAGCAAGTATTATTTTTTAGTTACACTTCACTCCGCACAGCCGTGCAATTGTCTTAAGCTTTTGTCGACATTTTTGTTGTTATGACTTCACATCTTAGGATATCTTCTATCAAGTGCACCTGTTTTTATATAATATCGGTGGAACAAGTGTAGGGCAATACAAAATGCTTTGTTGCATTTGATCTTCATTCATAGTCTTTTTCTATGTAAAACTCCTCCCTCCTTCCCTCACAGCACAAAATTTATCTCAGCTGACCTCATCAAATACTTTTCCATCTAATCATCGAAATGATTCCTGGTACCTCTGTTAAACATTAATGTATTTTGCATTACTGTCAATGGTAAATCTAAGGTATTCTAAAATTAATTTTAGACTGGGTTTCTTGCAGTAATAGGGAATAAATATCATTGCACTATTGTCAGTGTTAATGCAAATAACAGAAGCCTTAGTGTATCCACTGACAATTCATTAATCCTCTGGTCAACTTGATTAACATTGATTCACCATATACACAGGCTGTTACAGAATCTGTACTGTATGTGGTCAGTAACAATATAATTACTTACTGTAAGTGTGTCCACAGATCTGCTCTACATTTCATTATTATTACCACAGCTTATTCACATGAAATTATGAGAGATCTTCAAGTCCACAATCTTTGACCACAGACCCAAGCAGGTGTTTGCTTAATATTTTGGTCAAAGATCAGTGAGTTAAAGGTTAGGCCAGGGAGAGTGAGAATAGAGGGGTCACCACACTTGCAGGAGGAGGGGTGAGACTTGATCTTCTCGGGTCTGGAATGGTCGAACCCCAAGGTCACCCATTAGTGATCCTGCCTTTAAGGACCGTGAGATGTCAACAATAAATTCACCATGCCAGAACCTTTAACCCTCTTAATGCTGTGAACACCGGGAGCCAAGGCCAAAACCCAGAAGGAGAGGACCCAGGGAGAATTATTCACACAATTGTCTGAGGGATGTGGCATTTATGTCCTTTAGGCTTGCCTCTGTTAGAGCAGACAGCTAGGAAAAAACAAGACTGGTGTTTGATGTCCAAAGTTTCCATGCAAACAATGCATCCACGCACAGATGTAGACCTTATACAAATATGGTGCAAATAGCATTGTTCAACTGTCACATTTTCATCCCGTCACAAGAGTATCCAAGTGACAGTCTTCGTTAAGATCCGTCCCCCTCCACAATGCTTAGAAACAACCAATCCATTAAAGATAATGGAATTAACATGGAACAGTAGAACATTTCTTAGCAAGAACAAGACGAACACAGGAAATTTTACAGAGTTTAAGAAAGCTTAATGTTTGGATCTCGAACATAATTTTGCTTCACATACCCATTACTCTCTCAAGTAGCCAACTCCAAATTTGCTGCCAACACTTAAATAACACAAAGACAGATTATTCCATGCTGCCATGAACTTTATTACAGGGAATATGGAAGTTTCCTCGTCAGCGGTATCTTACATCATAGACTGAAGTATTCTGGGAGCAATGATACCTGCTAAATATCTTGTACTGGGCTTTCTGATTATTTCTAAAATCCAATCATTTATTAACTATGCCACCAAATGCTTTTCGAAGTTGATCCCCTCTCTCTAAGGCATACATCATCTGCAGTGGCTATGCTTAGATTTCAGTCAGCTATGCACATACTGATGCTACCGACCCAACTTGTCTGGCTCATGAAGTGGTTCTTCCATGGCTCAAACACAGATTTAAGTTCAGCCCACTGTGAAGAAGCAGATCTTCATCAGCATGCTCCCCATATCCTTGTGGGACTAAGAAACATAAGAAAAATCACCTATCATCTACAGAGCCAGAGGCACATTGTGGTCCTAGAAACAGAGCATCCCGAGAAGGGGCAGCACCAAAACCAAGAAATGGGTGACTCCTCTGCAGTCAATGAATATTCTGTGGGCTGAATTGTTCAATGGTGAAACCTGCTGGAATATCTAGTGGCAACATTATATTTGTTATTCTTCTTCCCACCGCTGAGTTATGGGCCACCTGGCTTGCCCGTGGTCTCAGCATTCCTCACATCCAGTGTTTTTCTTGGACAGGTGTCCCAGTTTAGGTGACAAATTATATGTTTGCTCTACCTCGAGGGATATTTGAGTAGTCACCGTGAGAAGGTGAGGACACATGGGCTGGGTGCTGAGCGGCTCTGTACAAGGGACTAAGACTCTCTACCTTTAACCTAAGGAATTTACAGTACAGTCTGTGGGAGAGCCAGGGTAGGATGTCTCAGGTGCAAAATGTTATGGGAGCAAAGAGGGAAAAAAAATTAATCCTGACTAGGCAAAGTCCCAAAGGAGCTGAAGCAGGAAAATGAGACTGGAGTATAAAAGGAATAGCACTGATTGGCCTGGAACTCAAGGCATGTGCGGGAGAGACACCCCAAACAGTAAGACTGGGGCAAGTGGTAGGGCCTCAGAGCACCACTTAAGAAGTTTAGACATATTTGGAGTAACCAGAGATCTGAGATATATTTTTTAATTATTTTTTAATTTTTTTATTTTGAAAGAATTAGAGAGAGAGAGAGAGAGAAAGAGAGAGGATGTGTGAGTGAGCATGGGAGGGGCAAAGAAAGAGGCAGAGAGAAGAGAGGGAGAGAGAGAATCCCAAGCAGGCTCTGCACTGTCAGCACAGAGCCCAACATGGGGCTTGATCTCATGGAGCATGAGACCATGACCTGAGCCAAAATTAAGAGTCCTACACTCAACTGACTGAGCCACCCAGCCATCCCTAGAAGTCTGAGAGATTTTTAGCAGGGAAGTTACATAATCAAATATCAAAAGGAAATAATAGATAAATTTTAGGAAAGGACTGCTATAGATCAGGGTGGGAACAGGAAGCTCTATATCTGTTCTGATTTCCAAACCCTTGCCTCCTGTGGTGCAGCCCTTAGCTGCCTCTGGGGACCACAGAGGTGGAGCTGAGGGCTGTCATACAGTTTGAGGTACCCGAACAGAATTCTTGCTTTATTTCAGGAAAAGCCTGTATAGCAGTTTAGTTTCATCATCTATTCCATTTAACTAAACTTTCTGATCTCCTTTTTTTTTAGCTTTGGAAAAAAATTAAGTTAGCCTAAAGACTTATAAGAGGAGGGGCGCCTGAGTGTCTCAGTCAGTTAAGCAACTGGCTTCGGCTTAGGTCATGATCTCACGGTCATGGGTTCGAGCCCCATATTGGGCTCTGTGCTGACAGCTAGCTCAGAGCCCGGAGCCTGCTTCAGATTCTGTGTCTTCCTCTCTCTCTAACCCTCCCCTGCTCGTGCTGTGTCTCTCTCTCTCTCTCAAAAATAAATTAAAAACATTAAAAATTTTAAAAAAGACAAGAGAATTTCAAAAAAACAGTTGTGCACAATTGCTAGATTTTTAAGAGACACATGAGTTCAATGTGTTTCCAAACAATAGTTCACAAATCAGGGCTGTGCACAACTCTTGTGGTGAGTCCAAGGGACTAAGTGACCTCAAAGGCTGAGGTGTTGTACCAAAGGCCACCATTGTCGAAGTCTTGCAAAAGGGACAACTACCACATGTCACGTCTTTCCTGTCTCTCTTCCCATCACCAGGGTCAAGCAAAAAACGAACAAAATTTTAAAACAGTAACAACAGAAGTGAACATGATGGCAAGCTCAACAGGGAAGAAACAAACCAAAAAAACAAATAAATAAAATAAAGTCTTTTTATCTACGTGGATGAAAGCTTTCCTAAAAGCCTAACGAACTAACAACCAATCGCTTCTGTAAGAACATTGTGGAGCATTAATTTCTATGAATTTGTGTGTAGGGGTATACACAGGAAGAAAGAGAAAGACACTTTGACCCCTTGTGAAAATATTGATAGACGTTCCAAAAAAAGACCCAGAATCATGATCAATTAAAGTCCAACTCCTGGTGAGGTTTTAGAATATTTAGCGCATCTTCCAAGTGGGCTGCCCCCTTGTGCGGCATACTGTGAATGGAACTGAGTGCACCTGTTTATTTTGCTCTCATTACACAAGAGTATATTTTGGGTTGGAATTGTTAGTTCCAACAAAAGAAATCCCTATTTTTATTCAAGTAAATGCAAGAGATGTTTAAATGATTCTGCAAACTGAGACTATCCACCGAAGACAACAAAATTATGACAACAAATTATATAAACTTTTTTTTAATCTCAAGTTACATTTTTCCTGGACCCCATAACATCTACAATATGTTTCCATTTTGGTGATGTGTGGATTGTTGGGATTTTTTTCCCCCAACTTCAAATATCCTTTGAAACTAACACGCTTTTTTTTCTAAAAATAAGAAGTGGCTCTAAAATGATCAAGAAAAAAATATGCTTGTCTCACCACAATTTTTCAGAGAAAGAAAAAAAATGAAGCCGCTTTAAAAAGAGAAAGACAAAGAAAGTATATTTCACTATAAATTATTCATTACACTCATTTTGGATCAATATTTATAGATATTCACATGCGTTTTTTAAAGCTTGGGAGATTCTTTCAAATGTCATAATTTCCTCCTCAAAGCCAATGTCAGAGGCACAGCTTAGCACTGGCAATAAATGAGTTACCACTTGAGGCATATGCCCTATTTTCTCTGTCCTTTAGCATCAAGGGTACACTGTGGGTATCTGCCACTGCTCTACCAGAATACTCCGATTCTGACCCACTACACTCTGCCAAGTAACTGCATTTTGCAGAAAGCAACAAACAGAGAAACTGGCCACTCTCATTCATGGAGTAACAACAAAGATGTAGACACTGTCGGGGTGCCTAACTGTAGAATCTGGAGTAAGCAGAATTTGCATTCAGTCCCATGAGCCCAGATTAAGTGACCAGGAAGGTTTCTAGAAAATCTGTTGGGCAGGGGGGCGGAGAGGAGCCCTAGTTACACTTCACAGCGTTTTTTTGGAGAGCCATTTCCTGCTGGGTTTTGCTGAAGACAAGTCTGAAGAAGAGGTTTAGAAGAGGGGGGGATGTCAAATCAGAGGATGCCCTGTCCATATCAAATACTACCTGCTTTGCTGCTTTTGTGCTCCCAAAAGTTCAGATTTTTCTACTGTGAAAATCAGCATCCCAAGGTTTCTCTTTCCCCTTGGCTGGGAACATTGCTGCCATGAGAGAAAAGCGGAATTCAGGAGCTACCACAACAAATTCACCTAAGCTGTTTAAGAACAAAAAAACAAAAACAACAACAGCAAAAGTTCTTGTGCCATTTTCTTTGTACCTTTTTCATTGGGACAGTAGTAACTGCTTAAAAGTATTGAAAATGATATGAAAACCATAGTAATTTCTTGATTGCCCTTCCTAATGCAAACCAGTTAGGTAAGGGAAAGAATTTTGGAAATTCAAAGCACAGCAAAAAAAATCAAAGAGACCATCACTGTTGTTACTCCCAAGAGCACAAATAGTTTTCTTTCTGTTCTCTTGCAGAGTTGGAGCCGGTAAAATTTATGCAACCTTGGACAGTTTTGTAGGAATGAAAAATTAAGACTAAATCTCAAAATCTGGGAGGACATGCAGCCAGGTACCCTCACCTGGGTCTTGGAATCCTTGATTTCCTGTGTCCCACATGGTGCTCCCAAAACAATGATTAGCTTTTCAGAGGACAAGAGAATTCAGCAACAAAGCCAGTGTTTGTACTAAATGTTCCCATGAAAAGCTCCCTCACCCTTTATTCTTGGTCTTAAAACGATCACTTCATTAAAGTGGTGCTTTTCAATAAATGCACTGCCTCCTCAAAGTAGTAACAACAACCCAGTCACTGATTGCATGACTGTTTATAATCTGGAATACTTTTTAAAATTATTTTAGCTACAGAATGCTTTGGCAATCTTCCAGTCGACGGGCATTACATCACTGTGAGTAATCACTAATATCAAATAAGACATTGAGACAAAAAGGGCTATATGCAAACTTTGATACATATCAAAAGAGTCACAAGAGCCCTTCTAGAAAATGATTGATGGTAATCTGAGCGCGATTTTTCCGGAGTAGGGTAGAGGCCACACTCTAGTGAATAAAGAACAAAGCATTACAGTTATATTTATTTTTCCAATATACAGATGCGTCCCCAATTCCAGCTATTTTTTCCTCTTTCTTGATCAAAACAGCATACCAACTCGGGGCTAATGCCAATACACACCCTTTCTATTTCTGTCTGAGCCCCGCTGCTTCTCGGGAGAGCACTGATGCAGTGTAGCATCTTGCGGAAGCCTGGGGCCATTTCCTTAGAGTCTTCCTTACAAGACTCCAATGCCTCAGTGACTTTCTGCATCAACGCCTGCATCTTTGGGGCACGAAGATTGATTTTCTTTCTTCCTACAAGTGAAAGTCCAGAGTGTGCCCCCGCCCCCTCCGCCTACTACCCAGAGGGACCAACAATACAACCACCAAGATCAACTTGAAAAACTCGTCCAGGGGGAGCCTTCCCACCACCTCTGTGTTACTCAGTAGGTTAAGTGCTCCATATATCAATGAAGGCCAGCCCTGCTAGCCCACATTCCCACAACGGCGTGTGCATAGCTATCTGTAGCTGAAGTTTTGTCTCAGGCGTGGACTAGCCGACACACAGTATATATCATTGCGTGCGTGAACATTCAGGATGGAATTTTGAAATCGGGGCCTGAAAATTCACATCTCAGTCGGGGGCTGCAGTAAAAAATAAGTTCTTTGATTTGTTAGAAAATCATTAAAGCGGTCATACATACATGCGCCTCACAATTGTTATTCATGGCTGCTTTGAGCCCTCCAACTGCCTGAACGTGTCAGTGGCCGGCTTAAAAATAAAAGTTTTCCTATTTCAGATCTAGGATGCCCTTTTAGAGCAGGCTGGACAGTCTCAGGGAAATATTTGGATTTTTTTCATTGAATCGATTGGTGAAAGGGAAAGGCAGGGTGTAATGGGCACCAAAAATAATCTCGTTTGCAGGTGAATTATTTGCTGTGCTTTAAGAAAGTTTCTGTTTCATGCAAAGGAGATTGATGGTAAGACAGAGTAGTGGAGATAGTTGAGAGAAATTCAGGCATATTATCTGAACTCACGTATGATAATACAACAGGTTCCTTCCACATTTACCAGCAATGTGGACGGACTTATTTAAAGAATGACATCATTTTTCCATGCACCAGATTATGTTACATTGTTTATTAGTGTCTAAAGTGTGAGAGTAACAATACAGCATGTTTCCTAAACTCTACCTCCATACAAATAAAATAAATAGTAATAAATAGAAGAACCCAAACTGGAAAAGCACTCAAGTTATTTTAATAGAAATTACACTATGATTGTAGCTAGAAAAGGCATTTGTCTCTTTCTCATTATCATATAATTACTTAAGGTTTCTAGAAGAAAATTGCACAGAATTTTACCTCATCCTTTGAAAAGCAAATTAAGCAGATAAACATTGCTTTGAACCAACATATGAATATTGGTGATTTCACTTTTTTGAAATGATCCATACAGTTGATTGAAATTTGATTATACTGGTATGATATTTCAAATTTTAAAAATTAAATCATGACAGTGTCATCTGCTTTCAAAATCATCATCTCTAACACGTATTTTTGGAAGAATAAGTGGCTGGTCTTCTGATAATACACCACTATTAAATGTTGTTTGTTTTACTCAACAAAATGATTTAGTCTGTATTTTGCTTTCTATACATTACCACCTAAATACTTTCCAATACAAGCTGCTAATAAGTATTTTTTATAACAGCAAATACATAGCATTCATTTGCATCCTGTTTACCAAGACACTCTCTATGAAGTCCGCCTCGCATCTGCCAAAGAACCTATTGAAATAAAATTTGAAGAAAGCGTTCATAAATGAAGACAGAGAGAATCTTTCCAGTCTGGAGATTTAAATGCCAAACTCCTACCAAAATGTATCATGGTTATCTGGAGGCACGAAAGCTTACAAAGACAAAGTAAGCATATGTATATTTCATAATAAAAATAAATAAAAGTGCAGAAGAGATTTGCTGTCTTTCTATTTTCATTAGCAAAACTCTGGCAAACAAACTATCACAAACAATTAGTACGAACTTAACATTTTTTTGTTGTTTTGTTTCTCTTTCGTCCTTCTTGCTTTCTTGCTTTCTTGGCAAAGAGAGTGGTGGTGGCAGGGCAGATTAAAATGATATATGTCAAATATTAGTAGCCTTTTAAAGAGTCATTGCCCATGGCCCTTAACCCCCTACAGATGGTAAATCAGGTGCTCAGCGAGCGAAATTAAGATGATAGCATGTTGATAGAAGCAAGTAGATTTAAGTTTTCACTGCTACAGACAACAGGAATGACATCACATCTTTTCCAACTGACACATTAATGAATTTAGCAACACCTGAACTTTTCTGGCACTGGACACCTTTGACACCACTAGGTTCTTCCATGTCTGTAATAATAGGACTCTGTATCATCTACCCCTCCGGCTCCATATTTGATGGCAGAATTACCTTTTGGGCCCCTAACAAGTTGACAGGGTTTCATTTTACTTCCTCTATTAATGACATCTTCTTTGCAGGTGAACGGGAGATGTAATGACTTCCTTTTTTGTCTTGGAGGATTCCTAAATGCCATTGAGAGACCGAAGTCGTCTCAATCTCACTTAATGCAGTCTGGAAGTCAAGGGTTTTTAAAGGTGAAATGGATCTTGCTAATGAAGAAGCATCACTCTCCGTGGGGCATGCATCTTGTTAGTTCGAGTTAGGTGAGTGTCACAGGTTAGGGTTCAAGCACGACACCGAGTGTGACTCAGATGTCATCTTTTATTTATTGGGCTTTAAAAAAAAACCTAATTGGATGGCTGGACAATAAAAACAGAGAACGCTTTCTGCGTTTGGGAGCCATCCAGAGAAAAAGGTAATGAGCTCTTGCCTCAGAAATTTGTGATGATGGGATCCCAATTATGATAAAGTTCAAATATGTGAACTTTAAATATGTGAACAGTAAAGCCACACTGTAAATACAACCGCCTATTCATGGAGACCAGAAACTCAAGTTTTCTGTTTATCTGGGTTCTTCAGCCTTTTTATTTTTCCCATGAGTGTGACTCAATAGTTACATAGTTATCTCTTTGTTTCTCTTCCCTTCTTTTACACAATAAAAAGGCAAGAAATACAATACTGGTGGCTATCGTTGATTTGCAAAATGGTCATGAAGCCCAAAGGGGGTGGAGAGGAGTCCCAGATTTTAAAAACTTGGCAACGTTCAAACTTCCTACGCATTTCAATTACTTAGACATTCTCTGTTTGCTGTCTTTTTCTGATATTACTCATCTGGCTGGTCATCATTTGGAGGAAATATAAGAATGGAAAATTCGATTCATACACTCACATAAAATCCCTTATGGGTGAATAAAGCTACACTCTCCAGCAAAACCCAACTTCAGGGGCACCTGGGGGGCTCAGTCAATTAAGTGTCTGACTCTTGATTTCAGCTTAGGTCAGGATCTCACAGCCGTGGGATTGAGCCCTGCATCCTGCTCTGAGTTGAGCATGGACCCTGATTACTCGCGCTCTCTCTCTTGCTCGCTCTCTCTCCCCTCTTCTGCTCTCATTCTCTTTCTCTCTAAATAAATAAATAAATAAACATCAAAAAAACAAAAAACAAAAAAACTTTAATGTACTCGACCAGAGCTGAAAGGGTTACCCATCAGGTCAAGGCCACCCTCAAATTACAGATGAGCCACGGTAATGTCCCAAATTATTAAGTGGTCATGTTTTCAACTCATCTGAACTAATTAGCAGGCTCTCTTGCTTGGCCTGAGTTACCACTCTCCCTCTCCTTTTTTCCCTTAAAACCTGTGACTGCCACAGCCCAAACGTTTTAGATCCAGCAAGTCTGAAAATGCAGGACCCGACCGTTTCCAGAGAACATTACCCCTGCCTCATCACTCCCTCTTTTCATCCTTTCTCTGTGGTTTGGAATCCATGGAGTTATTATTAACTGTTAGGTTTGCCCCACTGCCTTTATGGAACAGGAATTATTCATAAAGAGAAGGATGGTTTCTCAATTAAACGGCTTCCATGAGTCATGGCCCCGTGTCATTTTTGGGGGAAAAACACGCTCACACACACAATTACATTTGGTTATAACAGGTAAAATCATGACTTTTTCACCTGTCAATGGCTGGCTTAAAATTCCCACACATGTAGGCCATTTCTGTTTCATCTGTGCTTTGAATTTCAGCTGCCTTGCTTTTCAATGCCTTTGCTTCAGTGGTACCTCCTTTGTGTTGGAGACTCACACACTGGGTTCTCCCTTTTTGGTGATGGGCTTTCTTTTCACAGTGACATTTCAACATAAACAGTCAATATTCATTACCTCAAAGGAGACTTCTCTCCTATTGCTGACCAATTAAATACCAGCTGAGATAGGCAGACAAAGGTAAGGGAGCTGTAACACAAGACGGTCTGAGAGCATACTTTCTGCTCCCTTGAAGGAAAGAAAATTGTAATCAAAACAAAGAGAGCTGGGGATTTAGGGAATCGGTCTGTCCAAGAGACACAATTCCGTTGGATATTATGGTTCCCTATCTTTTCATCTGGCACACCGCAGAGTGTGTGTGTTGCGGGGGAGGGAGGGTTTGTATTATTTTTTTTGTTGTTTTTAATAATTCAGCACCATGCATTTTTGAGGTTTCACCGAGAAGGACAATCAGCCCTTAATTAGTTCCTGACTGAAGATGGCCAAATTGGCATAGGCTGTTTACTCAGATGCTGGTGGACCTGACCTTTATTTTCTTACTCTGCTGACTAATTTGATTTAGCTTGATTTCTGTATTTCTCCACCACACAAGAGCGACTCAGGAGGCGCCACTTAGAACATCTGTTGAGACCGAGCCCTTCATGGTGAACTCTCCACTGTATCGGGAATTACTGGGACGGCTCTGAGACTCGTCAGCTAAGTCCTTCTGAGCTGTGCATTCACTTAAGGGGGAGGGGGGAAAAAAGTGTTCTTGTCTATTTCCTTGAATCATTAAACAGCTCAATGCCCTCCCACCCTGTCCGCCCCTCCCCACGCTCACACACACTACAAAACACGCTGAAAAAACCATATTCTTAGGAAGACCTGAGGGTTTGTTTTTTTTTTTAATAGATATATAACTGCAAATTTCAAGCTATTTGTCTTTTTCCATTTTCGCTTTCCTGAGAGGCTTGCATGTGCAGGGATGCAAGGCTTTTCCTCCCCATAAATGGACTGTGCAATAAATTGGGCATTCTGATCCTCCTTTGTGGAATCATCCCACAAATATACTGTTGATTTCACCTTCACAAAACCCTCTGACTTTTATATTTGAAATGTAGCCCGGAGTGAAAGAGTTGTGGCCCATGCTGGTAACAGAACTTCCACCCACAAATTCAACATTTTATTCAAGATGGATTTTGAGAGCATTCTTGTGCCAAAGAAGCACTTGAGGCTGAAAGTTACGTACAAATGGAGCACACACCCTGTTCACGTTCATAAACACGCGTAGACATTCCAGCTTTGCCATTAAATCTAAAAGCCGTTACAATACTCCTAAAACAAAATCACTCTGGATTGTCAGCCTTACTCGGCTTCCTTTAGAAATAGGATTAACTGAGTGTCCAACACTCAAAGCAACATATATAGTCCAAGATATGTATGTCCCATTAATCAGCTGCTTGAGAGAAGTGATATGCCAGTTTAATTTTCTGAGAGTCCCTCCTGAATTATTACTTTGCTTTGTCTGGTGAAAATAAAAGCACAATTAATTCAAGGAGGTAAACTTTCATTTATTGGGGTGTATTTTTCTAAAGAAAAATTTTAGCTCCTGAGAGGAACGGGGGTTTTTCCTCTCCCTCAAAGCCAGATGAGGTGAATTTAATCATCAGAGAATTTTATTTTCCATTTGTCCTTCCAGCAGCTAGAGGGCACAAAAGAATGCTTTTACCTTGTTTTCTCTCTCTCTCTCTCTCTCTCTCTCTCTCTCTCTCTCTCTCTTTCTCTCTCTCTCTCTCTCTTTAACCAAGTAGAATTATACAGACTCAGAAATAAACAAAAAATACAGGGGATGCTGGTGGATTTCACCACAACTTCCTCCCTTGGATGTTAATTTTTCATATTTTCTTTCTAGCAGGAATTCCAGAAACAGTGCTCTGTGCAAGAGAAATACAGGAACTTCGTCTTCCCAAAATACAGAGTAAATCCCAGAGAATGAGAAACTCACACTCGGGCACAATTATCCCAAGTTTGGCCCATCATTACGTTTCTGAATTATTTGGTAAAGCTCTTTGTTCAAAAGCAATATAAACACATGTTTAACCTTTATCATTCCAGCATCTTAAATATTAATGTTGGTTGTGATTCTGCATTAACAACATCTATTATTTTTGCACTAATAAGAGGCTTACAAGAATAAACATGAAAGGCTTGGAGCAACCTTCCTGTCAATTAAGAAGCAGTCAGTAGTACTTCAAATGAACAGCTCCAGTGGATCTCAGCAACTGGAATCGGAGAGGAAATGCATGCTTCAAGAGCCACAAAAAGGCTCCAGCCCATGACTAGGGTTTTGCAAACCATCCGGACACACTCGATATGCCCCCATCTTGTAAGCTAGCTCCTAATACTCAATAGTACAAGGCGTTCTTTTTGGACCATTTGTTTGAAAGCATAATAGTTTGGCATTTTTCTGCAAGAAACCCTAATAAACCTCAGGAGAAGTTGCATCTGTTGCTGGTGTACAAAATGGGTTGGGCCTCAATAGCATAATATATATAAACACTTTTTCCCCCTAATGAACTGTACCACCCCCTTAGGCATAAATGAGTTGGATCTGGATAGAGTGCCATTTGCCAAATTGTAAATTGCCTACATTTATTTTGGGAGTGCACTAAACAGAGTGCTAATTGCCTTGTTTAGCACTTTCCTTTCTTTCATTTCCACTGGTGTAAAATCTTAGTAAATTAACTCAAGGCTTTTATTATGTAGGTAGCATTTGAACAACCAAGAATTAGTGAGGAGGCAGCATGAAAGGGCTGATAAAAGAGGGGTTGGCTCTACCCATAATGCCATTTATATGTCCCTTGAATTAAAAGGATGGAATTAACTTTTAATCCTTGGGCTCTTTAAATAGCTGATGTTAACACAGAATGTATTACGCAGACATTTTATTCAAATTTGCTCACTTAAAATGGGTAGAATGTTAACAACCATGATCGTATGGGGAAAGTGCGGTTAGCTGTATTCATATACACAAGTGTATATATTAAGATTCATTCCAAATAGCAATTTATGTAGTTGCAGTCAATTGCATAGTCAAGATTTCGGCTTATTGTCAAAGACAAAACACTCCAAAGTCATTAACAGCCACTGCTGTGCAGTAGCCTATGTAGAATGAGTTGGGCGTCTCATCACCATTCCTAATGGACAGGTGTACCCTTCAGGAAAGCCACCACCAGATTTAGCATGGCACAGGATGCATGCTGGTTATTCGACTGTAAAGCGTAGAGGCAAAAGAGGTCCCAGGAGCTGCGGGCCTTTCACTCTTACAGGTGGCCTCCCCCGGGGCGTTGCCCAGGGAACTGTGGGATCTTACAGATGCAGTCTTCTGGATGTACAGAGATGTTTCCATTCTCAGTGTTCTTGCTTCTACTCTTTTCCTTAGTTTTTTTTTTTTCCCAGCCCATCATTGAATTCATTCAAAACGAGAGATGCACCCTCAAATATTTCCTTTCAAAAGGAAAGATGATCCATTACAAATGATGATGTAAAGAGAAAAGCAATAAATAAATCCATCGTCTGGGTTTTTGTCTTTGTACTTTTTTCCCTTTAAAAAAATCATAAAAATCGCGTTTAGATCGAAGTCCACCAACATGAAACACTGAATGATGAAAAAAATGCATTTCAATTTCTTATCATTTGTGTTAACCTCTCATTTTTGAAACTCCACAGGTCATTATGGGGAAACTAGAAAATATAGTTTCTATGAGGACAAAATCTCCAGCTTTTGAGAAGCTCTACTGGGCCTTTATTTAGGTGCACACTTACTTTAGACATATTTTCAGGAAAGAATTTATGTTACAGAGGATGCCAAGGGACATAAACATGCGTACCGGTTCTGGATAATCACAATGGAAGTAAGTGTTGGAGTATACGAAGGCAGTCAGTGTTTGCCATGTTGAACATCATTGTGAATTCAGTCAGTAAGGTAACCTCTGGTCCTGGTCATCTTATTAGCAAAAATAATAGAGTATGTGTTTTGATTCATATTTCCCAGAAATTCAAGCAATATCACAGTAATTTCTTCTAAATAGGTAGTACATTGATTGTAAAAAAAAAAAAAATCTTGAAGTCAAGGAGACATGAGCGGATCCCCACTGGTCCACTGGACCTCTGATAAGGTGACCTCACCTGTTCTCCAGAAGCCTGATGATGCCAGTGTGCACGCATGCTGCCCGGAAGGCTACCTGACAGTGCATACAGTTTCTCAAGTTTCTAAAACATAGAGTGTGCTCAATGAATGTTAATTCCCCTTCTGATCTCTTTCTATTTTTGCTCACCCCTAATCCCACGCCTTCATTTAATTAATGAAGCTAACTTCCTGCTTTGATAGAAGGCATAGTGGTATAATTGCTTTAACTGTTCTGATACAGAACCTGACAGTAGAACTCCCCCATAATAAATGTCTGATGAAAGGCTGAATGAATGAGAAAAAAAAAAAAAGGAGACAATATTTTAAGATTGCACCTGGAATAATAACAAATTCACCAGGAGTATTAGTCACCAATATTATTTAATATTAATCCTCCACTTCCTCCTACACAGACTTAAAAGCAGCTGGTAGTGTTAAGTATGTACATAATTATAGCAGATGCTTGTAATATATATATTACTAGTGGCTTCATGATGGAACATATTTGTGACATTTCCAGGCCTGGATGGTTTGGATCCACTTCAGATTGCTAACTGGAACTCCACACACTTCTCTGCATGAAATGAGGTCAACCTATCACTCACCCCAAATTGTGGTTATATAGAATTTTTACATGAAATAAGATAGGATTTAATGTATTTCTGAAACTAATTTATTTGCCTGGGCAACAAAATGATGGCTAAACTACTAAACTTTATCTGATTTTTTCCCCCATTTAAATAGAAAACATTTTCAAGCGAGAACTGGTAAAGAATGAGATGGGAGAAAGTTGAGAAAGGATATTTTATTTTATTTTAAGTTTATTTATTTATTTTGAGAAAGAAAGAGAGAGAGCACAAACAGAGGAAGTGCAGAGAAAGAGGGAGAGAGAAAATCCCTAGAAGGCTCTGCATGCTCAGCACCGAGCCCTGTGGGGCTTGAACTCACGAACCCTGAGATCATGACGTGAGCCCAAATCAGGAGTCAGACAGTCAACCGACTGAGGTGCCCCAAAAGATATTTTAGCCTAGACGACTTATCTTACATTCTTCATAATACTACATAATTCCTCACTTGGGGGTGGAGAGGGATTGTCATTTTTAAAGGGGTGACTTCATGGTAGTCCTGTGAAATAATAGTTCCATATGAAATAACATGGATTTCTCTCAAGTCCTATGATAATTCATTTATGGTCTAATCCTTGATTGGAGCTGCTCCTTGAAGAAGACTGGTCTTTAGATTGTTCCCAAAGAGCTAATTCTATAGTTTTTAAAATCGATGTTTGCTCTAACAGGAAATTTGGCACAAGGCTTCAAGAACGTGAGCTTTTGCTCTCCATGACACTTTTACCAAGGGCAGGAATAAAAGACTCGTCATCTAGTCTTTAATTAAAGGAGTAGAGAGTCTGATGAACGATAGTTGGTTCTACCATTTCATTCCAATGCATTTTTCTGTGTTAAATCTTTAGGCAAATAGTCTAAAATATTAATCTTTCATCTTCACCTTGTTATTTTAACAAATCTCTATTTTTTATGGGTTTCATTTTTGTCTTTAAAAAAAAAGTAGTGGAATTTCTGATTCTCCACCTCTTAGTTTTTCTCCCCATTTTTCTTCCTTCACCCTGATCTAATCTGTGACTTTGTAATCTATTATCATATTAAAGAGGAGCTTTAATGGAAACTATTCAAAAAGATGAGCCATGATTCTTTTGTTCAAAGAAACAAATGCACTCTTTATAGGTTACTTTCCCATCCTATTGAATTTTATGATTCCTGGGGTTTGTTCTTTTTTTGTTTTGTTTTGTTTTCAAGGATTCATAACTGTGGTGACCTGCAATGCACTTCCATCTTGAATAAGATTGCCAAATGTTTAATGAGTGTGTATTTAATTATACTTGCGAACCAGCCTTGTACGGGCGTTTTTAAAGATTTAAAGCTAGCTCAGACAATCAACATGTTGGAAAACCCACCCACCTCCAAAAATAAACAAATAAATAATTGGTTTGGTTAAGATGGGATTTATAGGTGTGACAGTACGAAATTTGCATACAAAACTCTGTGCATGCATACGTTTCCACCAACACATCACAAATGAAGCATCAGTTTATCAAGAAAACCTTGGTTCAAGGCGGCACTTACCTATTAGTTATCTAAATTGCCATTGGTTAAATTCTCTGTGTTAACTAGCACAAGCTTGGTTTTTCTCCATGGCAGGCTCGAAACCTTAGCAGGACCATAGATGCTAATCATAAAGCCTGAGGGAGAGCAAGGGTATATATTTAGAGAAGGTTTCGTGCATTATGTTCTCACAATAGTCTGAGAACTATCATTGGATGAAAACCAAATATACTCTTATAGATGGTTCTCTGGGTTAGAGTCAATAGATATATAGTCCCCCACAATCTCAGAAGTTTTCTGGGACTTACCTAACCATACACATAGTAGAAGAGATCCTTATACCGCAAACTTCATTAAATATTCAGTCAATCGCACCATGAAACTGGTCTCCAGAGACTGGGCTTAGGTTAGCATATTGGCTGAGATTATTTCCAAGAATGAGGTGTTAAGATCTCATGTGGCCTAATTTCTATCTGTGTTATTTACATGTATTCTGTATTCAAACTGCTAGGTACCAAAGTTCTGTTTACATTTGTTTTTTAAGTATTATAATATTTTCCTTTCTATTCTTGGAGATAAAGCTATAAACACTTGGTGATTTTTTAAATAGGATTTATTGTAAAGAGGATCTTTAACTAAATCTGTTGCCTTTCAAGGGTTTACTCTGTTCTTCCAGCAGGAATTCATTTTAAGAGAGAAAACATCTCAAATGAGCGAAGTCCTTAAACAAAATAATTTAATTGTATCATCATTTATAATGGCATCACTTTAATATTACATTAAACATTTGCTAATAACCCAACTCAGAACATGAAATGTCAGCCAGCCAAATAAAAGTCACATTCCTAAGGAGTCTAGTAACAGAGAGCAATCCTGACTGAGAAAAAAGTAGAACACAATTTATGTATGACACAATCTTGACTCCATAAGGGAGAAAACTACAAAAATAATTAGAAGAGAATGAACCGTGTCAAAACAGTTATTCTGTTGGAGCTGGAAGCTAAGATTGTGTAAACTTTCTCCTTCTCTCATATGCTTTTCTCTGCAATACTTTTATAATTAAACGAAAGTAAGTAACTGTGGGGGAAAGAAGGAATTCCTCATAATGATTGCTCAAAACAGTTTCTTTGTGGAGAAGGGACCTCAGGTAAAGAGAGGACCTGTATGCGCACCTGTCTGTAGCCTATAACTTCCTCCAACGTCTAGAATGACATGAGAGTCAATGAACCAAACTAACCATAGCGTGGCAACCTAACAGCAGCTCCCTTTGCTGAACTAGAAACAGTGTGGGAACATCTTCTCTCTCTTGCTTTTCTCAGGGATGATGTAGGAGAGTATATTGCAGATTTGCAGAGACCGTTGCCCTCATATTTTATTTGGGAGGTAACCAATATAGGTAAACGGCAGTGGGACAGGAAATGATCAAACAAATACAAAAACAAAGAAGCAGAGAAAATCATGCCTTAAAAACTCTATTGTTTCACTTGAAAAAAATCCAGTCCCACCACCCAATTTCTTGCAAGACTTTAGCTTCCCCCATTTCTTTGCTTGCCACCATCCCTCATGGCTCCCCTCATCTTTCAGAGTGCACACCCTCATACACACGCTCATTCACATACATTTGAGTGTGCAATCAGCAATGCAGTTCCCTTTAAGAGCACACAGACAGCTCTTTGTGTTTTAAAAGAAATTTCTCAAACAATATTGGTGTGTGAGGCTTCCTTAATCCCCAACTCTCTTACTTAATTCTAACCCATTCTCCAAGTGAGGAAGCTAAAGCAGAGAGATTAAGCCACTTTCTGAAGATCACAAAGTCAGCAGTGGAGGGCCGGGCCAGAATAAATTCCAACGGTGTTTCCCTTAAGAGATGCCTGTCACTTTTAATCTACACGGTTAGCGTTTTACCCCTTAAGCCAAACGTCTCAGCAATACATATTAAATGAATATTAGATTGTATGCTCCTTGGCTGAACTTTGAGGTGTTAGGGCTCTCTGCCCACCAGACTAAAGAAAATTAAGCTTATTTGAAGGAAACGTGGTCTCTATTAGCAAAGGGTTAAACACAGATTATGCAAATCAAGATATTGTCGTTGGTCCCCTCCGTGCATTCTGTGAGCTGCTTTTCTGTTGTTGTTTTTTCTTCTCCTCCAATTGAGAGATTAACCTGGTCCCAATTGAAATGGCAGTCCATATCATACCTTTCCTTTATCTCACAGCATGGCTAATAACAGTTGGGGCCTGCCAAGCAAGCGTCTTTATTTTTTCTTTATTGTTCCAGACTACACATCCGTGAACCTTCAGCATGTTATGTACTTAACCATGGTCAGGTTGATGTCATTATTTTCAGATTGTCCGGGAGCTCCCGGGGTACTGGCCCATATTGACGGAGAAGGGCTGGCAGGCTCTTTGTAGGGTCACCTTTGAAAAAGAAGCCTCTGGGCCACTTGCATGTATCACCCAGAGCTGCCATCGCGCTGGGCCAGTTGGTCCGCTTCAAAACACATATTAGCACCAGTTGTGCTAGTCCGGCCTGCTTTCTAATTTGCCCACGGTCTTGTTAGAGAAACCTTAGCTGTGCCACAAGCCAATGCTTCACGGAGCAGAGTTGTCAAAGATCTCTGCGAGGAGATGCAGTATGCATAGGTCACTGTGTGCTTTGTCTAAGTCCAAGCATAGCTATTTGTTAGCTCCCCCGTCTTTCTTCAGGATTTTTTTTTTCCTGTTGCCCATGCATATTGTCTAACTAACTAGCTGGCTAGTCTCAAGCAGACAAAACCTGGGACACGGGGCTGGAAGGGCAAGAACAGCAGAGCCAAGTGCTTCTCTGCGTGAACCATCTCCACACTTGGCTTTTACTGGCCTATAAAAATTGGTCTACTTTTTATCAGTTCAGACTGGAAAGCAAGCAACAGCCCTCGATTGCCTCAGGCTTTGATGTAAGCACCCCTGACTATTTCTGTTTAAACTCTAGTGGATGGAAGACACCTATAAAGATATTAATTAGCTCCACTTGTCACCAGATGTGGTTCACATTCTCTGAGCCAGCTCTGAAATCCGGGAATTTTTATTAGGCAAGGTAATGTTTATGGCTCTAATTAAAGTCTGAGTCATAAAAGACAGAAGATGACATTGTTTGGGGGGTCGGGGGGGACACAATTTGCTCTTTGTTTATCAACTTTCAGAAATCCAGAAGATTTGTGTTTTAGATTGGTGAGGCATGGTGACTTGGAGAGATCTGGCAAGAGTCTTCTGGTGTTTACACTCTGAGCAAACTTTTTGAGTTATGCTACAGAAAATGACTGGTTTGTGTCAGAATGATGAGTTACGTTTCCATGCTGCATCATAATAATGTCAGTGGTGTAGCGTTGCACCACGCAAAAGAATTCAGCCCTAATTGTTACTGGACTGCAGACTCATTTATAGGATATAAAATAAGCCAACAGGAGGGGTTAATTGTTTATTCAGAATGGGTGAACAATACTTCTTAACTGTCAGGGCGTAATGGCAGAGAGAAGGGAGAAAAATCCCAAAATGCCTTCGGAATACTTTTATCCAACACTCCCTTCCCCACCCAACCATTGCCGTGCCTTTAGGAATCTAGAAAATAACTTCTGCTAATTTCACTCTTGGATGAAAAAAAGGGTAATACATAAAACAGTCTACTAGCCTATTTAGGGGAGAAAAAATAAGTCTTAATTTGAGCAAGATCTACAGGCCAAAATAGCTATTCAGCTTCCTTCAAAAGGTTCCCTGACCTCCTTTTGAAGTTCCCCCCCCCCACCCCCCATCAAACCTGCACCCATAAGACTGGCCCAGTTCTTCCGCTGACGGCCCACGGGACAGTACGCGGTCTGGGGTCCCCAAAAGGAATGCATCCTCAGCTTCAAACCTCTCATGACTCCATCAGTGCGTCCGATTTACAGTTTCATAAGATCTTTGGAGATTTTAAATGATATTCCGAAATATGCTTATGCATTTTTAAAAGAGTCTTTTTTTTTCCATCTGAACTCTTTTAACAAAGGTATTACACGGAGTACAAAAGCTGTCCAATTTTTTCCAACCTTTTGGTTCTTTCTGAAACACAGTCATTTTGTTAGACATTGAAAATGTCTTGATTTAGTTGTCTTGCTATTTTGGGCCTGTCCTGCCCCCTGCAGTGGTAATAAGGATGGGGGTCCCTGCTGGGCCCTGAAGAATACCATTTCACGGCCGCCACAGAGCTGGCGGCTTTTATTTATGGAGCCAAGAAAATGAATGGGTATTAGTGTCCAAACATTTCAACATGCTCCCGCGGCCATGCACAAAAGGGACTGATTTGCAGCAAATTTCCACTTATTTTCCAAAAGTATTTACCTTGCCAGAGCTTGGCTGATCACTATAATGGCATAGCTGAGGGGGGAAAGAATGACCATTTCAGAACCCAGTTCATATATATATATATATATATATATATATATATTTCTGAACCTTAAAAGTGCTCTACTTCTTCCAAATAAAGATAATACCTTTGGTTGCTAGGTTTTTATGGGTATGTGGATAAATCTAAGATACTGGGGTTTAAAGTTTGTAGTTCTCATGGTTTTAAACAGAAAAAGATGGCACACAGCCCAAGGAAAGATAGTTCATATCTGCCAATAGAAGCTAGACATCAGAGAACATGCTAGAGGTCCCCAAGGTCATCTTTGCACCCCTCAAAGAGCAAGTCCAACATTATTTTAGTGTCTGAAATTTGGTCCTGGAATTGAGGCTAACATGTTCCATAGCCATGTTTGCAATTTGATCTCAGGCTAATTGACTGGTAGGCAATCCAAAGATGCTAAAAAAAAAAAAAAAAAAAAAAAAAAAAAACCCTTTCCATTCTTGCATTGTGTGACCCATTCATGATGTCAACAAATACTAGTTGAGCACCTACTATGTGCCAGGCATTTGAAACCTGCCTCAAAGGGATGTTATGAGTGGCTTTAGATGTGGTTTCCCACACATTTGGCAGCCACTTAGGAGACATACCTACTTCATCCATTCTCCAAAAGCTGTCTCTGAGCAGGGCTACTCATCATCCTCTAACTAGTGTATCATTTTCTCCCCTCTGGACTTTGGTTCACTGTGCCTCATACACCAAGAGCACCTGTTGCCCCAAATCCGCAAACCAAAGTTCCTCCTCCTCAAATTCTAGCCAAAAGACCCATTCTTCCATGACCAATCTCCAAAGTCCCTAAGGTGGATGTAAAGTCTCCTTTCCAAATTCCTTTTTCATGGTTTACTACTTTTCTGCTTATCTGTATGCCTGGGATACTGGATAATAAACATCCAATGGGTGAACTGATGCCAGTGATGTTACCTAAGCCTTGTGTGCCCTCTATACGTGGTAGGTGACCTCTCAAGGGGGCGGTGGGAGTTCTTGATGAAAGAATCAGTTGCCATGATCTCATACATGCCACTTTCTTTTCCCTCCACCACACCATCCGACTCTGCAAGAGGCGAGATTTACAAGTACCAAGAGATGCATAGATTTCCTCCCAGTTCCTCCAAGATTCGTGTTTGCTTTAACACCTATGTCCACTGCCCTATGGTTGTCAATCTCTTAGGAGCCCTTCACAATTGTCATCATTTTGTAACTCCAACTTCTATGCAGAACAGTACAACAATCTCAAACTACTCAGATGAATCCAGCTCTTAACTGCGAAAATGTTGCTCACAGTATAAGAAGAGCAGGAAAAGTGCAGTCAATGGTAGGAACAAAACCAGCAATGATTTCATCCTGGTTTATCAACTGCTAGCTGTGTGACTTTGGGCTGGTTACTTAATTCTCTGTACCTCAGTTTTCCCATCTGTAAAATAGGGCTAATAATCATAGCTACTTCATGAGGTCACTGTTGGGATGCAGTGAGTTAACATAAATAAAAAACACTTAGGACACAGAGATTGTTAAGCCAGTGTTAATGGATATTTCATATTTGGGATGCGATGACTTTAATTTACAAAAAGCATTTGTAGTTTCACTTGCAGTCTTTGAGGAAGAGAGAGGCCTGTGAGACATATCTTCTCCAATCAAAGCCGCTTCAGGAAAGAATATTGTTCTGCTTTTCCATGTAACTAGATTATTTTTGGAATGGCTTCTTTCAGCAAATTCTGTCTTGTGGGCCTCTGAAGTCCCCGGATCTCAAGGACTTTCTACTCGGGGCTCACTCATTGGGCCACACCCCTTGCAACCAGGTCTGCATCACAAGCTAGCAAACTGCCAAATGACCTTAATTGCCAATGGGCACTCCCTAGACCAGTCAGTCGTTGGCTTTCCCAACCCACATGCTTCTCCTAGGCATCTGTGCTGGCTTCTGGCCTCTTCCATAAAGAAAGGCATCCTTGGGGCGCCTGGGGGGCTCAGTCGGTTAAGCGGCCGGCTTCGGCTCAGGTCATGATCTCATGGTTCCTGGGTTCAGGCCCTGTGTCGGGCTCTTTCCTGACAGCTAGCTTACAGCCTGGAGCCTGCTTCAGATTCTGTATCTCCCTCTCTCTCTGACTCTCCCTGCTCAAGCTGTCTCTGCCTCAAAAATAAATTTTAAAAAAATTTTTTAAATATAAAAAAAAGAAAGGCATCCTTCTCCCATGTATATATGCGATGGAATGAGTTCCACAGATTTTTGTTTTGTTTTATGTTACTAATAAACCAGATTGAGTATTCTAGGCTAATTGTGGTGATTTGGCCCTAATGTTCTTATGTGTCAAATAAAGTTACTGACTCAGAGAATTATGCCCAAACAGCTTTCAAACTGAACATTTTCTAATCTTAAGAATTCATCTTTGGGGCGCCTGGGTGGCTCAGTTGGTTAAGCGTCTGACTTCGGCTCAGGTCTGATCTCGCCATTTGTGAGTTCAAGCCCCACATCAGGCTCTCTGCTTACAGCTCAGAGCCTGGAGCCTCCTTCAATTCTCTCTCTCTCAAATAAATGTTTTCTAAAAATTAAGAAAAAAAAAGAAAAACTATTCAAGAAAAAAGAATTCATCTTCAGGGAGTAAAATACTCAATCCTGGGAAACTTCCCTCTAGGTCTTCATAAAACAGAAGTGGGCCTCTCCTTACAGAAGAGCTCTTACATTCTTCACCAAGACCCTGATCAGGCAAGTCCTCCTTGCTGTCTTCCTTGTTTAGGCTTTGATCACGGCACATTTGGTCAACCAGTCACCAACGTCCAGTATGTCTGTTTTCTCGATGCCCACTTTTCCCTCTTGAAATGAGGCACTGTCTCTGACACATTCCTGGACAGAGCCTGATAAGAAACCTGCACATAGCCATCATGTCACAGCGAACAGAGCTAGTAATGTGACAATAAGCCACAGTTTCATCCTCAGGAAGTTCACAGGCTGGGGGCACCTGGGTGGCTCAGTCGATTCAGCAACTGACTCTTGGTTTTGGCTCAGGTCGTGATCTCACATTTCGTGAGTTCAAGCCCTACATCAGGGTTGTTAGTGTGGTGCGTGCCTGGGATTCTTCTCTCTCCCTCTCTCTCTTCCCCTCCCCCACTCACTCTCTCTGTCTCTCTCAAAATGAATAAATAAACTTTAAAAAAAATTTTTAAAAAGATGCTGACAGGCTAACACAGGAAGCATATAGAAAAATAAACATTTACTGGGCTGCCTGCGTGACTCAGTCAGTTAAGTGTCCAACCTCAGCTCAGGTCATGATCTCATGGTTTGATTCAGGAGTTTAAGCCCTGCATCAGGCTCTGTACTGACAGCTCAGAGCCTGGAGGCTGCTTCAGATTCTATGTCTCCTTCTCACTCTGCCCCTCCCCTGCTTGCACTCTGTCTATCTGTCTCTCTCTCTCTCAAAATTAAACAAACATTAGGGGCATCTGGGTGGCTCAGTTGGTTAAGCATCTGAGCTCAGCTCAGGTCATGGTCTCATGGTCCATGGGTAGAGTTCTGTGCTGACAGCTCAGAGCCTGGAGCCTGATTCAGCTTCTGAGTCTCCCTCTCTTTCTGTTCATCCCCTGCTTGTGCTCAATCCCTCTCTCTCTCTCTCTCTCTCTCTCTCTCACTCTCTCTCTCATTCTTTCTCTCTCTGTCTCTCAAAAATAAATAAACATTGAAATGTTTAATGAAAAATAAACATTAAAAATTTTTATAAAAATTACTGTATCGATATATAAAGTACAAAACTACATGTGGTCATTGAAACATGTCTACCCAATGTGTGTCAGAATGGGAATAGAAGAGAAAGGGGTGGAAAGAAGTGGATAAGAAGAAAAAGAAGAAAGAAAGAACAAGGCAAAATCTGAATCTGGGCATGCTTTTCTTTGGAAAACTCTCTGGCAAGCAAAATTAAACAGGGTTCCTTATTACAGGACTTCTCAAAGCCTAGAAATTGTGACTATAATGATACCCAAGAGAAGTTTTGGCAAACAAAACTAGTCTAGTTTCCCCTTTTATTTTCCAAGTTTAACTGTTGACCTCTTAGGAAAAATAGGTATTCTACTGGATCTACTTGGAGAAACCATATATTGGGGAGATATTGATGGGTGTGAGGAAGATTGAGGAGTTAAGTTAGATAGAGTGCTTGGAATATAAAATATTTTATAGAAGATTACTGTAATTGTATTATTATTATTATTATTATTATTATTATTATTATTGGAACAGCAGAGAGGCTCATCAGTTGCACTGGGGGCCAGAGTTGGCTCAAGAAATCTCTGAATTAGTCTTTGAACTCTGGAGTTCAATTTTCTGGGCAGAAGAGACATACCAGGCAGAGGAAATTGCGTAAGCAAAGATCCAGGGACTTGAGCCAGTGGGACAGCCTGAGTCCATTCATCAAGTAATGAGCATGCAATGCATCAATGCTCAGACCCTCTCCTAAAACTGAAGGGAGATTGGACTGAGTATCAATCATTGCACCACACATCTGCTTGCTTCCCCCCTCCCTTTTCAAAGGCTTCCTAGGTGAACAGGTCACTTCAGTTCACTGCATCACTACCCAAAAGCCATTATTAAATAAATACTATTTGGTAGCGATGCTTCAAATTGCATCTAATCACTATTTATTACAGTATCTCTTTCCAAATTTGTTATTTCCAGGAAAAGGCTTAAACAACAACAACAACAAAATTCCAGTGAATTGGTAGGACTGCCATGCTTCCCAACACTTTCTAGACACACTACTTGACCTGTGTGACAATGTTCTACCAAAATGCCAACTCTTAAGAAACCAGGAAATTCTTACTGGTTTTGACAGCTTACCAGTAATTTGTATATTACACCAAAACCACAATGACAATCACACAAAAGTACAAGCTTGCTTTTTTTTACATTGTTTTTGAAGAAATGGTCTCAGCATAGGTCAGATTTTTCAATAAATATTATGAACAGCTTGCATCCATAGTGTGCCACAAATTTACTTTGTGATCATTTGAATATTTCGCTGAACTGAAAAACTGCATACATTTCTCATTCTCTCCCTATTCTCCCCATCCCCTCTTTTATTCTGAATTGACAGAAATCAACTAATAAGACATGGACATACATGGTGACCTTTCAGTGCTGGAGATACTAAACTTGATAGAGCCTCTGGTCGGGGGCAGAAGGGAAAGAGAGAAAAAGAAAAAATTTAATAAGTCACCAATATGGAACCAATAAGAGTAATAATTATTCAATAAGTAGCACTCACTTTTCAAACTGTTACCACACGCCAGGTGCTGAACTACCCCCTCCCACACACATACTGCAATCCCCACCAGTGAGGTGGTCCCACTTTAGAGATAAAGAAACTGAGGTTACTCCTTGCTGATAAATTGCCTGCTTCACACAGCTAGTGTGTGAGGGAACAAGGACTTGAAAACAGACCACACAAACTTCAACACCCAGATTTTACCCTTCAGCTAACATCACTGCCTGCGGGAGCTTGTAAAAAACCCAAGAACATTATGTCCACAGAACAGCTCAGTGGCTGAAAGCATCTTAATAAACAAGGAATTCTTTGAGTTTTTTTATTAGAGTCAAAATAGATTTGCAGGGAAATGTTACATTTCCAACATAGTTGGAATAAGATTGATTAGAAAATTTACTGATGAGTTCTCTACATTTCCAGAATGCCTACATGAAGGTTAGAGACAAATTTTAGAAGACCCAGGTGGCTGCCTGGTATTTATTTAGCTAAATGTTGACTTAGCCTCCCTAAGCCTCAGTTTCCCTATATGTAAAATAGGAATAATAACTTCCTTTCTGCTTACTTTTGACTTACTAAGAGCATTAAATGAGTTTAAATATATTATATGAAAGTAGAGGATAAAGATATAGAATATTAATTACAAACGTACTCTGAACTTGCTAGATGATCAGTCTTTTTCTGAAATACCTAATTTTGTTACTTTTTGTCTTTTGTTGACATTTTAGGATGAAAGAAACTCTACATCAAGTCAAATTAAAAGTGCTTCCGACCTGAATATTCTGTCTGTGAGCTAACAAGCTTCTGAGTTTAGTTACTATTTCTACCTTCATTTAAATTAGTATTATTATGAAATATTTCAAATACACACAAAAAATTAGAAAATGATATGACAAACGTCCATGTTTGACCACCCAATCTCATGATTTTTCCGTTTTGTTTTTGTCTTTTCTTCCACAAAAATAAATAAATAAATAAATAAATAAATAAGGGTGCCTGGGTGGCTCAGCCAGTTGAAATTCTGACTTTGGCTCAGGTCACAATCTCACTGCTCCTGAGTTTGAGCCCCGCATCAGACTCTGTGCTGACAGCTCAGAGCCTGGAGCCTGCTTCAGATTCTCTCTCCCTCTCTCTCTGCCCCTCTTCCACTCACATATTCTTATGGTTGTCGGACCAGATCTTTGCGGCAGTGGTTCTTAGTGTGGTCCTGAGACCAGCACCATCAGCATTATCTGTGAACTTACTGCTTATGCAAATTTTAAGGTCACAGGAGCAGATTTGAGCAAGCCCTCCAGCTGATCATGATGCAAGCTAAATTTTGAGAACTGCCCATCCAAACCCAGAGCTGGAAACTGTCAGAAACAAAGTCTTTGATTTTACCAAGTATCGCCAAATCATGCTTCAAAACAGTTGTTCTTTTTGCTATAGATCGTTATCAAAACTTTGTATTAGCTTTTAAAGTTTTTGAACACCTGTTGGTTGTGAAACAGTTGTCTTCTTCTGATTTAAATTTTCATTTCCTTGATCAGTATCTAAGAGTAAGCATCTCGCTATATATTTATTAGTCACAAATGTTTTCCTGTATATCTTTAGTCAGTTTTTTCTATTAATTTGTTCATCTCTTATTGATTTGCAGGACTTTTTGATTGTCTAGACAGTAAGCCTTTATTTGGTCATAAAGTTGCAAATATTTTCTAATATGTAACATATTTTTAACATGTTTACGCTTTCACCTCATAAATTGTTTATTTTTATTTATGTTTGTGGCCAAATTTATCAACATTTTCTTTGATCCTTATACTTTGTCATTTAAGAAATTATTCTCTACCGGAATATCTTAAAATATGTACCTATACTGTCTTCCAAATACTTAAAGTTTTGTTTTTCATATCCTTAACCTGCCTAGAATTGACTTTTGTGATCCCATTTAGTTTTTTTTATTTAAAAAATAGATCTAATATTAGTTTTTGAATTATTGCTTTTCCCCTACTAATCAACAATATCAACTTTGGTATATGTATTGTTTTCATATATGCATATGCTTGTTGCTCAGCTCTATATTCCAGTGGGTTTTTTACCTCCCTCTACATTAATTCTATACTCTCTTTCTTATTACAGTTCAGTTTTTTCCTCAATCAATATTAGTCAAAGTTTATTTAATTTTTGATTAATTCTATTTTTCTGGTTTGCTACGTCATTAATTTCTAATTTTATCTTTCCATCCTTTTATTTTTCACTTTGTTGTTCTTCATCCAAATTGTTAAGCTGAATGCTTAGCTAAATAATTTTCAGCATTTATTTTTCATGATGTAACACCTCAAGCTATATATTTTCCTCTAGTACTGCCTTATCTGTCGCTCATGCAATTTGACCTTTACTATTTTAGTGTTCACATGTAAATATATTTTAAATTTTTTTATTAATGCTTATTTATTTTTGAGAGAGAGACAGAGCATGAGCTGGGATGGGAGAGAGAGAGAGAGAGAGAGAGAGAGAGAGAGAGAGAGAGAGAGAGAGAGAGAGAGAGAGAGAGACCAAATCTGAAGCAGGCTCCATGCTCTCTGAGCTGTCAGCACAGAGCCCAACAAAGGGCTCAAACTCACAAACTTTGAGATCACGACCTGAGCCAAAGTTGGACGCTTAACTGACTGAGCTATGCAGGCTTCCCTAAATATATTTTAGTTTTCTTTATGCTTTCTTCCTGTGCCCATGAATCACTGAAGGAGCATTTTGCATATCCCAACATGTGGGGATCTTTGACTATTTTTTCTTTTCTTTTTTTTAATGCTTATTTATTTTTGAGAGAAAGAGAATATGTGTGAGCAGGGAAGGGGCAGAGAGAGTGGGAGAAGCAGGCTCCAGGCTCTGAGCTGTCAGCACAGAACCTGACATGGGGTTTGAACTCGTGAACTGTGAGATCATGACCTTAGACAAAATCAGATGCTTAACCAACTGAGCCACACAGGCACCCCAAGTATATTTATCTTATTCATCTCTAATTTATAGCATTGATCAGAGAACATGTTTGTTCTTTGTGATATTGATCATTTACTTCTTACTGACATTTCCTATCTTGCACAAAACATGGAAACATTTAATAAATATGTCTCGTATAATTTTAAAAGAATGTGTATTCTCCAATCATTACATGAAAAATTCAATATATTCCTGTTTCTTTCCTAAATACACATTTTATAATAGAATGTCTCTTTCTTTTCATATGTAAAAGCAAACCCAAAATAATCTCTTTAAGTGAATGTAAGAAGCCACTGATTATAAGGTGAACCATTATGTTATCTACCACTAAGAAAGAAAAAACACTGACAATTACTTTTTAAATGATAAGATATATTCTGATCTCAAAGATTTTTAAAATGTGAAAAAAATAAAGATACTTTCTTTGCATTTAACTTTGGAATTCACTTGCAAGATGCTTTTTTCTGTTCTTATTATCCCCTCAATTAACGTGTAGGTTTCTGGACTTTTCTAGCTTTAGGCAATTAATACCATAAACAATTATTGTTGAGAAGTCTATCTTCTTCTTTCTTGGTGAATTATTCTTGATAGTTTGATGTACTGCATTAGTATAGGTATTAATGCTTAATCCTCTTTCTATGGTCTTTCTAAGGGGATCCAGGAATTCCATAGCATCAATACTTACCATTCTGTAAACTGCTCATAAAGTATTTTATTTTATTATTTATTCATTTATTTATTTATATTTGAGAGAGACAGAGTGAGCAGGAGGAGAGGGGCAGTGGGAGAGAGAGAGAGAGAGTGAGAGAGAGAGAATCTAAGCAGACTCCACACTCAGCGCAGAACTTGACGTGGGCTTGATCCCACGACCTAGAGAGAATGACCTGAGCTGAAATCAAATGTCATTCAATGCTCAACTGAATGAACCACCCAGGCACACTTGCTCATAAATCTTTAAATCAGGTGTGGGTTTTTTTTTTAACCTACGCGTTAGTCCAGTATTTCCAATTTTCTGTATTTACTCTGTCCCAGACTTTATCTGAGATCCCATACTATAATGGCTTGTCTGTAATTGTCACCACACCCTTGGTGATACTCTGATAGCCTTGGTGCACATCTCCAGAACTGCATCCCACAGCTACCCCCACATCAGCTTCCAGCAAGCCTCCAAGCCCAAGAGTATTTTTGTCTCTTGATCCCAATGGTCCTGATCTGAATCAATCTTCAACAAAGATCTCCCATTCTAAAATAACCAATTATCCTTTTTTTTTCTCTCTCTCTCTCCCTGTCCCTACAGTCTTCCTTCTTTGTTCCACAAGCAGGCTTTTTATTTTCAACCATCCCACTTCTGTCTACAATTCATTCCATTGGTCTCCTAGATGAGAAATTACGGGGTGATCACTTATCTGTCTTAATTCTTCAAAGATTTACCAGTAACTACCATGTTTTAAGCACTCACTATGTGTCAAGCACTGGACTAAGTACTTTAGCACACATTTCAACCCCTCATATCAACTAGCCCAAGGAATAGGTATTATTATCATTCTTATTTTACAAGTGAGGAAACTAAGGCTCAGACAGAATAAGGATACAAAGTTAATACACAGTAGAACCAACCAATAGCTAATACAGGTCTCTCTAATCCTAAATATGTATCACCTCCCACTTATCCTTATGTTCAATCTACCATATAATTCTCTTGATTCTTTACATCCTTTTTTGAACATGCCCTTATTCTTTGCTATCACTCTTATCCAAAATCGCAACCCATTTTCTGGCTTGTTTAAATTCCTAATTGTATAGTCACTATATATAATAATTGAATCAACATGTCCTTATCAAACAAACTTCTTCAACTAATCATTTCTTTCATTGAAAAGTTACACAACAAACCTACACATGAATTCTTGTGGTCTTCAATATTACATCCAGAAGCTTCTTCCTGGCTTTTAGAGACCTCTACAATCTGGCCTTGCTCCACTGACTCTCTTTATTGTTTAGAGCTCCCTGTTTCTTCTTTTCCATTAAGGCAGCTCTAGTAGAATCTTTTTTCCCCTAGATTTATTTATTTTGAGAGAAAGATACAGCACAAGCAGGAGAGGGACAGAGAGACACAAAAAGATGGAGAAAAAGAATCGCAGTGAAGATACTCAGTGCAGAGCCTGATGTAGGGCTTGATCTCATGACCAGGAGATCATGACCTAAAATGAAATCAAGAGTCAGCCACTTCACTGGCTGAGCCAATCAGGTGTCCATATACTTGGAGTCTCTTAAATTGGTCTTAGATATGAGAGATATTTCCATTCTTAGCTAAATTCTTAGTGCTTTATGTTAGAGGTGAAAGGAATGAGAAAAATGAAGAATCAGATATAAGATACAATATCTACAAACTTTGGTAATTCTGCATAATTTCCCTATTCCTTACCTTGCCTGGGATTGCATACCTACTCCTGAGTAGCCATTGTCTTTTTCTTCTCTTTACTTGATTTATCGAAGTGCGTGTGTGTGTGTGTGTGTGTGTGTGTCTGTGTGTGTGTGTGTGTGTTTAAAACCAGTCCGCCTACAATATCACATCATATACATCAAATATCACATATACTGGTCTTTATGTGTTAGCTCTTTAGGCACAAAGAATTCTTTAAATCGTGGAAGCAGAACTGTTTGGAATTGTCATTTAACCACCTTGAATGATTCTGGATGATACCAAGAATGACATCTTCGAATAAGATCTCTTAGCACCTCAGCCCATATTGGGCTCAGTCACTCAATCTTTCATTGAACTGGGTGGTCTGTTTACCAACAAGGATAAGCCTTCATTGGTTTCAGTCCTGGAACATCCAACTTCAAATGTGACTCAAAGTGGAAACCCAGAATGGACTTCAAATGTACATTTAAAGTTACTGCAGTTATGACTTCAAATCATATTGTAAGGACGCAGGTCCAGTCCAGCCTTACCCACCGGGCCTTCCCTTGGAGCCTGTCGCATGCAGCGGGGGGTGGGGGGGGGGGGTCCCTGGCAGTCCCCCTGCCGGCCGCAGGTCCGATCCAGCCTTTCCCTGTACTTAAAGGGGAAGGAGCCGGCTTCTCCCGAAAAGGCGCACCTTAAGGAGGGACAACTCCTGCAGCACCCTATTGGGAGAGGCCAGCTGATACCTTTGACCTTTCTAGAGGCAGGCCTAGTCATGCCCCACGTGGGCTGTCCTGTGCCCACTCTGAAACTTGGGTACAACAATATAAGGGAACAAAACGTGGGTCTTCAGAGAAATGCTAATTTATTTGTTTTCATGGGTAGCAGAGACTCTGTTCACTTTTTATTAGAGCCAAGGGAGATTTCCAGATGTAATAGGCTATACTATAAAGAGGAATTATCTAAAACTGGCTTCGAAAGGAAGAAAAATCCTTATGTCCTATGTAGAGAGCAGAAAATGCACTACAAGTAAAATATGAAGAACTGGAATTTATTTCTAAGTCCATTCTTAGGCAGTCTCCATTCTGTATTTACAAAACTATCTTTAAGGAAGTCTCTAGTTCTATCATATCATGATTTTTACTTACTAGCTCTTGTCATTATTTTCAAGTCAATCATAGTCATTCAAATTCCCTTTTTCTAGCCAGAAAATATTTCTCATGGCCTTCTTAGAATTATTAAGTACACTCTTTTTTCTTCAATTTTTTTAACTTTTATTTATTTTTGAGAGAAAGAGAGAGTCAAAACGTGAATGAGGGAGAGGCAGAGAGAAATGCAGAAACAGAATCTGAAGCAGGCTCCAGGCTCTGAGCAGTCAGCACAGCGCCTGATGCAGGGTTGGAACTCACAAACTATGAGATCATGACCTGAACAGAAGTCAGATGCTTAACCGATTGAGCCACCAGGTGCCCCTATTAAGCACAATCTTTGACTACTAATGTTTGTTTAGACATTGGAGTGTCTACTTAGGTCCAAGACCAACATGAAACTCTGGATATCTTATATCACAGTCCACTGTGAGCTGGACAGTATGCAGGACGTGCAGCCTACCTTACTGATTCTTTGAGGGAAGAAAATTCACTAGAAGCAGGTTTCCTGATTGCCTCCTATCAGGAAGCAAATGTTGACATTGCCATTAGTCAGCAAGCATGGTAATGTTCAAGCTTAATAACCTTTGAAAAATTACTATGAATCTCATCTTGAGCTCTAGCCAGACACTGGGAAATTCTTATACCTACTCTGCTACCAAAAGGTGGTGTAACGTTACTGAAGAGGAACAATGTTTGTGAAACAACAGGTGTCGATTATATTCATGGATGAAACCTAATTTGGAGAGCAAGCTGAAGATTTAAATTCTAGTCATGACCCTGGTCCAAACTGGTTTTGTTACCTGGGGTAAGAAGTCACATTTCTCTGGCTGCCTTTTTTTCATCCGTGAAATATGGACTCTGATTTTATTCCTGATTTTCAAATGCTATTTTAACCAGTAAAACCTTTGTTTGACTATTTATTTGTGCCCATCTAATATTTACTAGATCCTCTAGAGACTTTAATAAAAGTCATACCTCTGGGACACTCGGGTGGCTCTGTTGATTGAGCATCTGACTCTTGATTTCACCTCAAGTCAGGGTACCAGGATCATGGGATCAAGCCCTGTGTCCATGCTCAGTGCAGAGCCTGCTTGAGATTCTCTCTATTATCCCTCTCCCCTGCTTGTCGTCTCTCTCTCTCTCTCTCTCTCTCAAACAGAAACCATGCCTCTCTGAAGTATGTATATCAGAATTGCACGAAGGAATCTCTTTTGTACACAACAACCAAACAATTATACAATATCTTCTACTAAAGTTTTGATTTTAACATCAATTAATGCCTATTAAGCTTATGTATGATACACAAAAAGACTGGCTGTCTCTGGATTGCCATTGTTAACTGCTCTTGGAGCAAAAATTTGTCAGAACAAGGTCAAAATCAACCATTTTCAAGTTATGGCTCTTATATTCCTAATACAGCACAAGCTGCTTTCTACAAGTAAAATGGACAAGGAGAGAATGTGGTCACTTCTATTATATGAATATATGTATTTTATTACATATTATATATTGTATATACTATATTATTTACGTTATTTTTATATATTTCATATTCATATTGTGATGTGTATTTTATGTCCTATGCATGTTATATATATTTTACTGTATATCTATTCATATTTGTAAACTCTTGCTTCAAAAGTGACTTAATTTATGAGGTCTAGAAATCCTGTCTCTTGTCTTTAACTTATAAACTAATCTTGATAGTCAGACTACTATTTCAAGATATCTTTATTCAGTAAACTAAAAACTTGATTGGTCTTAAATGGTTAATTCAAGTGCCACTAACAAAAATTGTATATATTAGGATAATACTTAAGTATATGAGTTAGTCTATATGTTGGGACCCTCAAGAACTTTGTCATAAACACTACAAGAATGCACAAAGGGCTACAGATGAATACATTATATCCCTCTTTAACTCAAAATTCTTTTTGAAAACAAACATCACCATGATTCTTAAATTTTGAAAGTCATTCGTAAACAGTTTTCAAAAAATATTATTATATTGATGTTAGGGAAAAAAAGAATGTCTAGGTTGTATCTTATACCTTTGCCTTTCTTTTGGGTGTTTGTTTTGCTGGCCTGCTGAAAAAATATCATCACCATCATCATCATCACCATTATCATCATCACCAGCATCATCATCACCATCATCGTCATCACCATCATCACCATCATCACCATTGTTATCTGTAGTAAATGCAACAGTGAAGAAAGTGGCCAACATTTAGGTTGGGCAGCATGATATAGGTACCACTGATTTTAGTCTTTCCATTACTGTTCTAATGAGTGCTATCACTGTTATCTTTTTGCAAAATGTATAAAAAGCCTAAATTGTTGATTGCATGCATTTTGATCCAACAGTTTCCCTTATATAAATTAATGCTCAGGCAATAAACATTGACTGCACAAAGGTGAACCAAGGAAGATATTAATCACAGAATTATTTGTAATAGAGAAAAATTAAAAACCAACCAAATGTATAACAATAGAAGGTTAATTAAGTGATTAACTTAAGGTACAACCATATGTTGAAATAATCTGCAGATATTAAATATGGATGTTGTTGTGACACGGAATATTTAGTAACATGGAAAATGTTTACTACATACTAAGTTAAAAAGGTTATAGAATCACATACACAGTTGATCTCAATGTTGTTCAAACATATCTTATATCTTTATTTGTACCCATAATGCATGAGAAGGGAGGGAGATGGAAAATAAGAATGAAAAGGAACAGACATGGAAAAGGTTATAATTGGGTAGTAGGCTGGCAGCTTATTTTTAGGCTTATTTTAATTTTCCAATCACATTTTCAAATAGACTTTAAAAGAATTTATATATGTACATATATAATAAACCTTTATTATATACTATATATGTATATTACCTACTTATATAAGTAATGTGTGAATACATTCTTGTTTTAAAAACTTCAAGTAATTAGAGGTAAACTGGGTGCCTCAGTCAGCTGAGTGTCCAACTCTTGATTTCAGCTCAGGTCATGAACCCAGGGTTTTGGGTCCCAGGGTCTGAGCTAAACGTGGAGCCTACTTAAGATTTTCTCTCTCTCTCTCTCTCTCTCTCTCTCTCTCTCTCTCTCTCTCTCTCTCTCTTTCTCTCTCTCTCTATCTCTATCTCTTCCCTTCTGATTCTCTCCCCTGCTCACTCTTTCTCTCTCTCTCTAAAAAATAAAATTGTTTAAAAACCTCATGATCATATGCAATAGAGTATCATGTAAAAATTACCCTTCCCAATCAACTTTGCCTTTTTTCTCTCAAAATGTTTTCTCTGGATTGCAAAGCATGGATCATTACTTACAAATACACAAAGGTTTGCTTTCTTGATTATATGGAGTCCTACTGCACCTACGGTTTTGCAACTTTATTATTTTTTTTTAAAATTTAAGAATCTTTTTATATCAATGCATAAAGAGATACACTGTACTGGGACACCTGGGTGGCTCAGTGAACTAAGCGTCCAACTTCAGCTCAGGTCATGATCTCATGGCTCATGGGTTCGAGCCCCACATCAGGCTCTGTGCTGACAGTTCAGAGCCTGGAATCTGCTTCATATTCTGTGGTTCCCTCTCTCTCTGCCCCTCCCCTCTGCTCACTCTATCTCTCAAAGATTAATATCACTAAAAAAATTTTTTTTAAAGAGATAGACTATACTTTTAAAATGCTGATGAATAGTCCATAATATAGAATTATCATAATTTATTTAAGCATTAGTCTACTGATTGATGTACTAATTATCTATGACTGAGTAACAAATTGCCCCCAAATTCACAGCTTAAAGCTGGCCAGAAACCCAGGCACGGTTTAGCTGGTCCCTGTGTCTGAGGGCCTCGCAGGGGCCACATTCACAGTGTTGACCAGACCTGCAGTCATTTCTGGGCTAATCCATCTCCTCGTTCCATCACATTACAGTTGGCAAATCTCAGGTCCTTGCTGGATATTGGCCAAGGTCATCTGTTCCTTGCATCACATTCTCTCCAAAGCGCAGCTCGCAACATGGTAGCTGGTTTCTCTTGGAGCTTGTGAGAAGAAGAGAAGAGCAAAAGAGAACATTAAAGCAAAAAAAAAGAAAAAAAAGCAAAGTTTGAAACCTAATCCTGGAGGTGTCATTCATTACGTTTGCCATATTCTATTTCTTAAAAGCAAGTCGCAGGTCCTGCTCACTCTCAAAGAGCGGGGACTCTGGGAGAACATGAACACCAGAAGGCAGTCATCACTGAGGCCATGTAAGTAGCCGTTGTACACCACAGGCTTGTTTCCGTTTCTTCATTTTTTACAAACAGTATTATTATGCAGACCTTTGATATGCACACACTTGTGCAAATATATGGATATCTCTTTAGGTTGGATATCTAGAAATAGAATTACTATTCATAATGCATACATATAAAAAGTGTCAACAGCTATTATTACGGTTTTCTCTAAAAGGGCAGTGCTAATTCAATGCCCTCCAATTCTGAATAAAAGTGACTGTTTCTCCACTCTACAGCCAAGAATATCACCCATCTTTTCCTTAATACTTTGTTTCCTGTTAGGTAAAGCCACATGTTGTTATTAGTGTAATTTACATTTTCTTGATTACTGATGAGATTTGACTTAAACATTTGCTTCTCAATGAATCTTTTCCTCACCAAATCCTGTGTGTGTGTGTGTGTGTGTGTGTGTGTGTGTGTGTGTGTGTGTGTGTTCTTAATTACTTGAAAGAGCCAGCCTAGAACATTTCAGGCAGGCAACTTTGAGAGTATTTCTTCTCATCTGGTCTGTTGCTTGAGAACAAAAGAATGCACAGAGAGGGCCTGAGAAATCCTTGGAGATTGTGAAACTCTACTTTAATATGAATTAACTCCTCTCCCTTCTTTATGCCTGTCTCCAAAACATCTCAAGGATAAAAAGCATGAGGAGAATGATGGAGATAAAGACTTAAGTAACAAGAAGAAATGGTCACAATTCAAGAAATTTCATGAAGAAGGAGGAATATGATTAAAAGATTTAGGACCCTTTTAATTTTTAGTAATTTTTTAAGTTTGTTTATATATTTATTTTGAGAGAGAGTTAGAAAGCAAGGGAGGGAGAGAGAGAGAGGGACACAGAGAATCCCAAGCAGGCTCTGTACTGTCAGTGCAGAGCCCAATGCAAGGCTCAAACTCATGAACTGTGAGATCATAACCTGAACTGAAGCCAAGAGTCAGACACTTAACTGACTGAGCCACCTAGGAGTCCCATCTAGGACCCCTTTCATTTTATTTTTTTAAATAGTGTATTGTCAAATTGGTTTCCATATAACACCCAGTGCTTCTTCCCACAAGTGCCTCCCTCCATGACCATCACCCCCTTCCCCCCTACCCCCCTTCAGCCTTTGGTTCGTTTTTCAGTATTCAATAGTCTCTTATGATTTGCATCCCTCTCTCTCTCTCCAACTCTCTTTCCTCCTTCCCCTCCCTATGGTCCTCTGTTAGGTTTCTCCTGTTAGACCTGTGAGTGCAAACATATGGTATCTGTCCTTCTCTGCCTGACTTATTTCGCTTAGCATGACACCCTCGAGGTCCACCTACTTTGCTACAAATGGCCATATTTCATAGCAGCACTTTCTACAATAGCCAAATCATGGAAAGAGCCCAAATGTCCATCACCTGATGAATGGATCAAGAAGATGTGATATATATATACACACATATATGGACTACTACATAGGACCCCTTTTAAATGGAAGGTAGAAGCTATCTCAAAATGGAAAACACTTGAGATGTTTCCTATCTGAACTAAGAAACAGTCTGAATGCCAAAGTTAATGATGATTCTATTAAAAAATATATTTTTAATATAGTACATAAACTAAGTAAGAGGCACTTCCTGAAGGAACTACTAGCCTTCCTTTAGAAAGTTACAAATTTCTCATGTTATTCAGTGTCCAGGAATCAAAAGGACTTTTAAACAAAGTGAATATCTATCCTCCTCTTTATTCCTTTTTGAGTATATTCAAATTTTGCCTATGATTGAAACATACAGCCAATATCATTCAAGATTCATTTTTTTAATCATCAGAAGTGAAATACATATAAACTTCACTTATGAAAAGGTTTTAATCTTGTAATGTTAGCAGAAAAGAAATTCTGATTTTTCTTTAGGTGAATAATTACTTTTATGTGACAGTGGCCTTACATGTCATAGCATTAATTTTGCCATAAATTACAAATTACAGGTAAATAGAATTACGTTGCTTGACCAAAGTGTCTAACCTGGCCAGACATTAGTTAATGAATGGTTTTTATTTTGTCATGTTCAGGGCATTTCAGATTTTAAAAAAATAGAAAAAGAAAAAAACACAAAAACATAACTGTTGAGAGAGGCAGAGAGGTGGCAAGAGGAATATTTTATGTACAATTACACCTTAATTCTGGCATCTTCTCCAGGTGTTTGTTGAGTAAGCCTTGCAAAGAGACTTGCTCTGTGCAGGACATGCCCAGAGACAGAGACTCAAGGCTCTGATACTCCCTCAATGGGTAAGAAATTGCCAAGATTCCCAGGTGGGTCAGATGATCTATTATTGCCCACATGATCAAAACCATCTTTAAAGATAATCATTTCTCTATAACTAAAGATAATAAGTGATGTTGAATTATCTGTTTACTCATCCAGTGCTTACTGCGATTCTATTACATGCCTTACCCAATGGCATAGGCTGGAGACCCAGATCTGTCATGGAGGGGTTCACGGAGGAATGGTGGCCCCAGACAAGAGAAGATGATAATACAATGTGATGAAAGCTTCAAGAAAAGGAAACACAAGGGACTAGGATACCAGTTAGCTATTGGTAATGAACTCAGCCTGGAGGGGAGCTGGAGCACAGGGGTGAGGAGTGGTGTTGGGAGAATTCAATGAAAAGGTCATGAGACTAATACTTCTCTCAATTTCAACTACTTATTATTCTTATTTCTCTGTTTCTATTATTTCCTGCTCCTGTGTTATCAATATAGCCACTCAATGTAACCAATACAAGTTTTTTTATTACTATTTTATGAGTAGTTGTAAAGATACCAGGTAAGTACCCACTGCTATAACACTTACATTTTCTATTCAAATATGTTTAATATACTCTTGATAAATGGGTTTTGCTTTCTGACAGGTACAGGAAATACTATCTTACTTTACAAGTATACATTACTCATGAAATTCTAATAATTTCATTTTAACACATGAACATTGATGTGTTGTTCCTAAATGTGGACTTCTCTGAGTGATCTTTCATTTAGTTTACCCTTTTTGCTGATTTTAAATTTACCCTTTTTGCTGACTTCTTTATAAAATAAAGAAAAATATTCCAAAAGAGAATCAGTGAGTTATCTTCATTGAATCTCAGGTCTGCTTCTCACCAGGACTGTGGATGCCAGGGAGTGACTTCTCCAGGTTCCAGAATAGGTGAAAATAAGTAATAACAACAATAAATAAGAACAGCTAAGATTAAACGATTCCAAAACCATAAGTAATGTGACAAGCTCAGCTAAAAAGAGTTACCCCAAAGGAAGCTTTCACCCACAATTTAACTTACATTCTTAAAAATTTTATATTTAAAAAATGTTGTTCCAGAGGGAATGGAGGAGGGCGCTTGTTGGGAGGAACACTGGGTGTTGTATGAAAACCAATTTGACAATAAATTCTATTTTCAAAAATGTAGTTCCAAATGTAATAATTTCATTGTAGAATCTGGATTGTTCTACCAAAAAAAAAAAAAAAAGAAAAGAAAAAAAATTGAAGAATTCAACATTTACCACCACAAAACTCAGCTTCTAAATCAATGAATCTTGGTTATATTTTAGTACCTCCATGGCTGTGAATTGTCAGGTGTTAAATTCAGGCTGGTGGTTTAGAGTGGTTTATAATTGACTTGAAATTTATGAGAATTGAAGATAGGCTTTGACTTTCCACCAATACATTAGCCCTAACATCATTAAGCATATGACTGCACTCAGAGTAGGAGAAAGCAGGTTTCAGGGGGGCTGGAATCCAGATATCTGTTAAGACAGCTTTGGCATTGGGTAGAAAAGTGAGCAGTAGTGCTACAAGGGTTGAGTCTCTATTCCAAGCAAATCGGCCTTATAATTTATTGACCCATATTAACCATTCCTAAATTCTGAAGATTGACGTCAGTCTTGGCACTGGTTTTTGCCAATTCTACATTTCCTCCATCTCCCTCAAGGTATCCAGTCAAGAATCAGATTGAAGATTCTATTCCTTATGCCAACGTGATGATTACATCACAGCTCTTACCTCCCTCCCTCTCATCTGTGCTACCACTCTGCCTCTACATGCTCATTTAGCTGCAACGATTCTCTAATGAGCCATTTTCCCCTTTCTCGGTCTTTATCTACTGTGGCCAACCACCATGGACTGCTACTATGCCATTCCTGTTTGTTCTGAATGATATTAGTACCTGAGCTTTGGTCATTGAGACAGGTGTGTGTGCTTGGAGAATGGGAGTGTGTCTTCAGATCAACTGCCTCAAAGAACAAAGTTCTCAGAAAGCCGATATATTTATAAAACAGAGAACCCATGGGGAAGATAAACCAAACACTGGTACTTTAAGACAGCGCTAGCCAATTAAACTTTTTGTGCTGATAGAAATATCCCATATCTGTTCCACATAAAACAGTAGGCGCTAACCAAATGTTGCTATTGAGTGCTTGAAATGGGAGTATTGTGACCAAGGGACAGAATTTAAAATTTTATTTAACTTAATTTTTTTAATATTTTTTATAATTGTTTATTGTCAAATTGGTTTCCATATAACACCCAGTGCTTCTAATTAATTTACATTTAAATAGCCACATGTGGCCAGGAGCTACCATATTGGAGACCCCAGCTTTAAATAATCCAGCAAGTAATACAGAAATGTTAGCTTGCCATGTCAACTGGGAGACACCATTAGTGGGATGGAACAACATTAAATTTAGGTGCTGCCAGGGAACAAAATCAAATTGGGGCTGCAAGAATTCAGCAGATGAATAGAATATAGTGAGTCACACAGTAGTTGTGCACTGAGTAACCTTATACTAACACAGAAAGTATGTGATAACAAAATAAGATATTGTATCTGGGCTCTACCAGGACTACTTAAAAATGTTGGAAATGTTTTCTGAAGCCAAGTTAGATGGATGGAATTTCCTTCCAAGTTTTGGATCTCCTTGTAAATCTTAAGAAATGGTTACAGAACTATCAGAGATTCTCTGCAGTGTAGGAACTCAGCCTCTTCCCTCAGAATGGGCAATTCAGCATTCTTATATAGATTGAGCACCAGTGAGGTCAAACATCAGTGATTAGCAAATCTAATTCACCCACATGACCTGGGATTACCATGTGCACAATCCAAACACTGCACTAACTCCCTTCCCATGATATCATCCCTTCCCACACATCAGCTTATGTTTTGGCAAAGTGATTTAAAGCTAAACATGAAGCTCTCCTCTTCAACCTCAGGTGAAGCATGCAATTTTCCAATTCCGAAGAGTTTCCACCATTTTATCCCTGAAGCTTCAAGTCTCTGTATTATCTTTGGCTGCTTCCACAATATGTTTTGCCCCCAACCACTCCCTGTCCCTACTGATCCAAAGCTGCTCTACCTGTGGGCTAAGTTGATACCTAATTTAGAATTCAAGAAGATCTGGGGCTATTCCATTGTCTTTATGTATGACTTTAGCTACTTAAAGTAAGCACTTACAGCTTCGAATCCCTACTTCCTTGACATCAAATGGTAGGCTAATTGTTTCTATGTCATGATATTGTTGTAGGTCAAAGCATACATACAAGTAGAAAGCTTCATAATAAGCAAAAGTAGAGTAAATATTAGCCCCTCTCTTCCTTCTTTTCTTTATCTTTATGTTCTACTAGGTTCTTTCATTCTGTGCTCCGCTTTATAGACTATATGAAGATAGATTCTAAATGCATGTCCCCATTATTTTTCTCTTCTCTCTTCTGGATCTGTATATCCAAGTGCTGGTCTGGCATTCCAGGTATCTCAAACCCTTACCCCAAACCCACCTTGCCCTCAAATTTGGACATCTCAGAAAGTATTCATCTAGTTTTCAGGTCAAAGAAGTTTTTTAAAAAATCATTTGGACATCTGTCTTCTTTTCATGTTCAAATCCCAGGTCCTCTCAGCTCCTTTCAGCTTGTTCTTTAAAGTCTTTTCTAAATCTAGTTCCTTTCCTCCACCTCCTCTGCTAACAGCCTAGTGCAAACCCAGGTCTGTCTCACCCGTTATAATCTATTCTTCACACAGCAGCACAAACGACCTTTGGAAAACATAACTTGGCCCACCTGACTTCACTGCTCAAAACTCTTCACTGTGCTGCCCTGATATTTAAAACAAACTCCTTACCATGAACTGCCACGCCCTACGTGTTCTGACTTGATTATAATTCCAACTTCATCCCTTAGCATTCTCTACTTCACTCTTTCCTACGTGGCTTCATGGGCTTTCTTGTGTTTCCTCCAAACACCCAAACTGGTTCTATCTTACTAGAGTATCCTTCCTCCAGATCTGTGGCTTAGGCCATCACTTCACTCAGGCTACCATGGGAGAGGAACACTGGCTGCCCTCCATCACACTCTTTTCTTTCCTCTGTTTTTTTTTTTTTTTTAACCTAGCTTCAATCATTGCAATCATTCAGTTTGCTCTTTTGTTTATTGTCTGCTTCACCTATTAGGATCAAAGCAGGGAATTTTCTGTCTCATTCACCTTGGTATCCCAACAATAACAGTGTCTGGCACCTAGTAGGCACCAGTAAGTGATGGGTTTGCTCTAGATATACCAATATATTCATCCCTATAACTAGGTTTTGAAGACCAGGCACCAGAAATTCCTAGAGTGTCCACCTCTAACAAAGCTGCCTCATCTTTTGTTCCAGTATGTCCTACACAAATTATCATTATTTACCCATACCATGGAATGAGAACATTGAGAAGGACTATTTTGGATCATACCAATGCCCAAGTTAGACACTCCGAAGACATCCCCTGCCCAGATTAGAATCCACACTCCCCACAATGACATCCAAAGCTTTCCTCCATCTGACCCAAGATTGTTTTAGATTTCACCTTTGCAGTTTCCCTGACCACTCCCTGCTTGGTCAACAAACATGTATGTCCCCCTCTGGATCTTGCTTTGCTCTCTCTCTGAATGCCATTTACACCAAATTCCAAGTGTATGATTCTGACCTATCCAGTATGCTCAGTTCAAATTCCATCTCTTCATGAAGCTAACTCTGATCTACTAAAATAATATATAATCTTTTCCTTCCCTAAATAGACTTAGAACTCCATTGACTTTTCTCATGGCTTGACTCTGCCTCATTGTTTTCCACTTATTTATGTAAATGGGTCTAGTAGCTTTTTTCTACTACATTTACCTAACCAAATTCACCTTTTCTTGCTTTGTCAGAGGTGGGTATGCAATCTCTTTCATCTCAACCTAATTCTGTACACTACCATCTTCCTTCAAGCCCCCCCCACTTTGTTCTGGAAGCCAAGAGCAGATTGCTAAATCTCCTGGGTAGTTGGCTGTCCAATTGAATAGTTAATGTACCTCCTAGTCCCCTTCTTTCAGGTATCCCAAACTTTACTCACCTACGAGATAATCATGCTGCTTCTTTGAACAGTGCTTCTCAGTATGCCTGTGGCAGGTGGATACTGGGCCTGAGGGCTTAGGATAGGGCACAATGGCCACCTCCTTCCCTCAAACTTGGCCCTTACCCACCATTCTAAGACAACATGATAAATCACACTCAACGCCCCATCCAGCATTATGAAATGTTTAAGTATCACAACTTCTATACATACTGAAAGTATACAACAAAGCTATGTGCTCATAGCAACAAACACTTTTAATCTGAAGGTTAGCACACATGCACATCATTTGTTCCAATCATATTAACTAAGGGTGTTTGGCAGCCAGCTACAGAATATTTTGGGACATGGAAAGGGAACAAATGTATTCAGAGAATAAAAGTAGGGCGCTGAGTGGCTTAGTTGGTTAAGCATCTGACTTCGGCTCAGGTCATGATGCCACAGTTCATGGGTTCAAGCCCCACTCTAGGCACAGAGAGCCTGCTTTGGATCTTCTGTCTTCCTCTCTCTCTGTTCCTCCTCTGCTCATGTTCTCTTTCTTCTCTCAAACATAAATAAACATTGAAAAAAATTTTAAAGAGAATAAGAGTAAGCCTAAAGAATTGAGGGAGAGGCAAGACAGCTGAGTCTTCCAAAACTAGGTGATTTCTCAAACTGTAATGCTCTTCTCTCACCATCCAAATAGCAATGTGGCTTTTATCAAATCTAATTCACTCCCCTTACTTCAAGCTTTAGACTGAAGTCCAGATTACCACAGAAGACTCTCTCATTTCAATTCCTGCTATTTGAACTCTAGCCATTCCTCAGAAGGAACTGGCTGTCTGGAGTCTTGCAGGATGATGTGCTCATAACATATGAACCCACACCAATCTCTCCTATAGCTCCAGACCTACTGTGGGCTGTTTCCTCTGCCTGAAACCTCCCTCTGGATACCAGTTTTGGTAACAACACTACTCGGTTTCATCCACCAAAGCAGAATTGGCTGACTGCATTCACACCCCAGAACTGATAAAAGTTGCATGGCTGTATCTTTTTCATGGAATGTTCATTTTAGACTGTGAGTGTTAATCATTCCTCTATCTCTTCTACGGACCTCAAGCAGTATTATGGCAAAGGCCTTCTATTGTTTAACTTTGAATCAACTTCATGTAGCCCTTCATAAATGTTGGTACACAAACACATCAGGAAGCAAAAAACTATATTTATTTTTCAAAGGCCAATAGTCCCAGAAGACCAACGATATGAAATTTTACAGGTTCATACATTACACAGTAAGTATCTATAGGTAGCATGTATTCGTTTTGCCCTTCTTTATTAGTCTACTCAGGCTACTGTCCTAAAATAAGGTCCATAGCACCTTCCAAGATTCATTCTCCCCTCTTCTAGTAAGAGTACTTTGATTTTTCTTTGGCAAAATAGTTCTCAAACTTTAGCATGCCTTGGAATATCTGGGGAGCTTACTAAAATACAGGTCGCTAGGCATCATCCTCAAAACTTTTGATTCAGTAGGTCTGTGGTGGGGGTCTTAGATTTGGCATTTCTCATAAGTCCCCAACTAATTCCAATGCTCCTAGCCTGGGGACCACATTTTCAGAACTGTGACTTAGGGAATCTACCTTTTCCTATTGTAGGTCACCTTAGAGGAACTGTCAATCAAATCACCTTTCCTCCACTAGCTAAGGGTGTATGGACTCATGGCAACCTAGGTGAGACCTGCAGACTCCCCTAGAAATATTAATATCTAACAGAGTAAAGGAAGGTTCAACCAAAAAGCAATGCCCTTGACTAGAGAAGAAAGGTTCTATCCACTTGTTCTTCATTCCCAGATCCCTGGGACTGACTTGGTTTCTGTTCTTCTGGACCTTAACTCTAAAGTGTGGCCTAGGAATCAGTAGGATCTCCTTGCCTGGGACCTTGATAGAAATGCAGAATCTCAGGCTATATCCCTGACCATCTGAATGAGAATATGCATTTTAACAAGACCCCCAAGATCAGTTTTATGCATATTAAATGCATACTAATTTTTATGCACATGCTTTGAAGGCTTGGTTTTTCAAAACTATCCATTGACTCCAACACTTACCCCTTGCCTTATCAATACATTTCCTTTTTCTCTGAGTTGCCTAAAATGGGTTTACCTAGCTGGAGACCAGTAAACCTTAGATAGTCAGTCACTCAATGATGGGAATTTGTGAGCATATAATTTGTGCAACTTTTCTGCGTGTTTTATAAGGACAAATAAGGGAGGAAGCCAAAGAGAGATTGAGAAACTTGCCCAAAGTCATTCAACCTGTAAGTGATGGACCAGAGATGAGAACAAGCTGACTGACCCCAGAGACCATGCACTACGTATCTACATATATAGCCCTCCCTCTATTAGGGGCTGTTGTTATATATGAAATTAATGAATATGGAGGCCCATAAGGCTGGAAGGTGCTTTAGAGATCATCTAGATCATCTAGAAAAGAAGTAAAAGTTTATCAAGTAGGTTAAGTGACCCATCCAATCCCGTGGCTGGCCAGTCTCAGAGTTTCCCTGAGAATACAGGTACCCTGAGGCCCAATAGAAAATCCTGTCATCACTAAACCTAAAAAGTACCCTCAATAGATAAGAAACATACCTAGGTAGAGGTATTTGGAGTCATTCATCTCTGACTAAACTTTTATATTTATTGATAACCTGTAGAACCCAGGCTTCCAATCCTTTATCTGTATATCCATTGACTTACATCCATTGACTTGGTGTCTTCTTGGCCAATGAAGATGTGAGAAAGGAAAAGAAGGAACATTTGAGAATGTTAATGCAATAATGATAATAATCATTTCCTCCTAAAGCTTAAACCAACTACAGATGGGAATGCCACACAGAAAGCCATGTTTAAATATGTAACTATATCATTTGATAGCCAATCGATATGCCCTCTCATGGTCCCTTTATCTTAGAACATTCTTCTTTACTGGCATTACTAGATTAACATTATTAACATCCCAATTTAATAGCCTTCAGTTTAATTATTGGATGCAATTTTCTATGTAAGATAATTCTAAACTTTTAAAGCACTGCTACCTTTGCTAAATGATTGGAATTTCTCTTCTACACCTGGTGCTTTCTTGGGATATGATCCACACTTATTAAATACATGCTATTTGAGTACTTCTGTGCACTTTTTTTTTTTTTACAAAGGTCTGAGGTGTTACTTTTATAAGTTTGGGTCTATACAAATAGGAGACAAGAATATGTTGGTAGAAAGCCCAAAGTTTTCTAAATGTAGATGAGCACAGATTAAGAAAGCAGTAATTAATTTCCTTTGACCTTGAGCTGAAATTCCTTTCTAAAGCTGTCATAAAGAGAAAGAGGCCAGAGAGGAGAAGTGAGACCGTGTAACAATGCAATTAAACCCTTGTAATGAGGTCGGGCCTTGGACTTGTTGCAACTGATATCATTATAGCAATGAGAAGGCCCTATATGGATGGTCTGATTTTTTTTAATTCACGCTTTTTTTGTTTAACTCTTTACCACCAGATATGTATTTCTTTGTAAGGGAAATATATGAGCATTATGTGTAAAGAAACACACATTTACACAGTTTTTTCAGAAGAACCATTCAGTTGGATTACACAGGTGATCTTTTGTATGCAAAACAGGAATGTATAAAAAGTAGCAGAAAGAGTTCAAGATTAAAAGTCAGTCAATATGTCTCTTGCACTAAGGCTCTTAATTTACAGGTGTCTCCAATGAGCCAAGGTCAAGCACTAAATCATAGAGCTCTGGCCTTGAGTCTCCTGCTAAATAGCTGTGTGACATGAAGCAGCCCCTGAATGTCTCTGAGCCTAGCTCTCTCATTTCATCAAGGCAAAAGAATGCCATTTTCTGTTTTCTTTCTTTATGTTTTAGCTCATAATTAATGGAAATAGATTTTATCTCAGTCATTCTATTACAAATGTATCAGTCTTGTTCTTGCTGCAAATATTTATTATTTTTGAGGCCAACCATACTTCTCTAAGACTTCTGGTAGTTCTATTAGGCAGCCTATTTCTGTGATTCAGAGCACGGATACCTTGGTTCAAAGGCTGCCTTGCCATAAAGTACTATGAACTAAGCAGTTTCTTAGGTTTTTTTTTTTTCTGTTTCTTTCTTTATCTATAATAAAATGGGCATATTGGGATGCCCGGGTGGCTCAGTTGGTTTAGTGTCCAACTCTTGGTTTCAGTCCATGTCATGATCCCAGGGTCATGGGATCAAGCCCCACATTGGCCTCTGTGCTGAGTGTGGAGCCTGCTTGTGATTCTCTGTCTCTCTTTCTCTCTCTCTCTCTCTCTCTCTCTCTCTGCCCTCACACAGACTCTCTATCTCTAAAATAAATTAATAATACTAATAAAAATAAAATGGGCATATTAATTGCATTTACTTCATAAGATTGGCACAAACAGCCAATGAATTAATAGGTGAAAGTGCTTTTGAGAAAATGAGAGCATATAGTAGGGGCTCAATAAGTATTCACTCACGACTATTTATCTAAATGATTCCACTCTTAAAGAATCAAAGAGTGAAAGATTTCACTGAACTTCCCAGAGAAAATTCTTCTGTTTCCGAGGTCAGGACACATGGAAAATACTCTTTTAAGTTAGATATAAAACTGCCTTGATTTCTACCTTGTGTAATCATGTTGCAAGCCCTCTCATGGATATAAAAACAGAATAGTCGACACTTAAACTACATATGACCTTACCTAGACAAAGGGAGATGGATGAATCAAATAATTTTATCAACAATGTGTAAGTCAGTGAGCATGATGAAACACGAGGAATCAGGAAACATAAATGAGAATGTAATAATTAACATGGCTTTATGCCTTCCAACTATGTATACTCACCTTTTCTTCTTCCTTACCACTTACTCCATGGCTTTTCCATATTTTTCAACATCCTCATCTATGAAGGATTCATGAAGAATGTGAGGGAGCTTATAAACCAAACAAAAAATAATGATGATCACTGAAAAATTTTAGAACACCACAAAAATATTTAAAGAAAACAGACATACCCAAAGCATATGAGATGATTTGAATACTCCAGTAGAATAGGAAGGTGAGTTCAGAGGTTCTTGGCAGACACAAAGTGAAGAGGAATAACATTACACAGTTCTCATGTCTGAGAAAAATGTTTTAAGTCCCTCCATTTAATTAGTGGCTTATTTAAAGAGCTTATAGTACACTCACTCTACACTGCCCTGAGAACCTTGAACATGAAGAGTAGAGTCTTGTCTACACCTGCGAAGAGCTTGCGGTCTGAAGGTAAACACGTTTCTTGGCACTGAAATCTAGGATAAATTGGTTCTAACTAATGGATCTACATTAAAAGTACATTAAATAAATAATAAATAAATAAATAAGTAGTACATTAAATAAAATCATGCATAGAATCTTCAGACAGGATTTTCCAAAGGACATAAAATTATATTAAAATTTTAGCTTAGTGTTAGATTGCCTCTCTAGGACAATTATTATAACATTAAGTGGTAACCTCAACAAAACCATTGTAATTGTAGTTGTAACCGAACATCACAGTAAAAATATCTCCACATAGCGTCATACTCTATAAAAGCATGGCTTTTAATTCATTCACTAAGCACATAGTCACAGAGACTCTGGAGTATGCCAGGTCCTGGGCTCAACTCTGGCCCTGTGACAAATGAAAACACAGATGAGGTCTTTGCTCACATGGAGCTTACATTCTGATAGGTTCACAAAACCTCAGTGGATTTCTGGGTCAAAACTAATTTTCTATTTCCTTATTAAGTTGTTTGCAATTACATATCAAGCATAGAGGTTTCTCTACTCTCTTTCCCCTCCTTTCAGGAGAAATTGCCTTTTTCTTTCACCACAAAATTGGGCTTACTTTATTCTCTTTTGGGAATTTTTTTTTGAAAGAAGTTTTTTTCATTAAAGAAGATGTGGTATGTATATACAATGGAATATTACTCAGCCATCAAAAAGAATGAAGTCTTGACATTTGCAACAATGTGGATAGAGCTAGAATGTATTTTGTTAAGCAAAATGAGTCCATTAGAAAAAGACAAAAATACCATAAGATTTCACTCATATGTAGAATTTAAGTAACAAAACAGATGAACATATGGGAAGGGGGAAAAGATAAGAGAGGGAAACAAATCACAAAGGACTCAACGATAGAGAACAAACTGAGGGTGATGGAAGGAGGTGAGTAGGGGATGGGCTAGATGGTGATGGGCATTAAAGAGGGCATTTGTTGTGATGAGCACTGGGTATTGTCTGTACGTGATGAATCACTGGATTTTCCCGAAACTAATATTTCACTGTATGTTAACTAACTAACATTTAAATTAAAAAAGGAGTTATTTTCATTGATTTGTGTGGCACTCTGGATGACGTTGGTTTTTTTAATTTTTAATTTAATGTTTAATTTAGTTTTAATTTAATTAACATTTTAATGTTTCTTTTCAACATTTTTTTCTTTAATATTGTAAGAAGATCATTTGGGATATATTCTTCTTTCTTAATTGACATGCATTAAAAGCATCTACTTTTTTTAAGAATCAAATCTTTCCATTTGCAACAACATGAATGGAGCTAGAGACCATCATGCTAGGAAAATATATCAAAGACAAATACCATATGATTTCACTCCTATGTGGGATTTAAGAAACAACCAAATGAGCAAAGAGAAAAGAGAGAGAAAGAGGGAAACCAAGAATCAGACTCTTAATTATAAAGAACAAACTGATGGCTATCTGAGCAGAGGTGGGAGGGGGAGAGGAAAATAAGTGACGGGAATTGAAAGTCCACTTATCACGATAAGCTTCAGGTAATGTATAGAATTGTTGAATCTCTATGTTGTATACCTGAAACTAATATAACAGTATGTTAAATAACTTGAATTAAAATTAAAACTTTTTAAAAAAGCATTTACTATTTTTTATTAACATATAGTTAACATGCAATGTGACATTAGTTTCAGGTGTATAGCATAGTGATTCAACGTCTATAAGTTATGCTATGCTCACCACAAGCATAGCTACCATCTGTTTCCCCAATGCTGTGTGCTATATTTCTGTGGTTCATTCATTCTATAACTGGAAACCTGTACCTCCCACTCCCCTTCAACCATGTTGCCCATCATTCCAACCCCCTTCCCTCTGGTAATCACCAGTATGTTCTCTGTATTTATGGGTCTATTTCTGGGTTTTTTGTTTTTGTTTTATTTTGTTTATTAGATTCCACATATAAGTGAAGTCATATGGTATTTGTCTTGCTCTGTCAGACTTATCTCAGTTAGCATAACACCTTCTAGGCCCATCTAAGTTGTCACAAATGACAAGATCTCATTCTTTTGTATGATTGAGAAATAGTCCATTATATTTACTTATATGTATATGTGATATATATACTATATCTTCTTTATTCATTCATCTATCAATGGACACTTGGGTTGGTTCCATATCTTTGCTACTGTAAATAATACTTCAATAAACATAAGGGTACATGTATCTTTTCAAATTAGTGTTTTAGTTTTCTTTCCAGTAGTGGAATTACTCTATAGCATAGTATTTGTATTTTTAAATTTTTTTAGGAAATTCCATACTGTTCTCCACAGCAGTTGTACCAATTCACATTCCCAAAAACATTACATGGGGAGAAATTCTTAAGAGCAATCGTTGCATCCAAGGATACGGGAATTTTTTATAATTCTTAATTTATTAGTACAATTTACAAGTTCACTAAAAATGTATAGAAATCTACTATTAACACTTTCCAAATTGGTTTTCTTTCCATTGATACTGTGCTTCATATGTAAATTCTCAGTATTCTTTAAATCTAATCAATATATCCTATTAGGAGTTTGTTTTCCTTTGTATGAGTTGTTTCCCCTTCTAGAGTCCATGCATTTCTTTCATACTGTTTTACCCCAGCCCTTCACTATGTAGCCTGGAGCACAGTGAGCATACAGCACATTGTTCTCTGAAGGAAGAAGGACAACCATCAAGGGTGCTGCTTCTAGACCTGGGCCACACATTAGAATCACCTGCAGAAGCTTTCAAAACTCAAACACCCAAGCCATGTCCCAAATCAGATCTGAATCTCTGGGATGTGACCCAGGTCTCAGTCTTTTTCAGAGCTCTCCAGGTGATCTGAATGTGAGGGCTGAGGAGAATCACTGCCTAGAGTCTCACACCTCAAAATGTGGTCCAAGGACCTCCCATATTTGTTGATTAGAAAAGCAGGATCTGAGGATGCATTGGGCTTAAGGAGCCCAAATCTGCATTTTAACACAGGTTACTCATATCCATTTAAAAGATTAACAAACACCACCCCAGATTATTTTTCTGACAGTTTCAAACCAACACATCCTGGGGCTTCTTAAAACTGTCTCCACTGCTTGGTACTAAAACCACATGGGGCGCCTGGGTGGCTCAGTCGGTTGAGCATCCAACTTCGGCTCAGACCATGATCTCGCAGTTCATGGGATCATGCCCCACATCAGGCTCTGTGCTGACAGCTCAGAGCCTGGAGCCTGCTTTCGATTCTGTGTGTCCCTCTCTCTCTGCCCCTGCTCTGCTCATGATCTATCTCTCTCTGTCACTCAAAAATAAATGTTTAAAATGTTTTTAATTAATAATAAATAAATAAATAAAACCACATCATTGCATGGAAGGGTTTCCTTCTTACCCCCCCCCTTTTAAAGTTTATTTATTTTCAGAGAGAGAGAGAGATAGTGTGTGTGTGTGTGTGTGTGTGTGTGAGAGAGAGAGAGAGAGAGAGAGAGAGAGAGAGAGAGCAGGGGAGGGGCAGAGAGAGGAGAAGAGAAAATTGAAAGGAGCCTCTGTGTTATCAGCAAAGAGCCCGACATGGGGCTTGAACTCATGAACTGTGAGGTCATGACTTGAGCCAAAAACAAGGGTGAGATGCTTAACCAACGGAGCCACCCCAGGTTTGCCTTCTTTATAATTGAACAGGAAAATACAAGTAGGCAATACTCAAACAAGGATTCCTTTTGCCAATCAATTACTTAAATTCCCCCTAAAGTTGGAGGCACGAGAAAGGGCCAGACAGTGATGTCCAACCTGGGAGAGCCGGAGTTGGAAGTTCCCACATAATGCAAATGTGGACATTGAATACCAGGGAAGGGACCAGACTGGAATTCCCAATGCATAGGTCTGTAATCCAGGGGCCAGCAGGCAGGCAGGCACCTGAGGTAGTAAGAATCCAGGGGCATAGCTGGCAAAAAATGGGCAGTACATAGTTGGGGCAAGAAAGTCAGTCTTGAGGAATGTGCTCTGAATTGTCAGGACTAGGAAGTCAGTCTCTAGCTTCTATAAATGGAAAGCAGTAGCAAGTGCACTAGAGACCAGCAGATTTCTATTTGAACAACAATCTAGCTCTTATAGACACTGGGAAAGTTATTCAACCTCCTTGATTCTCGTCTGTAATCTGGGAATAGTAATTCTCACCTCATGGATATTGTGAACATTAAAAGTGGCAATACATGTAAAGACCTTAGAATCGTGCCTGCCCCTGGGAACTTCTCAATAAATGGAGCTGTTATTTGTTAGTATCTTAAATCTTTTTCACAAACATATAAAACTGAAAGGAACTAAAAAGATAAAGGTTGTGTTTACTGTTTTTTATGTCTTCTCTTTTTGTTCTTGTCCACAGCAATCTCAGGAGAATTTAGTATTCCTAGAGGTGTTTGGTACAGTTTTTTGAATGGCCGAGTGGAGTGTATCTTCTAAGACAGCCATGATAATATCTTCCATCTCACACACTCTTCTACTGTGACATTGACACTCCTCCCAACAAGAGGAGAGATCTATGTGACCTTGCACGCATGTGTCGGTACTTGTGACTATGGAGCAAGGGATGTTTTATGACTTCCAAAACTGGGACATCTTGAGATATTTGTACATGCACCCTAGATACCACATTGCAAAGAAGTGGAGAGACCATATGGAAAGGCCCCCATGTAGGTGTTCTAGCTCATTCCCCAGCTAAAGCCCAAGCTAGCAGCCAACCTCAACCTCCAGCAAATGTGTGCTGGCCTTCAGATGATCCCAGATCCTAATCTCCAAGATAACTCCTGCCTTTGAGTCTTCCAAGTCAAGCCCAGACTCCATGGCTCTCCACCCCCCTCCATGTCCTTTGTGTGTTTCTGACCCACAGAATTGGTCAGCATAATAAAAGGTTGTTCCTTATGCCACAGAGTTTGGGGTGATTTGTTAACACTGTAGTTGATAACTGCAGCACTGATGTCATGATATTTTCTCATAGTATTTAGGATTCCTATTATTCAGTCCTAATGCCCTCTCGGTGACAGCACTCAGCAGTAATGTGTTAGAGAGTCCACTTAACCACAAAGATAGGGGCACCTGGGTGGCTCAGTCGGTTAAGTGGCCGATTTCCACTCAGGTCATGATCTCACAGTTCGTGAGTTCGAGCCCCACCTCAGGCTCTGTGTTGACAGCTCAGAGCCTGAAGCCTGCCTCGGATTCTGTGTCTCCCTCTCTCTCTGATCCTCCCCTGCTCGCATTATCTCTGTCTTTCAAAAATAAATAAAAAACATTTAAAAAAATCACAAAGATAGCCTTGCATCCCAGAATTGCATTTGGCTGAATATAACAGAAGCCCAACTAGAAAGATCCCGCTGGTATTAAGAAATCCATAATTAGGTGATTCCATGGATGATATGGTAACTCTCTAATGCTATCAGACCCAGGAATCTTCTTTCTTTCCAGTTAGCAATCCTTAATGTGTCTCTTTCATCTTTGGGTTTGTAAAATGGCTCCTGCCCCACATGAGAGAGGCACAGTCTCAATCAAGGCAGAAAATACAGATCAAAGGCAAAAATCTGATAGTATCAGTCCCTTTATATCTGGGAAATAATAACTTTCATGGGAACGCCACCAACAGACTACATTCATATCTTCTTGGTCAAAATAAGCATGGCCTCTCTTGGCTGCCAACGGAAATAAGAAATCAGTTTACTTAAGTGGGTACATCACCACCCTCAGCAAAACTGGAGAATACCCAAGGGATAGATTATAAGTAGATAACCAGCAACATATGGAATAACTTAAATAGAAAAATTTAGATGGCTCAATTGGTTGAGCATCTGAATCTTGATTTCAGCTCAGGTCGTGATCTCACCGTCATGGGATCCAGCCTCATATCAGGCTCTGTGCCTGCTTGAGGTTCTCTCTCCCTTTTCTTTTCCCTCTCCCCCTCTCCTCCACTATCACTCTCTCTCTCTCTCTCTCTCTGAAAATAAATAAACATTAAAAAATAAAATAGAAATTTTTTAGCAGAAAAATTCATAAAAGGGTCTCTTGAAGAATAGGAAGGCCATGAAGCTTGTCAGGCCTCGCCATATAGAAGATGGCACAAAAAGTATGAAGTAGACCAAAGATATGGATGATGGAGTCAAGGGGTCATAGGTTCACATTGCCACCAGACCTCTGTTTCCACAGCTGTAGATTGGACACTATGAGAATAGCTTGGACACTATGAGAATAGCTGTATAACAGGGTTGCCAAGAAGATGAATTGAGAAGACCCATCCATGGGAAAGCAAGTGACAATGTTGAAGTGTGGGAATTCTCTCTGCTCCACAATGTGCCTCATGTCACCACTCAGAAGGCAAATGGGTCCAAGTCACCTCAGCTTCTCAACTGTCAATGTTCCTTGGCGCTGAACTTGAGAACTCAGAGGAAACCCCAAAGCAGAAAACCCTAGCCTTCAGATGGCTTAATTAAACATGGAGTGAGGGCCTGCCTGGTGTCTTATACCAGATTATTGCTGCAATAGCACTTTTTTTTTTTTAATTTCTAGAAGCAAAGGAAGTCTTGCTTAATACCAGGTCAGGCCAGGGTTCACCTCACAGACGGCCTATTGAACTGAGTCATGTCCCTGTTCAAGACAAGAGATTCCAAAACTAAGAGTCAGCCATGATAAGTGGACCTCAGATATTGGGAGAATTTGAGCCAAGTGCTTCCAAAAGCCAACCAAACCGAGCTAGAAAAGGTAATGGCGTGTCCCAGACAGCTGACTTTGGGTGAGCACAGGAATAATAATGGCAAGGAAAAATCTTTGCTTCAGCATTGACTTTTACTAGTGTGAGAATGAGGGGCTAATCTGTGAAGCTTCCAAATCCTGTTAAAATGTTGTCTTCTTTCTACTCAAACCTCGACCACCGAACAGTTCCCACCTTTAAGAGAAAGAGTGGACGACTCACAATGAATTTAGCAATTCCAGGAGCACACAGCTGACGGTAGTGTTTTCGTGCTCTCTGCTCCATATTTGAGATCCATGATACCATCACCTCAGGATCACATTTATTATTTAACACTCTTCTTGTGAAAGGTTTCTTTTACATTGCAAATGCCCAGGGTCCTCGTTCTGTCTCTTTAGTTGACCCCTTGCCTTAAAACAAGTGATCAAGGCTGAACACCATGATTAGTATTCAGAAAAGTAATGAATGGCACTGAAATGTAAATGGACAAGGAAAGCACCTTCTATTTCGTAAAATAATTATCCGGTCTAATAATTATTTCCATGACTCTTTTTGACTGATTGAGAAAGGGCAAATGGAAGCTGAGAATCATCTTTCAGGGCTAAATCCAAGAGCCCCTAAACAAAATAGCCCTTCAAGTGACATGCCAATAGGCAGATTCTAGTTCAATGTAGGGACACTGGTTTACACACGTGTTTTGGCACTTCCAGCTTTGTCTTCGTGGATGAAGAATGACAACTCAGTGAGGGCCAGGGTAGAGTCCTCATTTCCAGAACCAGTATAGATTGTAAATTCCTAAAGAGGCCTTTCTCCCCTCACTGCACTGTCCTTCCAATTCAACATGAAGAATTTTGTAGGGGGGTTGGGGGAAGAAGATAATTTTAAACATTCACCATAGTTTTTCATACCCTCACAATCAAGTCTCTGGAAAAATATGAAACAGCAGTAGTAGTATGTTTCTTTTTTCTTGCACCAAGACCAAGTATGCTCAAACTGCTTTGCAATTTGTGATTCCTTTGTTTGGGATTCATACTTAGAAATATTTGGTTTGCTTCCCTTTTATTTCTGTAATAAACCAAAACTAAATTTCTTTTAGGAAATCAGAAACAGCTATACAATTATGAAAGTAATACAGTGTCCTTGAAAAAGTCAGCCACTATGTCAAAACTCATTTTTCAAAACCTCTCATATTATGCAAGATTACTAATTAAGCTATTGTTTCTTGCCTCACTCCAGCAGAGGATCACGCTGTCAATGGACTATTTTATGTGGTTTCAGGGAACCCCATGGTAGGGATGGGGTAAATTTGGTGTTTTCACTTAAATTGCTGCTTTTTGGAAGCTTTCCAGGCCCGTTTCAGTTACCACTTTCTGTAAAAGCCTTTCCCATAATCTCCAGTTGGGATCATTCAAGCTTTCCTTCCCAACACTACATTCTACTTTTCCTACTTAAGTTACAATTTTATGACACTCTCATACTCATAGCCTACAGTATGCGCATTTCATCATCTTTTAGCCCACATTAACTGAGTATTTACCAGTTAGGTGTCAAATAACCCGGAAGGAAACAAGGAGAGAACAGGAAACAAGACCGATGCCGTCTGGGCTCTGGGACACTCATAGTGTCATAGACACTTAGAGACACTCATAGTCTATTGCAGGAAGCAGACAAAAAACACAGGTAAGCAAACAAATAAATAAAATAATTGTCAACTAGCTCCCCCAGGGAAAACATACTGTGTTCTAACAGATAGCATTACTAACCAGTAAAATCTGAATGAATATACAATTAATACACATGACATGAGATATTGAGTAAAACCAGCAATCATATTCTAAAAATCTTTCCCCAGGCTCACCTCAGTCCCACTAAATGGACAGGGTTTCTAGGTTCTTCTGTACTTCCCCAAAAGTTTTTTGCTCCTATTCAGCTGCAAGCAATGCTCATAATGGAAGAGGGGCCTCAGACTGCAGGTGGAGGGAAACCTCTCCATCAGGATAGCAGTTGGCATATGATTTGATGGGTTTAACTTTTGCCCTCAATATCTTGCTGTGCTCCTGACTGTAATTCATTTTTCTATATGTTGCTCGTCTCTGTTGATTTCACCATGTTCCTTATTCGAATCCAGTACTTCTGCTTCATTATTGCAACAGTGTTTACCTCAATTTCTCATTTCCAATTGTTTGTCTTGTCTTTTTCTTCAATATTCTCCATTCATTTTCATCTAGGCATTTCATTTTTATCTCAGAGTCTATTTGAACTGTACTCTTCACATTTCCTTAACATTTCATGTCTGGTTTTTCTGAGCTCTCATATGATTTGGGCATTTTTAGATGATGTCTCAAAACTTTTTAAATTGTAAGTTAATAAGTGTTTTCAAGGCATGAAATTCTTCAGTGAAACAAATTAACTCCTGCAAGTGCATTAAAAAAGTAGTGCATGGCAGGAGACACAAAATAGATGATACTTCTTTAATGTCACCCTAAGCTTAATTTTAAAATACTAGGTAAATAAATGCTCTTAAATGCCTGTAATTTATGTAAATAGTCAGTACCTTCTTGCCTGCTTGTGAGTTCATGTCAACATTTAGAAATTACCATAACTGATGTCTGTTGATCATTAGGCACTACGCATTCATGAGCTAGGTAGTGATTCTCAACTCCGGAAGCACGTTAGAGTCACTAATTTAAAACACAGACACTCATTCTCCACTCCAGAGAAATCAAATAAGAATATCTATACATGGGTCTTTGGCAATGGTATTTTGTAAAAGTTCCCCAGGTGACCTTCCTGTGTAGGCAGGGATGAAAACTACAAAAACACAAAACAAAACAAAAAAGCAACAACAACAAAAAAATCCACGCTTTGCTAAACCTTGGAGAAAAAGCACTGAAGTCAAAGGAATGTAGACCATATGAGATGCGCTAGGGAGAAAATAAAAACAGTAATGAGATGGGACTGTCGTGGGTGTATTCATCATGCCCTTCATATTGTATATTTTCTGATGCTTTGGCCTCAGGGACCAAATCTTGCTAATCTTAGAAAGACTGTCCTTCTCAGGGCTAGCAAATTCCTCCTTCCTATGCAAACCAGCTAATCCAAACCCCATATCTCTCAACTATGTCTGTCTAGCTTTCAATTCCAGGTCACTATCCATCTAACCTAAGTGCCCCAGGACCAGGTATGTGACAACTAGGGAAAAGTCTACACTTTAGAGTCCACTGACATGATTCAAACCAGCCAATCATATGCCTGGATAGCATGCCTTGTCCACATTTTCCCCTCACTCGCTCTCCTCCTGACTGACCCCTGTGCTTTCCTGTGGGGCCCTGCCCAGCGCATGCCTCTTGTTCTTGACATCTGTGAGTACAAATGTCCTCCTTCAAGACAATATTTTTTCTGTTTGCTTGCCTTACCTGATAAAAACAAATCCTGGGTAGATTTTAAAACAATAGGGAAGGCTTCTCAGGAAAGGTGACACTGGGGCATCTGGGTGGCTCAGTCAGTTAAGCATCCAACTCTTGATTTTGGGTCAGGTCATGATCTCACAGTTCATGAGTTTGAGCCCCAAATCAGGCTCTGAATTGATGGCATGGAGCCGACCTGGGATTCTCTCTCTCTCTCCCTCTTTCTCTGCCCCTCCCCTGCTCATGCTTGCACACTCTCTCAAAATAAATAAATAAACTTAAAATTAAAAAAAGGAAAGGTAATACCTAAAGAATGAAAAGGAAATAGCTTTGAAAGAGAAGGAATGAGAAGATCTGGAAAGAGATCCCACAAGCCAATATCCCAAAAATGGGCATGAACTTCATCACACTAAAGCAAGTGGGAAGGATGTGAGCACCCAATTGGGACAAGAATCAGAAGGCAAATCACTGGGTAAACGTGTGGCCTTATTGGGGGACAGCTATGGGGGTGGAGGCAGGTCTGAGAAGCAAGGGCACCATTTATGTGCTATTCCTGACAAATGGGTTCATAATAGCTTACATTTCTGTTAGTCAAAAAAACACTTCTCGGGGTGCCTGGATGACTCAGTCTGTTAAGCCTCCGACTCTTGATTCTCAACTCAGGTCATGATCTCATGGTTGGTGAGTTTGAGCCCCCTGTCACGCTCTGTGCTCACAGCTGCAGAACCTGCTTGGAATTCTTATCCCTCTCTCTCTGCTACTCCCTCATTTGCTCTCTACCCCCCCCCACCAAATAAATAAATAAACAAAACAAAGCACTTTTCTTGATTCATTTCCCTGTACAAAGCTCAGAGCTAGAGGCCACAAGGAAACAAATCAAAAATAACATGGTTGTTCTCACTCCCATTTTTTTAAATTGCTAAATCTAGCAGGAGAGACAGAGAAGCAATTAGCTTTAATTTAAGGGAAAGGTTGGCCACATTCTCTTATCAGCATGTGTGAGCTTTACAGTTTAGAGTTGCTAAAATGAACAAATCAGGAGACTATAGATGCTGGTGAGGATGTGGAGAAATGGGCACCCTCCTACACTGTTAGTGGGAATGCAAACTGGTGCAGCCGCTCTGGAAAACACTGTGGAGTTTCCTCAAAAAATTAAAAAAATAGAACTACTCTCTGACCCAGCAATAGCACTACTAGGAATTTATCCAAAGATACAGGAGTGCTGATTCATAAGGGCACACATACGCCAATGTTTATAGCAGCGCTGTGAACAATAGCCAAATTATGGAAAGAGCCTAAGTGTCCATCAACTGATGAATGGATAAAGAAGATGTGGTTTACATATACAATGGAATAACTACTTGGCAATAAGAAAGAATGAAATCCTGCCATTTGCAGCAATGTGGATAGAACTGAAAGGTATTATGCTGAATGAAATAAGCTAGTCAGATAAACACAGATATCATACGTTTTCACTCATATGTCGAACTTGAGAAACTTAACAGAAGACCATGGGGAAACGGAAGGGAAAAAGTAGTTTCAAACAAAGAAAGAGACAAACCTTAAGAGACTCTTAAGTGCAGAGAACAAACTGATGGGTGCTGAGGAGAGGGGGAAATGGGTGATGGGCATTGAGGAGGGCACTTGTTGGGATGAGCCCTGGGTGTTGTATGTAAGCAATGAATCACTGGAATCTACCCCCAAAACCAAGAACACACTATATAATGTATGTTAACCCACTTGACAATAAATTACATTTTTAAACATTTTTTTTAATAAAAGAGGGGTGCTGGGTGGCTCAGTTGGTTAGGCATCTGACTTCAGCTCAGGTCATGATCTCATGGTTCATGGATTGGAGTCCTGCGTCGGGCTCTATGCTGACAGCTCAGAGCATGGAGCCTGCTTCAGATTCTGTGTCTCCCTCTCTCTGTGCTCCTCCCCCATTCATGCTCTGTCTCTCTCTCAGAAATAAATAAAAACATTAAAATAAATAAATAAAAATAATAAAACAATGTGTGAGCTTTACATTTTTCTGGGGAACATTTGGGGTTTCAGTTTACAAATGCCACTGTTATGCAATCTTACCATATTGTTCTGATTTTCCAAAACTGTTCATTTTTGCCTACTTGATGGGCTGGGGTGTCCCAAGATAATACTCTTTCTCCTGTTTTACACAGATTTTCTTTCTTTTTCTCTCTCTCTTTTTCTGTGTGTCTGTCAATCCATCTGTCTTCATACAATGTTCTCCATCTATGAAGGTCCATATTATTGTATCTTCATTGTGATTTTTCCTGTTATCATGGTATTCTTTCTACTCTCCTCTTGATACCTTCCCCAAGAGTTGTATTTTGGCATTAAAATTGCAAGCCTGGGGTGCCTCAGTGGCTCAGTCCGTTAAGAGTCTGACTCTTGATTTGAGATCAGGTCATGATCTCACAGAGCATGGGATCGAGCCCTGCATGGGGCTCGGCACTGAGCATGGATCCTGCCTAAGATTCTCTCCCTCCTTCTGCCCCACTTGTGTGTGCCCTCTGTCAAAAAAAATTAAAAGTAAATAGGTGAAATAAGTAAAAAGTAAAATAAAATATGAAATAAATTCAGTGCATATGAATTTTCAAGCTACTCCATCAGGACAAGGCAGAGGGCATCTGAAAGAAAAGGAAATTTCTAGAAACTTCAACCTCAAATAGTATAAAGTCCTAGAGATGGCTAAAGCTGGAAGAAAAGCAGGCCTGAGCCAATGGAGCAAGCCTACGAAGTCACCAACAACAGAAGAAGTATTATTTCTACAGGGTACATCTACTGCTAGAGCACAATTAAAAACACCAACATAATAGATTTTTTCCTCACAAATTGGTAGAGAAGTGGATCTATTTCTCACTCAACAGCTCGATTCAAGCAGTTCCTTAAAATCTAAACTTTTCATCCAAACAAACCTATGTGTTGGATGTTTTTAGTCCAAGGTTCTATTTAAATCAATAGAAAAACAAAAGATTTCATTCGGGAAGCTACATTATTCAGTCTCTTGTCATTCACCACTTGATGGGGGCAAGAGGGATGGTGATGGGGAGGAGCAGTTTATTTTTTAATGCGCACAACATTTCCATGCTGCTCTTTCTACAGGCCTGGTTTTCCAAGTTGTGTGCTTCAGAAGCAGCCTCTTATCAGATGGGCCCAAACCAAGGGCCTTAGGTAACAACAAAATGACTGGGGTCACTCCCACGCTTTGCACGTTATAATCGGTACAGAAGTTAAATAATATATCAAAGGACTCTCTGTCTTTTTATGACTATAAAAATAGGAGAAACTGACTACCTCAGCACTCACAATATTGTGGATATGTTAAGTCTGAACATGCCATCAGACTGTGTCCAGCTGCTCCCCGCACCAAACTTGAATTTTTTTTTCCTAATTGTAGAGGGGTACATGGATGCTTTGTAACTGGCGCTGGGATTTTTTTTCCTCCCCAATGCTTCCTTGCCAAGGATATCATTATGAGATTCTGCAGTAACAAGCATTCTTCTGTTCAAATTTATATCAATTAGTTTAGGACAGTAATTCAATTGGACGGCCCACTGGATTTTGAAAGACTCGCGACCATGTCAAAGTGACGACCTTTTTCCTTCTCTCTCAGCCAAAAGCAATTTTTTAACAAGGAGCCCTGGAAAGAAATGCTGGTTTGATAATTAGTTATTGATCATGGCCAATGCCATGGCAAACACCATTGGATTAGTCAGAAACTAGCAAATCAGGACATGGGAGTCTTCCTTGTCAACATTATGAGGTTGGGGGTGGGGGGGATAAAGCAAAGAACTGATAGAAATAAGGCATCAAAAATAGCTTAATTAAGGAGGCTTCATCTTTGATAGATTTTTTTTATTTTCAAAAATAGAAATAAATACCTTCAACCTGGGTAGATTCAAAATTGAATTATCTAAAACAACCATGTTAATACAGAGCCACTTAATAGTGTATCTCCATTAAAACACTACGGAATACCAGAAATGAGTTAAGCAGGCTGGGAGACTGCTCAAATTGCTTGAAACAACACCATGCAAAGTTATTTTGATAAATTAACCCTGCTTTGGCCAGCATTTTTGCCTCGCTAAGATACCATTAACCCCCATGCCCTGAAATGCCCATTAGAAACAATTTGGATACATGCACAAGGAGACCATAACAATTATAGACAGTAGCTTTAAAAGTATAATTGACTTTTCTGAGCGCTAAATTAGGCATCACTTTAGGGCTGCATAAAAATCTCCACATATGAACCACTTAATGGAAGGGGAAAACTTAAAAGAATGATTTTATTGTACTTGGAGGGGGGTGGGGAATGTTTCCATTAGTTGTACAATTTCTTCCAAGAACAGGAAAAAAAAAGCACTGAAAATCCACAGCAAGGTGACAAGGAAGTCACAATTTCTGGCGAGTCTGAAGGTGGGTAGGCCCAGTCCTTGGGGCTGACCAGCAAGAGTGGAGGTCTTCCTATGGTTTATCTTATGGGCTGTCTTTCATGAGGGGGTTTTAGATTGAAATCAGTCAGCTTCATGATAAATTAGCCACAGTATAGAAATACATTTTTTTAGAAATACTCCTAAAAAATAATATTATTTTAGAGAAGAATATGTGAATTTAGAGCAGGTAAATCAAACCACCCAGTCTCACCTTAGGGTTTTATCTTTTGGGAAGTCATCTTTTCCCCGGAAAAAATAAAATAAGCACACATCCACTAATTTTGCATCCAATTTCAAGTGGTTCTTATGATTCCAGAGAGTACAATCACGCCCGAGTGTTGGAACTATTTGGAGTCAATGTAAGAAAGAGATAGACGACATTTAGCTTGCTGTCACAAGACGCAAAGTTACACCCCATGAATCAGTCATTTCCCTAGTACAAAAGACGGTTGGGCCAAATCTTGACAACAATTTGACTAAGGTGTCAAAGGGAAGGCTGAAATCTCCTAGATTACTCACATCCTTGTTTCAAGGCATCTCGTGGCTTCCAGCTGATGCCAGATTCTCTGACATAAGAACTGTCCACCTCTCAAAGTTTGACAATCTCCTGGAGTTCCTCTTACAATTCACAGCAGCTACAATCATCCAGTTTACCACCCTCACTTTTTTATGCCAACCTAACCATAAAGATGTAAAATAAATTATTGGTCATTGAGAGGTTGATGTTTATTGCTTTTTATGTTAATTCTATCTTCTCAGGAAAAATAGCAGGAAAAAGGCAGTGATTTTTAAAAATCAAATAAAAAAATAAGAGCGCCTGGGCAGCTCAGTCGGTTAAGCATCCAGCTCTGATTTTGGCTCAGGTCATGGTCCCACAGTTTGTGAGTTCAAGTCCAACACCAGGCTCTCTGCTGTCAGCACAGTCTGCTTCAGATGCTCTGTCTTCCTCTCTCTCTGCCCCTCCCCAGCACTCTCTCATTCTCAAAAATAAATGAGCATTAAGTTTTTTAAAAAGTTAAAAAAATAAAATAACTCCTATATGTGAAGACCCCAGACTTCCAAGTGAGTGTTCTGGTTTGGGTTTGACCTTTAATGAGCTGGCTGACCTAGGACACACCACATCAGCTCTCTGGTCTTCATTGTCATCTATGAAATGAGTATGGTGTCTACATCCTCACTATTCACAGTGGTCCGTGGATGAATGAATTTCATTCATTTCATTCATTGTTCAATCACAAATGCTGGAGAACTGGGGAGGGGCATATGGGGGCAGGACAGGAAGAGGGGGGTGAGGTGGGGCAGGAAAACACAGGAGGATCACTTTTGAGACAAATCCCGGAGGTCTTGGTAATTAGCTGCATGTGGGTGCTAAGGGGTAAGAAGGTGTCTGAGCTAGATGGGCCCCTGGCTCCATGTTTCAATGCCTTAACAGACATGAAAATGCAGAATCTTGGCCCCCTAGTCAGACCAATTGAATGGGAATCTGCATTTTAACAAACTCTTCAAGGGAGCTCTGCTCTAAAGGACTTTTTTTCTAGGTCTATTCATTTATTTTGAGAGAGAGCAGGTGTGCATGAGCAAGAGGTGCAGAGGGAGAAAGCGAAAGAGAGAGATTCCCGAGCAGGCTCTACACTCAGCACAAGATACAGGACTCAATTTCAAAACCAAGAGATCATGACCTCAGCCAAAATCACAGTCAGACGCTCAACCAACCATGCCACCCAGGCACCCCTCTGGTGTAAAGGACTTCACCCTCTTATGGAGGGTGAGAGGGAGACCCACTGCTTACATATGAAAGGACAACCCAACACTTCTGTCTTATGTCTGTGTGTGTTGATTCACTTTCAGATGGTTAGCATCTTTACCACACGGATGCCCTGAGCCTGTAGGGCACATGTTTATATTCGTGTTTAGCTAAACAAATGTGCTGTCAGATGCCCAGGAGAGGAAACAAAACGGGCTGAGGACCCTACTTCTGCTGCGTTGGCGGTCTGACTCAGAAGTTCTCCACTGGGGTCACGGTGCACACAATCCAAACCCCTTTACCACAAGGGCTCCTCTAAGCTTACATCCAAACCAGGGAAGTACAAAAAATAAACAATCTAATCTATCTTTTTTTCCCCCCAGCATCACCTGATCTGTCAAGTGTGTCTTTAGTAACCCTATGCCAGGCTGACAGTCCCCCCCCCCCATCTCTGGATGGGTAGGGACAGCACCCACCCCTCGGAAGATTCACTTACAGTAACTGCAGAGGTGCAAGCGGAGAATGAACAATAGAAGGCTGTCAAGTCCGACAGCCAGCCCGGGATGTATGAGCGCCGAGCTGACAGCAAGGGCCTCAGAGGGTAAACTGCTTTGCTGGAACTAATTAAACAGATGAAATTATTACATGAATATGCAGATGTTGTTTACATTTTACCATATGGTATTATTTCAGGTAATAACTCGCAGGAGAATCCCTTCCTCTCATCAAGAGGAAATGGGTTGAAAAGAAGGCCCCACGTGTCACCTTTCAGTTGCTAGGCAGACAGTGATAACGCAGGTTTCCTCTCCGAGTGGCGGGAAGTGTTCAGCCTAGATCCCCCCAGTGGCACCGCAGGACCAAGCAGAGAGGCCTCTCGGAAGTGATCGGGGAGGGGCGGGAATGGATGTGCTGCCAGTGTGTGGAGTGGCAAGTGGGAGCCAAAGGACTCATCCCACACTGTCTTGGCTGACATCTCGGCCAGGGCTTGGGAGTGTGGCTACAGAAACAGCAAAGGCAGAGGATTGGTAATCTCATTCGTCAGAACCGAACTATCCGAATGAGTCTAGAGAGAGAGGGGAGACCATCAAAGGAGACCATGCCCTTGGCTGTGGAGGCTGGGCAAAGCTTAGCAGAGAGCCATTCAACACACCCAAACAGAACCCATTCCTCTCTCCACTCTGAGCCCCCTTTCCTGCTGGTTCCTTGCACGTGTCTGTTAAGGCATTAAACATGGAGCCAGGGGCCCATCTGACTTGAACTTCTTCTTACCCTTCATCACCCACATCCAGCTAAAACCTCTGGGTTTTGTCTCAAAAATGATCCTCGTGTTTTTTCCTGCGCCACCTCACCCCCCCTCCTCGAGTCTGGCCCCCACCTGCTCCTCCCTCCAGCATTTGTGATTGAACTATCCCAGCCTCCTTCCTTTGCTTACTCTCTGCCATTTTTATTCTACCCTTGGTTCCAGTGTCAGAACCATTTCTACATTGCAAATCTGATGGGGCCTCTCCCTGGCTTATCACTGGGTTCCGTCCCAAGCCAAACTCACCGCCCTGCTCTACAAGGCTGTACCTGTTCTATATTCTACCCATTTTAACTCTGCTCCAGTTTTCATACTAGGCTGTTTCCTGGGCTGCCCCACACCTGGAACATCTCCCCACTCCCTCCCCTCCTAGCCAGCAGCTAATCATTCTTTTATGTTTGTGTTGGGATCTGCTGTAATGGTTGTTATTGTTTTTCAAGAAAACATAACCATCTGATCTGGTCCCCCTAAAACCCTGCATTATTTATTCCTTTGAGATAATCAGGCCAAAGAGCCTTCTCTGAATTTATACACACCTTTTCCATGCTCACATCAAAAGTATGCAAACATATATATATATACACACATATATACACATATGAAGTCTTTTTTTTTTACAGGCCTGAGATTGTATTATTCATCCTACCCTGCAAACTAGTTCATGTCACTTAACAATGTCATGGACATTATCTAGATCAAAGATAGAAGTAGAACACATTCTTTTTAATGCTGCAAAATATTCCCTGCTGCACATACATCATCATTTATGAAACCATTTTGCTATTACTAAATATTCAGGACTTTTTCTTTACCTGCGTTCTCCTTTCCTTTTGTTTTTCTTCCCTTGCAAGTAAAAATAATACTATTACAAATTTTCTTGTATGATAAGTCCTTCCATATTGATATCAGCCTTTATTTCAAAAGAATAGGTTTCTCAAAGTGGGTCTGCAGAGTCTAATGGCCCATGTGCTTTTAAATGTATTAGGGGCGCCTGAGTGGCTCAGTCAGTTAAGCGCCAGACTTCGGCTCAGGTCACAATCCCACAGCTCGTGGGTTCGAGCCCTTCGATGGGGCTCTGTGCTGACAGCTCCCAGCTGCTTGGGAATCTGTGTCTCCCTCTCTCTGCCCCTCTCCTGCTTACTCTCTGTCTCCCTCTCAAAAGTAAACACTTAGAAAATCAAATGTAATAGATATTTCCAGATTGTTTCCCAAAAAGGTTGCAATAATCGATACTTGAGTAAGCAATTCATGAGACTGCCCATTCGCCCACATCCTTGATGGATGTCATCTATTACCGCTTATTCATGTGATCTTTGTTGCTGTTTATGTCTTGTCAGTAAGAATGATAAAACTGTTGCCTTATTTTCCGTTGTGTTTTCTTCACTGTTGGAGAAGTTCACCGTCTTTTACGAAGTTTATTTTCTGCCAGGACTTCCTTTTCCATGAAAACTCTATGCTGATATGCATTCCGCATTTTTCCCTTAAGTTGTTTGTCAGTCGTATAAACGTGTGGGATTTGGTGGACTAGGTCTTCGTCTGTTCTATGCATTGTAACATGTCTTCCCAGGCTTGGTCTGTTTTCCTTTAGAACATCTTGGTTTCTTACGTCCCTTGAGAAAGTCTTTTCCCATGCTGAGGTTATTCAAATAGTCATTGAATGTTTAATTAGTTTATTTTTATACTTCCTTTATCTTTCGGAAAATTTTCTTGGCTCGTTTCAATATTTATTTTTCCATGTGAACTTTAAATTCCTTCTGTCACATTCTTCACTCATTCTCAGAAAAAGGGATTGGAGTTCTAATTAGAATTATATCAAATTTATATACTAACTTGAGAACATTTGACATTCGATGATGTTGTATCATAAAAATATTACTCACTGTTCTTTCTAACTTGTGTCTTATTTTTGACCTTCAGTGTAATTTTGAAATTTTCTTCCCTTAAGTCCTATGACTTGTTAAATTTTTTTCATGGCATTGTACTTTTTATTGTATTATTGTTAATGCATTTTGTGAAAATCTTTTCACTTTCAACTAATTGTTTCTATAATTGAGAACCTATGACTATCCATATTACCTTATTTATTCTAATTATTCACTTTATATTATTAATTCTAACAGATTTCAGTGGCTTCTCTTAAGTTTATCAAGTATGCCATTATATTAATAAAGATACTTTTCTTTTTCAGTAAGTAGTTTATTTCATCTTCTTGCTTTTTTGTATAGCTGAAATCTCTAAAGAATGTAAAATAATAGTGATGATCATGGGAATTATGCGTTGTATCTGAAATTAATAAACAAATTAATTTAAAAAACTACTGAATTTAGTATTTCATCATTTAATATGGTGTTGATTATTGGTTATGAGATATAGACTTTTATCATATTCATTATATTTTGCTATAAAGAGTTTACTAGTTGGGGTGCCTGGGTGGTTCAGTCAGTTAACTGTCTGACTTTGGCTCAGGTCATCATCTCATGGTTCATGGGTTGGTGGCCCGCATTGGGCTCTGTGCTGACAGCTCAGAGCCTGGAGACTGCTTCAGATTCTGTGTCTCCCTCTCTCTATGCCCCTCCCTTGTTCATGCTCTGTCTTACTCTGTCTCTCAAAAATAAATAAAAATGTTAAAAAAATTAAAAATGTTTATTTGTTTAAAAATTTATTAGTAATAGCTTCCAAAATTTTAGAAAATGACTTTTTGACATTTATTGATTAAATAAATTCTATTTGTTGATATAATTTATGCTGTTGGTAAAAGTCCAAATGTTCATTTTTGTAAAGTTTCTATTAGTCATGGTATGTTATTCTTATAATAACACATTGCTAAACTCAATTTAGTATATTTTTAAATTTATGTTTTAGGCACAACTGCACCATCTTAAAATTAAGGTTTTCAAAGCTTTATAAACTGAAATGAAATACACAGGTTTGGATTGGCCCAAAGCCTTGTGACTCCAGGTGGGTTTTAAAATCATAACATTGGTATCACCTGAGAAGCTATTAAAACTTCAAAATCTTATGCTTCCCCAGACCTACTGAATAATAATCTGCAGTTTAACAAGATCCCCAAGTGAGTTGAATGTACATTAAAGTTTGAAAAGCACTGGTGTAAATAACGCAGTGATTATCCACTGTTTCAAAGTCACATCACACTCTGCCAAAAACCATTTGGTCATGGCACCTACTTAAAAATGGTCAACAATCTATTATCTTCTTAAATTTTTCTTCTATGTCTATTGAGTCATTGTTTACCTCTTCTTGAACCAAATCTGAATTATTATGTTTTGCAAGGGAATCATATGTTTCCTCTCACTTTCCCCTACAAATATACCAGGACATCCACTAAGTCTCCAAGGATAACCTTCCAACATCTATAGCCCTGCCCTAGTGCCTACACCCCTGCTTCCTGAACACTGGCTTCTCCCTCTATCGTGATGCTTATCAGATTTTATTACTGTATCTTCTTTAACTGCCCTTCTCCCCTGTCAAACCCAGGAGGGAATCTTGTTCATTTTTGTTTGACTGGCACCAAGCAAAGTAAGACACTTAGTAGGCATTCAAGAAATAAGCTGACAACTGAACGATGGAGGAATAGATGGGTAAGCAGAGTGTTCTTAGTGGCAGTGACCGATGCATGATTATCTTTGTATCCTTTGTATATTTAATAGTACCCAGCATCTTACAGGCTTCCTGGCCCATGGAGGACACTTGAATAGCCTTTCTTTTTTACTTTATTTATTTTTGAGAGAGAGAGAAACAGAGTGTGAGTGGGGAGATTCAGAGAGAGAGAGAGAGGGAGACACAGAATCTGAAGCAGACTCCAGGCTCTGGGTTGTCAGCACAGAGATAGACCTGGGGCTC
>NC_043708.1:125632969-125653063 GCF_006229205.1 Suricata suricatta
GAGAGAGAGAGCACTCAGAGCAGAGCCGGATGTGGGGCTTGAACTCACAAACTCACAGCTACATGAGATCATGACTTGAGCCAAAGCCAAGAGCAGGATGCTCAAAAGACTGAGCCACCAAGGCACCCCACTTAGGATGGTTTTGAGTGGCCTTTCCCCACCCCCTGCAGGGTCTGGTGGACTAGGGCATTCACATGGGGTTTATAAATCAAGCATCAGAATTATAAGATTTTATTCGTGATGAAAGTCTGTTGGGCACCCCTGGGTCATGCAGGTCCCTTGGACAATAAAATTTAGGATCAATGATGCCATGGATATTTCAGGACCGTAACACGGGGCTCACTACATGCAGGATCCTTGGAGAATGACACAGGATCCTAATCAGACTAAATGCTTTTTTTTTAACAGTTTGTATTACTTTTTTTAAATGTTTATTTATTTTTGAAAGAGAGAGGGAGTGGGGGAGGGGCAGAGAGAGAGGGAGACAGAGGAATCCAAAGCAACAGACTCCAACTTGTCACCACAGAGCTCAACAGGAGGCTCGACTTCTCAAACCGTGAGATCATAACCTGAGCCGAAGTCAGAGGCTTGACTGACTGAGGCCCCCAGGCGCCCCTCAGACTAACTTTTAAAAGAAGGCTGGAAGGAGGATCCTTCGTCCACTTACCTACTCATTTCCACAGGCAGAGGTGTTTTCTTATCTCGTCATCTCAGGAGAATACCCAGGCTGCTGAGGATGGGAAGGGTCTCAGCAAGTCCCAAGGGAGCCAAAGAGCCCCCTACGCATGCCCTCCTCTCCCTGTGGTCCCACATCTCCTCTGGGTATGGCGCCTAAGGCAGTGCTTCCCTAGCCTCTGTCTGTGTGAGATTCACCAGAGAGCCTGTTAAAAATGCAGATAAGGCTACACTCCTGAGAGTCCAGTCCAATCCATTTAAGGCATCTGCTTTCAAAATAGGCTCCCCAGGTGAGGTAAACTGAGGACAAAATATTTCAAGAACACTGCCCTCAGAGAAGGGAGCCAAGGTTATTTCAACCACTACTCAGGGAGTCCCTGCTAAGCTGGAAACTCACCTCAAAGCAATAAATGGGATTTGGCACTTTATCTAAAAGTCACAAATAAACCATGCGTGTAAATCTCAAAGTTTTGCTTGGATGGACCTGGTTGTCTTCTCTTAATTAAGAGGCCGGGGACAGACTTCCATAACAATTGGATTTCATGCCTTCAAGCGGCTCTTGGATGGGACTCTGAACACTTCTGTAAAATGTCTCGATGGGAAAGTTGGCACCACGCTAGCCAATTATCCACAGCCTGTCGGCTTGGTGGTCAAGCAGAGAAGTTCACACAGTTACTTATCTCTTTTCACACACCTAAATTCATTTTCAGAAGCCCTGAAAAAGACTCACCAGGCCTTAAAATAAAAATAGTGATGCCGTCTTTAAGTAGGATTTGAATTTAATCCCACATCTGGGCAGATAAGTGATTAAAACACACACTGTCCTTTATTTGCTACTTTAGATAAACAACCACAGATACACCTACCAGCAGTTCAGCTGTTAGCACAGACGCAGAAGGGCCCCGCCTGTCTCCGAGGGATATTTATGTGCCTTACAGTCACACACCATGTTCTGTGCAACAGCTCTAGGTAAAGTGTTTACAGTCTCCGAAGCCCTTTGGAGCGTGCGCTGCAAATGATCATCCTTCATTGGCTTATCAAAGAGGGTACAGAACGAAAGGTCCTAAAATCCTGCTAAAATGAGAGATTTGGCTTATTATTTATGGAAAGAAAAGTATTTGAGGCAACTAAGATTAGCAACTTCCTGTATCTGGAAGGTATCGTTTTTTACCAGGCTCTTCTGAAAGCTTATACATTGCATGCCTGATGCAATAATTTATTAGATAACAGGCCCTTTCTATTCCTCATCTGCAGCGACTGATAAAAAATGTCATTTTAAGGCATTGAAATTGGAGAATAAGAGAAATAAGCCTTGTCGATGCTTCTATTTTTTAAAAAGTCTTCATGCAGAGAGTTTCAACGCTAGGCATATTGGAATGAGCTACAATGCTGTTTTAAAACGTTAATAGTTTCAGCCCCAACCCATGTCATGAAAACAAACTCTCTGGGACTGACTAGGTCATTTAAAGAGTCCCAGGTGAGGGGTGCCAGGGGGGCTCAGTGGGTTGAGTGTCTGACTTTTGGTTTCGGCTCAGGTCATAATCTCATGGTTTGTGGGTTCGAGCCCCACACTGACAGCGTAGAGCCTGGTTAGGATTCTCTCTCTCCTTCTCTCTCTGCGCCTCCTCTGCTCATGTTCTCTCCCTCTCTCTCTCTCTCTCTCTCTCTCTCTCTCTCTCTCTCTCTCTCTCTCTCTCTCTGTCAATGAACAAACTTAAAACCAAAAACTCCCAGGTGAGCCTAAAGACTGCCACCCACAGTCTCATACATCAAATCATACGTAGAGGTTTCCTTTCTGGTGAAACCACCTTTGAGATGATCCCCTTTTTGTAGGCACCTCAATAGCTACAAACCTGAATGGGGCTCATGGCAATCTTTCCTACCTAATTCTGTGCCATGAGTGAGGTTCCACTAACAAAAAAGAACACAGTAAAACAATAAGAGAGAATTCTGAGCTCTGGCAAACAACTATACTTTTATATAAATGATGTTTCTTCCAAGGGTCATTTTTAAATATACAGGGCCCACAGGTTTGGTTTGAATTAGGGCCAGGAGGGATCTGAGCAGACTCTCGGTTAAGCTTAATGAATGTCTTCATCTATTTTTTTTCCTGTTTAAACAGTGACTCACCCAGCCGCCATTATCTCGGAAAGCAGACTGGAGCAGGCAATGGCTATTGCTAATTATTGGTTATTTATAACAGAGCTGGTCAGCCAGAAAGCACCCGTCCTAAGTTTTCTATATTAGTGTTTGCAGCTGGTTGTCTGTGGTAATTGCTAAGCGTCGGGTTGGACAGGCAGAGTTACCCAGGAAGGGAGGGCCACAACAGAAACTGGAATAGAAGCAGCCAGGTACCCCGGCGAGAGCTGGGCACTCAGGCAAGGTGCTCAGTCAACACTGGCTAAGGTTTGGAAGGGGTGAGAACGGGAACAAAATAAAAAACACAAAAATGCTACGTGGTCAGCTGCCTTGGCATGTTCACATCCCTCCTGGAGAACTGTCTACAAAATAAGATAAATCCACCACTTCGACTTTGAATCAAAGCCTGCACTAGTTCCTAGAGGAACCCCATTCATTACAGAGTTATTTTTTTATATTGATTCCCTCTAGGTAAAATTACAACTAATTTTGCTCAGAGGTTCTCAGGATATTTCGTTTTGTTCAGTGTCATAGTCTGAACACAATGAGTTATAAGCAATCAGAAGAGTTCCAGATGTTTCCAGACTAAAAGTTGTAGAAAGGGCTGGGTCTTTTTGTGCCTGTCCAGAACTGAAACTTAACTCTTCCAGCACCTGGACTCTAATTTCCTCAGAGATCTATGTAGGTGAAGAACTCTGGTGGAAGCTCCTATAAAAGGGTGATCTGGACAAGTGGGGGCCCCCTGGAGGGAGGCAGTTTTCCGTCCCAACGAGAGTGAACATCCACGATGAGGGGCTGTAGCAGGCTGCGTCAGGAGGTGACCCATGACAATGGTGTGTAACGCTCTTCTCATGAGGAATCTGCATGCAGGGTTCAGAGACCAGCCCAAACATTGTTGTTCAGACTACATTCTCCAGGGCTTCCTAGCACATCACCTGATTGTGCCCCATTGCATTCCCCTCTACCTGCTGTGTTCTGGTCTATTTATCTTATCACTCGTTTATCTTTTGTCAAAAGAGAGAATGCCTGTGTTTGATTTCCAACCTTATCCTCAGACCTCTTCATTTACTCAGGTGTAATGGCCACTCGATAAACTCTCAGTGAAGAAATGAAATGATAGGCAAAGGTGTAGGGGCGTGAGGGAACCAGACCAGGCAGACTATAGACAGTGAATTTCTCAGGACCTCTGATGGGTACTGCTGTAGGGAGAAGCTGGGGAATTTGGGACCCACATGAGTCTAGACAGGAGCCCAGAGGAAAGGAAGGAGGTAGAGAGGAAACACTCTAGACCCTTACCAATCACTCAACAGCATGTATGCAAAACTGATTTTGGAGACTCTACTGCTACCCTTGCCCTGGGAATGCAAAAATAAATATCACATGGCACCTCCCAGGTCTGAGATGGGGAGACCAGCTGATGGACCAAAGCCCCATTTGGAAGATGCTAATAACAGTGATGCTAATAACATCACACCCTGTATTTATTGAGTACTAACCATAGCGCCAGATTCCAATCTAAGTCCTGTACATGAATCAACTCATTGAATCCTCACAAAACCATATAAAGTTAGTATCTTTATTTTGCAGATTCAGAAACTGAGGTTACATCAATTGTCCAAGATCACAAAACCAACACGTGGTGGCAGGTAGATAGAAAATTAAGTGGTTGTAAGGACACCTGCATGGCTCAGTCAGTTGAGCGCTCGACTCTTGATTTCAGTGAAGGTTATGGTCCCAGAGTTGTGGGATCGAGCCCAGCATCCAGCTCTGTGCTAAGCATGGAGCCTTCTTGGGAATCTCTCTCTCTCTTTTTCTACCTCTCTCACACATATGCACTCTCTTTCTCTCTACTTCCCCCTCTCTCTCAAAAAAAAAAAAGCAAAATATCAAGTAGTTGAAAAGCAAAAAATGAGAGAGACAGAGATAGCACTCTAACAAAACAGCAGCTTAAAGAATGAGGTTTATTTTTCTCATGGTTGGTAGTCTTGGAAGATGGGCAGGCTGTTGCTTCATGTGGCCACTCCGGTCCCCAGGTCCTTCCATCCCATCCCTGTCATCCCCTATTCTCATCTGTCTGGTTGAAGCTGAAGGAGGAAAAGATCCATGCAAGAAGTTTCCATTCCCACCCCCATACCACTGGCCAGGATCTGGTCAACTCCATACTTCTCATCACAGAAGGGCTGAGAAGTACTGTTTTCTAAAACACTGCATGTCCAGCTGCAACTATATTCTTATGGAAAATGACATTGGGTAAACTCGAGTGGACAGATAGCAACCTTTACCACAGTGGGAAAACCAACATGCACACCTGACTCTCAAGCGGCAAGACCGGTGTAGACAAATTAGTATATCATGTTATTTATAGGAGACGGAAGGTGTAAAGGCCAGATCAGAGAAAGTAGGAGAGAAATTAATATTCAAAATGACCCAGGTGGAGACTTAATATACAGTAGAGTGATCACAGTCAGTAATACTGTACCCTATAATTCAAAATTGGTATGACGCTGCATCTTAAAAGTTCTCACCACAAAAACATGAAATATGATCATTGCGATGTCATAGAGGCATTAGCGTTAAGGTGATAATTATACCGCAATATATAAATGTATCAAATATACACATTTCACACTTTTTTATTAGTTTTATTTTATTTTTTAAAATAGTTTATTGTCAAATTGGTTTCCATACAACACCCAGTGCTCTTCCCTGTAAGTGCCCTCCTCCATCACCACCACCTCTTTTCCCCCCTCCCCCTTCAACCCTCAGTTCGTTTTCAGTATTCAATAGTCTCTCAAGTTTTGCGTCCCTCTCTCTCCCCAACTCTCTTTCCCTCTTCCCCTCCCCCTGCTCCTCCATTAGGTTTATCCTGTTCTCCTGTTAGACCTATGAGTACACATTGCACACCTTAAACTTACCCAATATTGTATGCCAATTATTACCTCAACTTAAGAAAAATGGGTCAAGAAGAATAAGAGCAAAATCTTCTTTGTGAAGAAGATACAGGATACATACGGTATATACACCCAAGTGGTAACAACACAAACAAATGCAGAAAAAGTCATGTATTTCATTTGAGTACAAGCAGTCTGTGGGGAGGAAGATGGGGACAGGTGGTGAAAGGGGTCGGGGATCGTGCAGACTAAGACCATACAGAGGCAAGATGGTGTGTGACCTTGTACTCCATACTGTGGTGTTAATGGCAGTGGATAATCATGGCATTTTTTAAGCACAGGCCAGCATTGGGGATATGACTGTATCTCTTGTTAGACTGTCTGAGTTTTGGATTATCTCCTGGAGGAAGAAGCTATAAATCTACTCTGATCAACCCCTGTAGAGAGAATCTTACCCACACGGGGGGAGGTCCTAAGTCAAACTCAGTTAGGAGCCTCCCAGTTAAGGTTCCCTTCCACCAGGAGATCTGTATTTTTGTTTTCCTGCACGAAAATTAGGAAAGTATCTCATCCTAGATAGGGATTCTCTTTTTCCAGAGCATGAAAACACATGCCACTAAAAATTGTAAAATACATTTTGTTAGGGGTTGGAAAGCTCCCTATCCTTTTTGGGGGCTGATTCTCCTGATTATTCTAGTCTGGGCTGATAATGACACTGTTGACATTCCCAAGGCCCATAGCCATGGGCAGTGGGGGACCGAACCAAGAGCATGGCCTAGCAACAGAAAAGTATTAACCAAAAATGAGAATCAGCTGATATCGAGTCACTAAATCAATAAGGAGCTAGGCTGAAAAATGGCCCCAGACACATGAATGGGAGCAGTGCATCATTGTAAGGAACACATGCTATCACACAATGGTCCAGTTCATCTCACAAACCGTCAGAATCCTGAGATCCACACTGGGGTCAGTATTGCAATGCATTTTCCTTTCTCAAAAAAAAAAAAAATTCTCTAACAACTTTATTAAAACAATATTTTAAGATTTTGTTCATAGTTAGGGGTACTTGGGTGGCTCATTTGGTTAAATGTCCACTTCGGCTCAGGTCATGATCTCAGGGTTCGTGGGTTCAAGCCCTGCCTCAGGCTCTGTGCTGACAGCTCTGTCTCTCTCTCTCTCTCTCTCTCTGCCCCTCTCCCATTCAAGATCTCTCTCTCTCTCTCTCAAAAATAAACATTAAAAAATATTTTGTTCATAGTTACTATTGTTTCTAAGAAATGCTTTTCCAGAATGTCATTTTTTATGTTTAAATAATTTTTCTTTGTTGAGTGTTTATTATGTATCATTTATCCAGAATTCACTCTTTGTTTCTATTCTTAGACAAGCCTCTTAAAATAAGGGGTCTTCATAGTCTCTGGGTCCCGGATGTCTTTGAAAGTAGGATGAAAATTGGAATGTACACACATGATTTTGTTGGACTCCTTGGACTCCTCTGGTCTTTGGTAAAGAACCTCACTCCTGAGGCCCAAAACTATGTCTTACCACAAAGAGAGGACCAGCTTTTACCTGGGGTGTGTCAGAGCCCCACACCATGATCTGCCCTGGGTTCTTCATTTCCCAGACTCCCGTGATCCCAGAGCTGAAAGAAAAGTGTGAGGAGCTTCAGGGATTGGCTTTCCTGAGACCAGAAGACTAACTGTAAGGAGGTGTCCCCACACGTCACAGAAAACCAGCACAAGCCACATCCTTTGGGTAAGATGTTTGGTCTGAAGAGAGAAACTTCCAATCCCTAGTGGTAACTCAGATCAAATTGGTGGCTATTTCTTTCCTGATTAATGTATTATGTTAAAAAAAAAAAACACCCAGATGTATTTGTAGTAATTTTGTGTTACTGATGAATATCATATTTAGTTTTCAAGTTACAAGCTCTAATGGCCCTCCACAGGTTTTGTTATGCAAATTTGCATACCCATCTGCAGATAGGTAATAATTACATGCCTGTCTGAAGATAGCCACCGTTGAAACAAGTTCATTCCATCCTTTCTCTCCTAAGATACACATTTTTGGGAGATCGCTACTAAAGTTAAAGTAAAAAATGCTTCTAGCTTCATGTGACATTCCTCTGTTTTGAAAGAAATAGAATGCTGCATTTTTAGTATCTAGATTCTGTTTTGATGGCTTAATCCTTCTGATTCTACAGTTCAGTCTTTTCTGGTTAGAGTCCCAAATCTGATTTTGAAAGTTCCTTAACTTTCTATACAAAGAAAGGATTTCAAAACTGATCTGTTTCTGATACATCCAAGGTTCATTTGATGTAGGGAAAGCAGACACATAAACCAGTGTTGTTCAGAATTACATGATTATCTCCATGAAAGCAGCAGTGAGAAATTCATGCCAAACCTGACCCAGCCATACTGAATTTCATGGTGGGAGTGACAGTTAAGAAGAGACTCAAAGATTCCCTGGCTTCTTACCAATCTCTCTATTAATAACTATACTGACTGTTTTAAGATACAAGTGAAATAGATGTGATAGTTTTCATTTGTTTTCTTGGGAAAATAATTCAGTGAATGTTCTCTTCAGTTCTTTTTTTAATGTTTATTTAATTTTGAGAGAGAGAGAGAGACATAGCATGAGCAGGGGAAGGGCAGAGAGAAAGGGAGACACAGAATCTGAAGCAGACTCCAGGCTCTGAGCTGTCAGCCCAGAGCCCGACACGGGGCTAGAACTCACGAACTGCTAGATCATGATCTGAGCGGAAGTCGGATGCTTAACGGATTGAGTCACCCAGTTGCCCCTTTCTTCAGCATTAAAGATTTTTTTTCTGCAATACAGATATAAAGCTGCTCCTGAAAGTGAACCCTATTTTAAGTGAACACTTTTAAGTTAATTAGACTTAGAGTTTACTTTCAGAATGAACAAGGCAGCCCGCTGTACTCTGCAAACTTCTCGCTCATGGAGAGATCTCACAAAGATCTCCAGTGTAGCTAGGAGATCTTTGCTATTCTAGCAAATAACGTACTTTTCCAGCCTCTGCAGTGGGATACAATGTTTCTCAACTTGGAGTGGTTCTATCACTCACCACATGTTTTTTAAGTACCCATGCACCAAACACTGGTGTGCAACAGACAGCAGGCAGAGAAGGAGCCTCAGCAACTAGCAGACGCTCTGGAAAGACAGATCACAAATGAGTTGCAACAGTAAGACAGCGCAATACATGTCATGTTGGAAAGGCACTTCTCATAATGGAACATCTCCGCATCCTGCAGACCTGCTACAGCCTTTCTCCAACACAGAAAGACTCTGAGACAGCTCCTTTAATTGTTTGCATTTTGTGTGCCTAGATCCCTACCCCCTCCCCACCCCCCGCCAAGTATCTGGATATAGAAGATAATATGGGATTAGAGTATGAGCTTCAGACCCTGTCTCCATCACTTTCCAGGTATGTGACCTTGGCCAAGTTACTTCTCTGTGATTTAATTTCCACAGCCATAAAATGGGCTCAATAAAAGTGCCTATGTCAGAAGATTGGTTTTCAAGGTTCGTAAATGTAAGGAATTAAAAGAGTGCTTAGCACACAGTAAGTGCTGTAAGTTTTAGGTATGTTTCTACTAAAAAAATATTTGTTCAGTGAGTGAATGGATTGAGAATCCCTTCTTGTGATCCAAGTAGTATTCGCTGTCATGAATTATATTTTATAAAGAGAGAAAGTGTGCCGTGTGCCAAGAGTATTTTAGGGTGTTTATTATTTTTTTCAGGTTACAGATTATGAAGTTTATCTCTCTTATTTAATGGAGACAGAAGGACAATAATGAAATATATTATTTCACTTCTAAGAACAACCCCCTGAGGAAAGAATTATTGTCCCAATTTTATGGGTTTCATTGGTAAGGAAACAAGTCTCTAAAAGGCTAAGTCATACATGGTGGGGTTGGGATTCAAACCCAAGTTTGTCTGGTCCGTCCAGAAAAAAGGCCTTGCTGCTCTTGGATGAAAACACCTTGTGGATGGTCTGAGAGACAAATCAGCGTCACCATCAGGATTCGAAAGTGCTACTGAGACAGTCAAGAGCACAGCTCTGTGGTGCCACGCAGATTCAGTGTTGTTTGCCGACCTTAAATTCCCGTCTCTACTTGTAAGCAACCCTGTTTGCTGATCAAGCAGTAGTTCCTGTGGATGATTCAACCAAGAAGGTTTGGAATGTTCATGTGTTTGATTCATTTCTGGAAATACACAGTCATGAATAAGTCACAATCTCATTAACTCTCCTGCTTGCCTTCCAAGCTTGGTTTTTCAAAATCAGAGAGCATTAGAGCTTAAGGTAATGCCTCATGGTTGATTCAGAATAAATCGTTTTATGCTGGCCCTGTAACTTCAGGAAATAATGATTAAAATAATCTTCCACGGAACAACACGATAACCAGAACTACTTTTTTGTCTTCCTGCCTTTTTTTTTAAATGAGAAACTCCTGATCAGAAAAAATGATTAAATTATAGCCATAGTTTTATTAATCATATTCTTATATAACTTAGACGCCAAATAGAAAACTTTTGACGTTCAAGGATGATTGATTGTTCATTGTTCTGTAGTTTGATGTTTGGTTACTGATGCAAGATCTGCATCCTTTTATTTGGAAGAGCGATGTGAAGATCACTGTGTCATTGGCTTCAATGTGAGCTAAAAAATAAACTCCGATCATCCCTCTTTTTCTAGGCTTCCCCGAGCAAGAAATACATTTTAGGAAATTGGGAAAGTTAATTAACCATGGGTGCCTTTTCTTTCAAGTGTGCACATCTAGAAAACATTGGAATATGGTAAGAATCCCAGAACATTTATTAATTGGATACATGAAAGAATGCAGTCTCGGTGTCAATTAATAAACCCAGAATTTGTGCAATACCACTTTTATTGTATGTCATGGCTTGCTCTGTTTTAGGACATGTTTTAAAATAATTTTGCTATATAGCAAGTACAGAAGAAACATGTCTAGAAGCTTTCTGTAATGCTATCATTGTCTAATGCTTCAGCCGTCAATAGAGCAGATGAGGTAAATTACAGTCTTTTTCAAGGACAAAAATAAATTTATTAAACATAGTTTTAGAACTGGTAACATTTTGGCATTTTCACATTTTGGATCTCTCTGGTTCTTTCTCTGTGCAGGCAAATGAATGGAGAAATCTGCATCCACAGGGCCAGGGTTTTGAAAGAGAACATTTCTAATGGCATGTGAGATTTTGCACCTGTAATTATTTTGGGGTACAAAATTGGCTACACCAATAATTGCTCCTATAAACAGCTAATTGTAGCTGCTGTTAGCCACTTGTGGGTGTAATTAGCTGCTTGCCCTTAATCTTCATGGAATGCCCAATTCTCCCTGTAATTAGTCAATTGTAGATGCTATTACTTTCACAAGAGAGGAAAGACTGGATTATCTCCCTTAAAAATTGTTAGATCAAATCTTTACATTTAAATCTCAGTTTATAGAAAGTGTGAAGAGCACTGATTCCACTCATACAATGGATCAGAGATAATTTTACTCTCCGACCTATATCTTAGAGACTGCATGCCCAACAGGCACTCCAAGAGATTCTGTGCAACAAAATCTCTTCTATTCACCCATCTATTGTTAGTTGGCATTATTCTTTTTAGTTTTAATAACCGTACTCCTACTGGAATATGTGGAAAATGTTTAAGGTATTCCACACACTTATATAACAAAGTCCTGCTCTAAAGGGCCTCAACTTTTAGGAGGTTTGTTCATATGATGGGCTCCTAAAGCTTAATAAATTAAAAGGGGGGCATCTGAAAGTCTGAATTTAAACTTTAGTGCTCTCACATGCTAACTGAATGGCTGTGGGTGTGCTATATAACTTCACTAACTTTAATATTCTCCTCCATAAAATAGGGGCAATGACTCCTCTATCTGCCCAGGGGGTCATGAGATTTGCACTAACAAATGTGTAAACATTCTAAACATTTGAGAAATATTTTTTTTTCAATGTTTATTTGTTTTTAGAGAGAGAAAGAGAGAGCATGAGTGAGGCAGGGGCAGAGGGGGAGAAAGGGAGAGAGAAAGAGAGAGAGAGAGAGAGAGAGAGAGAGAGAGAGAGAATCCCAACCAGGCTCCACGCTCAGCACGGAGCCCTACATGGGCCTTGATCTCACAGTTGTGAGATCACAGCCTGAGTGGAAATCAAGACTCTGATACTTAACAGACTGGGCCACCCAGGCACCCGGAGAAAGATTTCTTACTACGGCAAGTGCAATTCAATTCTTCACGTTTATTGCAAAGCATAGCCTCCTTCTCACTGTCATGCAGAAATGCAACTTTGCCATTGGCTCCAAAACAGGGAGGTACAATACAAAATAAAAAATTCTTCCTAGCCATTACCTATTTCCTCTCCTGTGAATTTTCAGAAATGTAGTATTTTCTTTAAAAAAAAAAAGCATGAAGATTTTCACATAGCAAATTTTATAGAGTATAATTAATTTTAAGCTATTACCCTAAGGTGGTGGGTGTACATATATATATTCTATATTGTGGTACATTGTACATATATGTATATGAACTTGTATTACGTGAGTAGCATCACTCTCTGAAGTTACAAAGGATTCTTAGAATTCTAGCCCTTAGAGCATCCTTGTGAGCCAAATGCCCCCTCCCGATTAAGGGACAAGGGAGGGCATAGAGAACTGTCCAGGACATCAACCATGGAGCTGTCAGAACCCAGTCTCCATCCAAGAGTTGCCTGTTTTAGCTCTTCCCCATTATTTAATTCTGGAAAGAAAACTCTAAAGTGTTCCATCACTCTTGGGATGATTTGAATCTTCGCTTTAAACTATAATATTTCTGGTTGGGGCATAAATCATCCTCTGCCCAAAAGATATAATCAGGGTGTGTGTGTGTGTGTGTGTGTGTGTGTGTGTGTGTGTGTGTGTGTATAAAATATGAGTGTCTGTGTGTCTTTACATGGGTGGCTGTGTGTGTGTGTGTGTGTGTGTGTGTGTGTATCTGGGTGGATGTGTGAGTGAATAATGTTGTCATAAAATAGACTGGAAGCCTTGGGAACTTGAAGCAATATCTTTCTCCACTAAACTGCTTTATTACGTCCATTCCCTCCCTCCTGGGCACGCAGTCAGCTGAGACTAGGCCAAATTGGCAGCCAGTTCTGGAGAGGCTGGCAGGCCCATGATCTCTGGGAGTTCCCAGCCGGCATCTCCCCCTCAACCAGCACTTCCTTCCCAGGGGCAGGAACATTTCAGGCTCCTGGGCTGCAGTTTTCACCTGGGCTGGGGCAGAAGCCAGGTCCAGTAAAAATATCTTCCCGAAAATCATACTATGAAGGGCTTCTATACTTCCTGGGGTATTTCTTTCTTTCTTTCTTTCTTTCTTTTTTTTTTTTTTAGTGACAGCTCTTTCTGACTTCCCTCCTTCCTGACTTCCTAGCATAGGGTGCCAAAATCCTTATGAGTAGCGGGAAGGAAGGGTCCCTTTGGTGACCAAGGGGTTAAACTGATAACATAATTTTTCTCAAAAAAAAAATAATTTGGGGAGATGTGTTGACTGTTGATAAGCAAGCCTGAAATAATAATCATAGAGGCTGCTTATCACGAGCAAGCAATAGTTCTATGACAATGTTGCAGCTGATGAAAAAAATGGGAACAAAAATTAATAGTGACAGTACTGGTAGAAACAAGCCATAAATTCGATACTAAGTCATAAAATACAGACTAACCCAATAAACACATGCTACTGTTATTATATTAATATTGTTAAAAAATACCATAACATTTTAAAAATGGAATGGAGGTAGAGAAGCACTTTTTTTAGTGGTAATTTTTACTGTGTTGCTTAGAGGCAGAGAATCTCTCTCTCTTTTTTTTTAACCTAGAACTACTAAAACTCTAACTTCACACAGGAAAGAACCTGACTTGGAAACAAAAGCAAGGTGACCACACTTTTGTGTCCTACAAAGAGGGGATGGGAGAGAAATTATATTTGTTGAAAGCTTTTTTTTAAGTTTATTTATTTATTTTGAGAGAGGCAGAGACAGCACGGGACAAGGAGGGGAAGAGAGAAAGCAAGAGAGAATCTCAAGCAGGCTCCACAAGGTTGGCAAAGAGCCCCATGTTGGGGCTCAAACCCATGAACTGTGAGATCATGACCAGAGCTGAAACCAAGCATTGGATGCTTAACTGAGACACCCAGGTGCCCCTACTGAAGGCTTCTTTTTTATAATCCAAGCATTTTGCATTTGTACTGTCAGTTAACATCAAAAGAACATTTGTAGCAGAATTTCTCCCATTTTGGAGTGAGGAAACATAAGTACAGTTAAGTCCTTAACTTAAGTCCTGTCTAAAGCAATCCAGCTAGTAGGTGGCAGGACTGACATCCAAATGCAAGGTTTGAGGGAAGAGCCAAGATGGCAGAGAGGAAGGGAGCTCTGTAAACTTTGTCTGCCCCATCTATTGAACTGAGAAGGACATTACTCTCATCTACAAGAATGGAAGACTCAAGAAAGAAGACAACCTCAAAGATGCCAGAGTGAGTGAGTGCAAACTGGGGAGACTGGAAAACAGGCTAGCCCGAGAAGGGCAGGGGAGGTGGGAGCCCCAGGCCAACACAGGGCAAGCCCACAGAGCCCCTTAGAGACAAAGGGAAAAAAAAGAGAAACTGAACACGCTCATAGTACTGTCTCTAGAGAAGAGATAAAGAGCATTTAACCCCGCATGGAGAGAAAAACTCTCACTCCATATATAACCACTGGGCAGCATGAATCCCAAACCCGGGTAGCACAAGGGAAAAAACAGCCCCCACCCTGCGCAATCCCAGCAGGGAGTCAGTGGCTGCTGCTGCGAGGGTGCACACTTCAGCTTTGGCTGCAGGAGCTGGAGCGTGCACCTCATTTCCACAGCACATCTCGCCTCCAGCATTGGCCATGTGAATCCTGAATCCCAGGTGCCAACAGGGAAAAAATAGCCCCCACCCCTACACGATCCCACCTGGGAGTTGGTGGTGGCAGAACCGGGGGTGCACACTTGAGCTACGGCTGTGCCGCAGCTCGTTTCCAGTTTCCAGCAGCGTCTCCAGCAGCAGCGCGAATCCCAGCCAGTGCCAAGAGAAACTGCTCCCTCCCCCTAAGAGATCCCTGTTAAGAAGCCAGCTGCCAAAGCAAGTACATCTCATCTGTGGTAGCATAAAAGTGCATGGACTAGGATTTGGAAGTGAGGAGGGCCTGGAGCACAAGGAGATCCAACTCATAAGAGTGGCCTGCAGTGCTTAGTTCCAGGGGAGCTTGGGGACCCCATTCTACTCTCCACAACCAACAAGGCGGGGCCTCTGAAAGCAGCCCTCGAGATCAGCCCCCAAGACCTACCTACACCAAACCATGCCTATCTGATAGGAGGAGCTGCTGCTTTTTTTATACTTATTTTTTATTATTATTACCTGTTTTTTTAATTTTTTTAATGTTTAATTTATTTTTGATACAGAGAGAGACAGAGCATGAGAGGGGGAGGGGCAGAGAGAGAAGGAGACACAGAATCTGAAGCAGGCTCCAGGCTCTGAGCTGGCTGTCAGCACAGAGCCTGATGCGGGGCTCGAACCCACGAATGTGAGATCTGACCTGGGCCGAAGCCAGAGGCTTAACCGACTGAGCCACCCAGGTGCCCCGCTGTTTCACATTTTAAATTTTTTAAATTTTTATTCTTTATTTTCCTTTTTCCTTTCTCCCTCTTTTTTTTCCCCTCTTGCCATCCAGATGTATTCTCCCTTATCTCATCCTTATCTCTCCCCTCAACTGACTATACACTTTTAGACTGTCCATTGTCCTTTGTTGTCTGTGCCCCCCTTTATTTTTTCTTCTCTTTCCTCTCCCTTTTCTTTTCTTCCTTTGCCCCTTTTAATTTGTTTGTTTGATTTGTCTGTGCGTTTGCATGCTTCTGTTCCCTGTGTGTTTGTCTGTTTTCCTTTTCAGGGCTACCCCAAGAAACAAATCAAAGTGCGCATGATGGCAAGTCCCAAATATCACTGATTAGGGAAATAAAATAATGAAAGGCACAACAAAAAAAAACTGAGAGACACCATTAAAAAAACATTTCCTGAAATGACAGGCCCTAGACAGTCAATAAGCCTCCTTTAACAGAGCAATACTAACAGGTGAACAGTGTACAATGAGCTTTTTAAAACTGACAAGAGACAGAAAACTAGCCAAAATGACAAAACGAAAGAACTCTCCCCTAAAGAATCTCCTGGAAGAAGTCGCAGCCACAAAACTGCTAAAAACAGATATAAACAACATAACTGAACAAGAATTTAAAACACTTGCCATAAAATTAATCAGTGGGCTTGAAAAAAGCATCAGGGAAGCAACTGAGACAATGACTAGGGACTTTGAAAATAGGTGTGATGAGTTAAAAAAAAATGGCTATAAATGAGGTGAATAATAAAATGGAGGCAGCCATCTCAAGGACTGAAGAGGCAGAGAGAAGAATAGGTGAATTAGAAGACATAGTTGTAGCAAAGGAGGAAGACGAGAGAGAGAGAGAGAGAGAGAGAGAGAGAGAGAGAGAGAGAGAGAGAGATCCAGGAGCAGGAAAGGAGAATTCGAAACCTGAGTGATACAACCAAACGGAACAACATCCATATCATAGAATTCCTAAAGAGGAAGAAAGAGAGATCCTGAAGGGATACTAGACCAAATTATAACTGAGAATTTCCCAAATCTGGGGAAACAAATAGACATTCAAATTCAAGAGGCACAAAGAAACCCCTTAAGATGTAATTTGAATTGACCTTTGGCATGACATATCATAGTGTAACTGGCAAAATATAAAGATAAAGAGACAATTCTGAAAGCAGCTAGGGATAGGGACCTAACATACAAAAGGAAACCTATCAGAGTGGTTACAGACCTATCTAATGAAACTCGGCAAGCCAGAAAGGAATGGCAGGAAATCTTCAATGTGACAAACAGAAAAAACATGCAACCAATAATCCTTTATCCAGCAAGCCTGTCATTCAAAATAGAAGGAGAGATAAAGGTGTTCCCAAATAAACAAAAATTGAGAGAATTCATCACCACCAAACCAGACCTACACGAAATCCTAAGAGAGACTCTATGAGGGAAATATTGCATAGAATACAAAGTGCCAGAGACACCACTATAAACATGAATTCTAGGGAGAACACAATGAATCTAAACCCATATTTTTCAATAAAAACACTGAATGTAAATGGACTGAATGCTCCAACCAAACGACACAGGGTAGAAGAATGGATAAAAAACAAAATCCATCTATTTGCTGTCTACAGGAGACTCATTTTAGGCCTGAAGATACCTTCAGGTTGAAAGTAAAGGGATGGAGAAATATCTATCATGTGACTGAAAGCCAAAAGAAAGCCGGAGTAACCATACTTATATCAGACAAACTGGACTTTAAAGTAAAGGCAGTAACAAAAGATGAAGAAGGACATTATATAATAATTACAGGGTCTCTCCATCAAGAAGAGCTAAAAATTATAAACACCTATGAACCAAATTCAGGAGCGCCCAAATACATAAAACAATTAATCACAGACAGAAACAATTTTATTGATAAGAATGTGCTAATTGCAAGAGAGTTTAATACTCCACTGACAGCAATGGATAGATCAATCAGACAAAAAAAACTCTAAAGAAACAATGGACCTGAACGACACATTGAAATAGATGGAATTGATAGATATATTTAGAAGTCTGCATCCTGAAGCAAGGGAATTCACCTTCTTTTAGAGTGCACATGGCACATTGTCCAAGGTAGATCACAGACTGGGGAATAAAGCAGACCTCCATAAATATAAAAGAATTGAGATCATACCATGCACACTTTCAGATCACAATGCTATGAAACTTGAAATTAACCACAGGAAAAAGTCTGGAAAACCTCCACTAAAGAATGATTGGGCTAATCAGGATATTATAGAAGAAAAAAATGTATGAAAACAAATGAAAATGAAAATACCACAGTCCAAAATCTCTGGGATGCAGCAAAGGCAGTCCTAAGAGGAAAATATATTGCAATCCAGGCCTATTTCAACAAACTAGAAAAAGCACAAATTCAAATCTAACATAGCACCTAATGGAACTAGAAGAGGAGCAGCAAGAGCACTCCAAACCCAGAAGAAAAGAGATAATAAAGATCAGGGCAGAAATAAACAATATAAAATAAAAAAAAAATAGTTGAGCAGATCAGTGAAACCAAGAGTTGGTTCTTTGAAAAAATAAACAAAATTGATAAACTTCTAGCCAGGCTCCTTAGAAAGAAAAGAAAGAGCACCCAGATAGACAAAATCATGAATGATAATGGATCTACTATAGCCAATCTCTTAGAAATACAAGCAATCATCAGAGATTACTATGAAAAATTATATGCCAACAAACTGGACAACCTAGAAGAAATGGACAAATTCCTAAATGCACATGCACTACCAAAACTCAAACAAGAAAAGATAGAAAGCATGAACGGACCAATAGCCAGTGAAGAAATTGAATTCATTATCAAAAATCTCCCAGTGAATAACAGCCCAGGGCCAGATGGCTTCCCAGGGGAATTCTACCAGACATTTAAAGCAGAGCTAATACCCATCTTCTCAAACTATTCCAAAAAATAGAAATAGAAGGAAAACTTCCAAACTCATTCTACAAGGCCAGCATTACCTTGATACCCAAATCAGACAGAGGCACAGCGAAAAAAGAGAACTACAGACCAATACCCTTAATGAATACAGATGCAAAAATACTCAACAAGATACCGAATTCAACAGCATATAAAAAAAATTATCCACCATGATCAAATGGGATTCATTCCTGGGTTACAGGGCTGGTTCAATATTCACAAATCCATCAATGTGATACATCACATTAACAAAAGAAAAGATAAAAACCATATGATCCGATCAATAGATGCAGAAAAAGCATTTGACAAAATACAGCACCCTTTCTAAATAAAAACCCTTGAAAAAGTCGGAATAGAAGGAACTTACCTACACATTATAAAAGCAGTTTATTAAAAGCCCACAGCTAATTTCATCCTCAATGGGGAAAGACTGAGAGCTTTCCCCCTGAGATCAGGAACACATCAGGGATGTCCACTCTCACCACTGTTGTTTAACATAGTGCTGGAAGTCCAAGCATCAGCAATCAGACAACAAAAGGAAATAAAAGGCATCAGAATTGGCAAAGAAGAAGTCAAACTTTCACTTTTTGTAGATGACATGATATTCTACATAGAAAACCCAATTGGCTCCACCAGAAGCCTTCTAGAACTGATCAATGAATTCAGTAAAGTTGCAGGGTACAAAATCAGTGTACAGAAATCGGTTACATTCCTATACACCAGTAATAAAGCAGCAGAAAGAGAAATCAAGAAATTGATCCTGTTCACAATTGCACGAAAAACCATCAAATACCTAGGAGTAAACCTAACCAAGGATGTAAAAGACCTATATGATGAAAACTATAGAAAACTTATGAAAGAGATTGAAGAAAACACCAAGAAATGGAAAAACATTTCATGCTCATGGATAGGAAGAATAAATATTGAGAAAATGTCATTACTACCCAAAGCAATCTACACATTCAGTGCAATACCCATCAAAATTGCACCAACATTTTTCTCAAAGCTAGAACAAGCTATCCTCAATTTCATATGGAACCACAAAAGATCCTGAATAGCCAAAGTAATATTGAAGAAGAAAACCAAAACAGGAGGCATCACAATCCCAGACTTTAGCCTCTACTACAAAGCTGTCATCAGCAAGACAGTATGGTATCGGCACAAAAACAGACACATAGACCAATGGAATAGAATAGAGAACCCAGAACTTGGCCCACAAATGTATGGCCAATTAATTTTTGACAAAGCAGGAAAGAGTATCCGATGGAAAAAAGACTGCCTCTTTAGCAGGTGCTGCTGTGAGAACTGGACAGCAACATGCAGAAGAATGAAACTATACCACTGTCTTACACCACACACAAAAATTAACTCAAAATGGCTGAAGGACCTGAATGTGAGATAGGAAACCATCAAAACCCTAGAGGAGAAGGAAGGAAACAACCTCCTTGACCTCAACTGCAGCAATTTCCTACTCAACATATCCCCAAAGGCAAGGGAAATGAAAGCAAAAATGAACTATTGGGACCTCATCAAGATAAAAAGCTTCTGCACTGCAAAGGAAACGATCAAGAAAACTAATAGGCAACTGACAGAATGGAAAAAGATAGTTGTAAATGACATATCAGATAAAGGGCTAGTATCCAAAATCTACAAGGAACTCACAAAACTCCACACCAGAAAAACAAATAACCTAGTGAAGAAATGGGCAGAAGACATAAACAGACACCCTCT
>NC_043708.1:125653163-125794788 GCF_006229205.1 Suricata suricatta
ATATATATATATATACATACATACATATATATATACATACATGGTATATGTATATATATATATATATACACACACACAATGGAGTATTACATGGCAATGAGAAAAAATGAAATATGGCCATTTGTAGGAAAGTGGATGGACCTCGAGGGTGTCATGCTAAGCGAAATAAGTCAGGCGGTGGACAGATACCATATGTTTGTACTCATAGGTCTAACAGGAGAACAGGACAAACCTGTTCCCCTCCATGGGAGAGGAAGGGGGAAAGAGAGATGGGGAGAGAGAGGGAGGCAAAACCTGAGAGACTATTGAATACTGAAAATGAACCAAGGGTTGAAGGGGGGGGAGTGTGGTGGTGATGGAGGAGGGCACTTGTGGGGAAGAGCACTGGGTGTTGTATTGAAACCAATTTGACAATAAACTATTTTTTAAAAATGCAAGGTTGCCTGACTCCAAGGAGGCAGGGGCCAGAGCCTAAATATAGAGGCACACAAAAAAGAGGTGGTCAGCTCTGCCTCCTAAGAATGCATCCCGAGAAGGTTCCTATACCTCAGCGCCAGCTGGTTGTGGCCATTTCCAGACTGGTTGGTATTTTTCCACAGTAGCCAAAACCCCAGATTGTCATCTAGCCAGAGGGTGGAAATTTAGGAATCTGTGCTCTGGAGCCTGTATTCTCCTCCCTACACTTTCCCTTCAAGGAAAAGCAGTCTAACCCTTTCCCTCAGAAAAAGGAAAAAAAAAAGTATGTCTGATAAATGCTTGTTTCACTTAAGAGATTTATCCTTCAAGACACACTTCCATTCCAGACAATGTGGCCTGATATTATAATCTTTTTCCTTACGGAGATTTTTTTCTCCTTAAAAGTCCTGAACCATGTCACAAATATTAATTGCAGATCAGGGAGGGGTACATTGTAATGTAAAAAAGCAGAACACTAGTCACTGAGAATTTTTTTTAATCTGTTTCTTATCATTGGAGCCTTATCACCTTCTTAGAAGCTTGCGCCAATCGCTTGACTTTTAAAGCCCAAAAGACCAATAATGAAATGACACCTTTCTTCCCAGGAATATGAGTCTTTAGCATCCTTATTTTAAACTGGAGAAACAGATGCAAGATCATTTGACTAAATCAACTCTGTACAACTGGCCAGATACATTCATAAACCCATCCTACACTCTCACTCTGGTTCCTGGGAATGAATTTGGAGGGTGCCTCTGAATGCACCTGCTGAGGCTGGTTAAAATAAAACACCTTTGGTGTCCAGGGTCCCTTATTTGCCTCTCGTGAATACAAGCAACATGATACCAAATGAGATGCTGATATACATTTCAGGAAATCACATATGATTTACCAAGAATAATTTTCTAATATTTTTAGTCTCCTCATGGCCAGCCTTGTAAAGAACAGAAACAAATTCTCTACCAGCAACCCATTTGATTTCCATTTCTGGTTACCCCCCTCCCCTTCCTCCTTTATTCCAGTCCTCTGTTGATAAGCTTTCATTCTCAACAGGACATCAGAACTTGACTTAACAGGGCAGCAGGGGTAAAATCTCCAGCTCTTTACATGTAGGGAACCCTGAGGTACATACAAGCCTCGGTCTAAGATGTGATAACGTAATCTAAAGCCAGGCCTAGCCTGTCAGTTTGGGTCTAAAGGGATTTGATTCAGTGTCAGAACCTTTGCCTCCTGAGGTCACTTTCTGTTCTTGCTTTTCTTATAACAAAAGGCTGGGGCGGGGGAGGGGGGACTCTGGTGTGTGTGTGTGTGTGTGTGTGTGTGTGTGTGTGTGTGTGTGTGTGTCTGCACGCGCACGAGCGTGTGTCTGCGTGCACGTACATATGTGTTTTTTCAAGCCCTGTTAATTCCTCAGCTGCTGTTTGTTGGGTACAGGGCCTTTATTTCGGCCTCCTGAAACATTTTCATTAGATAGAAACCTCTGAAGTAGACTCGAAACGTGGATTGTGCAACTCAAAATCTTAGACCTCTCCAGAAGCAGCCTGATTGAAATCAGCACTGTGTCAGGGCCTGTCATATCTCAGAAAAGACATAAAACACACGGAAACATCAATAAGCAACAAGCTTCTGACAGCTCTGAGACATTCCAGCTGACAAGAAGAGAAAGGGGGTGAGGTTAGGGCTCAGGGGGGATATTTAAAATGCCTAACAGCCAGCCCAAGTGTTGGCAGGCTTCAGGGAGGCCAGGAGAAGACAAGATAAAGTCTATCAGGTTATCACCTGGTTCGCGGTGGATTCCTCCTTGCCAGGCCACCGGGAAGAGACAAGGACACAACAGCTTGCTCTCGACCCCACCCCCCCCTTTATTTTTAAATGTTTCCAAGAATCACGCTGCATTTACAGTGTTGCCCAGACAACGTTTGTGCAAGAAAAGATTTTTTTAAATGTTAAAAAGGAAAAAAATAAGGGAGAAATCTGTGAGTTAGAGAATTTTGCTTCTAGCCACAACGTACAGAAATCAAAAAGGATTAACAAGGGTTTTTTTTCCATTTAATTTCCTGTACACCAGAAGCTTTTGTTAAGAGATCAGAGATATTGCTATTTATTGAATTTTTAATATGATCTTTATTAAAAGGCAGCACACATGTTTGGTTTTCCCTCTCTGTTTCTCTTTCCCTATCTGTCTGTCTGTCTGTCTCTCTCTTTTTAACATGCATGTTTATAAAAATCAAAGGCCAGAAACGAACCTTGTTTGTTTGATTCTAGTGCTTTTATAATATGTGTGAGCATTCAGATATAGGACATAGTTAAAATTTTAAAAAGAGAACAGATACATGGCCCCTCACTCTTTTTAATGGTTCTTGGTCTTACATTGCGAGAATTGGTCGTTGTGTATTAATACTTCAAGTATTTTGGCTAGCCAGGAGACTTTTGATAAACGTCTTCTAGTCCAATATGCTCAATCACAAGTACATAAGTGAAAGCAAGAAGCAGTAATTTGGGGCCTGGTTTATCCCCCTTCATGGGCTGTGTAGGACATGTTTTCTTATGTGCAGACCCCTGGTTGTATTTCAAAGAGAGCTCCCTCTATTAAAAGGGATTAAACGTGTCTGTGGGGGATGAGAATGGGTAAACTTGGATTCTAGAGTCACGGGATTAGACTCAAAAGGAGAGTGTGACATCTCTCTGGGCTTGAAGGCTGAGTTCATCTTTGAGATTCTAGAGCATGTTTCTGTAGACCTCAACTGCATGTGCATGGTCAGCTTTCTCCACACTCAAATCGTACTCATTTTATGTCAATTATATCATGCTCATTTGGGCCTTCACATAAAACCAACCCATCTCAAAAACCATAAAAGCTAAGGACGCAGTAAGCGATGGTGTGGCGGAAGACCAAATAGTCCAATGTTGTCATTCCAATCACATGGGGCAATTTTCCTCTTATTACTCAGCTTCAGTGTTTTGTCTATGAAATGAGAATAATTATTAAGAATGGGGATTGTTGTAGGGGAAAACGAGATAGCGTATGGAAAATTGCCTTGTACAGGATACAATGCTATTCATTTTTGTGATCATTTTAGTACAAGCCAAAGGAGGAGAAAGGAGTCCAGTAATGAAGAAGACTAAACGAATGCTAAATACTTAGGCTACAGTTAGCAACTGCTGTGGGACAAAACTGGAAAGCTGAGCCTAGTATTTGGATGGCTATGCCGGGTGAGTCCTCAGGTGCCCTTCCAGCCATTGAAGCTCGGTCAACAGTTGAAGTGTGACGCAGAATCCACAGCTGCGGTGAATGACCAATTATAATAATAGAAAAGAATGATATCTGATTTCCAGTGCCTGCTGGCTCCCTTTACATGTATTATGTTCTCTGGCTCTTACAATAGTCTTAAGAGAAAGTCAGTATTTTTAGCCCCATTTTACAGATAAAAAATTCAGATACGGAAAGATTGAGCTCCTCCCCAGGATCCTATAGCCACAAGGGCTTTGTTTCGTTAGAAGTACATCTTTGCACTTTCTCTTGCTCTTTTCAACGCTATGAATCGTGCCTGTAATCGAAACCTGAGAGGAAGCCATATCTAGCCCCAATGCCAGAGCGAGAAAAAAGAAACAGGACTGAGCAAGGTCTGAGCCAAGAGTTCCCTTGTCCGATGGTGGGTAGAGCCTTCAATACCCACCATGGCCTTGCAGGGGCTGAGAGTCCCTGCCGTCTTGGTTCCTCCAACCTGGATGGCTCCTCATTGTTTGGTGGCCAAAATCACAGCTAAACTTCAGCCTGTCTCCTGAGAAACAAGAGAGACACAGGCAGTTGTGTCCCATCAAGTTTGTTTTCTTCCCTCACCTCCAACTGGCTCACTGTCTTTGTTGGTTACACTTTGCCCTGTAGAAGCTGACTCACCGCCCCGTTTAAAAGCTAGACCGACCCATTGGGAACCCATTCAGTGCAGTTTGCTCCAAGCTAATAACTGCTCCCACTTTAGGCTTCACAAGTGCCTAGAAAGGGTTTCCACCACACAAATCGACACTAGAAATCCTGCTCTCCTATCATTTAATGGGTTCCCAGCCCAAAGCCCAACTGCAAGCTTGACTTATGAAAGAATGAACATAGTGTGACTGGAAGTTCATTGAGTCGAGCCCCGTGGTCATTCATGTATGAACTTCCAGTATCTGGGACAGCATCCCGCACTACATGAGAGCTGAATAATTAAAATGGTTTTTGTTTTTGGCAGGCCCTCTTGCTCTATTAATACACTAAAGCATCCCCAAATAAGAAGAAAACTTTAAAGTAATATGTGTGACTCATTATAAATGTGATGATATATACTTCAGAATTTCTTTAAATGTCTTTTATGTATTCTTGCATTAAAAACAAAAAAAATATTTTGGTGAATACCTACCATAGGTACGGGGCAGAGGCTTGCTGGATGCTGGAATTTACTGGTCAGCTCTCTATGGTCCTTGCATGGTGTTTATTGGCACAAAATTTTTATTAAGGTAAATTATGTGGCTAATAAGAAACTGGTGTGAAGCAGGTGATTTTCTTGTAAAAATGATAACTTCCTTCATAATCTCCAATATTCACATTTTAGGCCGATGGGCAAATAATCATGTAGGGGCCATAAAGAGGTATAAAGAGGTGTCTTCCAGTGTTGGAGGGAATGAGGAATTTACTTAGGAATAGAAGTTGCAGGGAGCTTGATTTTTATTTGTGCAGATAATATCATTCTGGAGAAAATTATAGTTGCCAATACTTTGCAAGAGAAAGGGAACTAGTGAGGTAGATAATACAGAAAGAAGCTGCATTTCTGTACTACCAGCACAATAATTTCAGGTGCTAAACATATTAAATGCTTCCCATGACTTTTCATTATACTATAAAGCTTAACGATCACTTTTTATGTCTTCAATGTTGATTATAACATTTAACGCCCTTTTCTTTGGATTTTGATAAATGCACATTGGCATATCATCCTGCTGGAACAGCAAATGTATATTTCAGTGTATGACAATGCATATTCCACTTAATGGCTGAGTAAGAAAATAAAATCTAGGGAGCTTGCATATAAACAAATACTACAGATCCAATAATTTAGTCTCAGCGGCAACTCCAGAAAGAACACTGTGCCATGAACGTTACTCATGTTTTCTTCTTTATGTCCTCTGTTATTTTGCTCTACATGTGACATTTTGCCCATAAGAAGTATTTATTATTTTAATATTTGGAAGACTGGTGACTTTATACCTTCCTTGAAAGGAAACTCAAATCAGAAATTCACCCTTGAAAAGGATACAGATAATTAACTGGTCTTAATCATTGGCTCTCCCTCCCCCTATTTGGGTGGAAGTTTTCAGGGGATGGAACATGGGATTTATGGTCCTGGATCCTGTTTCTAGCATATGGTAGAAGTTCTAGAACTACTTTCAGCAATTCAGTAAGTTTCATCAAATATTTGGTATTAAATTGAGCTGAGCTCAAAAAAGTATGGAAGGTTTATAATGTAGAGGTCCAGGCTTGGACTTACAGAACAGACCTGCTTTGTAATCCAAGAAATATCTAGGCGTAGTTGTGAGACCTAGATTACGACCTGGCTTTAGTCTCTCTAAGCCTCAGTCTCCCCATCTACAGACAAGGAATAATACTATTACTCTGAAGATTAAATTAACTCAGGTGAAGTGCTTAGCCTAAAGTGAGTGCCCAATTAACTGTAACCATTATTAAATAATGTTTTCAATATCATTTTAGATAATTGAGTTTGAATAGATGTACTTGAATTGGGGTGGCTTTTAATTTTTTTTTCTGTTTTTTTTTTTAATTTATTTTTGAGTGACAGAGAGAGACAGCATGAGCAGGGGCGATCAGAGAGAGAGGGAGACACAGAATCTGAAAGAGGCTCCAGGCTCTGAGCCAGCTGTCAACACAGAGCCGGACACGGGGCTTGAACCCACAAACTGCGAGATCATGACCTGAGCCGAAGCGGACGCTTAACTGACTGAGCCACCCAGGTGCCCCTGGGGTGGCTTTTAAAAACATTCTCAAATCCTAGGTCTGAAAATAACGCCACCCTTTTTAACAGCCAGATTACACTTAGTATCCATTCTAGGAGTATAAATAATCAGTTACCTGAATAACGACATAGTATGACAATTAGTAGAGCCCAAGGATCTTTTATTCCAGGAATTAAGTTGAATGTTTATTTTCTGAAGTATCTGTTTTTTTTAGCATTCATATATTTTAGTTATTAATTTCATTAAGCCCTAAAATGTTTGAAGGGTCACAGTAATGGCTAAAACTATTCAATTAAGACTCATTCTTCTAATCAGGTTATTCATCTCTGGATACCTGATGATTAATCTTGCCATCAGATATTTATGTGGAAACAAATTATTATTTTTTATTCCAAAAGAAAAGAGACCATCAGACTGAAAGTTTTTAATGGATGCTATAAACATGCCCCTTCTTTCTGTCTGTTTTCAAAACAAATACCCCTGTTATATGAGTCAGCCCAGGAGCATTACCATAGGAAGAATTACAAAGTAAACCCAAATACCAAATGGAATGAATACAAGTTTGTTTGTTTGTTTGTCTGTTTTGGGGGCTCATGGGGGTGTTCCTCTGGATTATGAAGACTCAGAATCCAGTTAATTTAAACAATTTAAACAGCTTTCTCTACCATACCCTCAGCGACAAGATAGAGCACCACCAGAGGCTAAATTCATGGTACTTATAGGATATTGATTTCCTAACTCCTCCTACTTTGTGAGTAAATGCTAGTGCCTTAGGTAGGTATTTTCCACCCAGGCATATGGCAGACAATTTCTCCAAGGGACTGTTCAAAATAGGTACATGTCTGAAGTATAAGTCACTAAGTAGATTTCTACTTTTGTTTCTTTAACAAATATACTTTTTTTGAAAGAAAGAGAGACAGTAGGGAAGGGGAAAGAGCAGAGGGAGACTGAGAGAGAATCTTAAGCAAGCTCCATGCTCAGCCGATCTGGGGTTCGATCCCATGACCCCAGGATCATAACCTGAGCTGAAAACCAACAGGCGCTTAACCAACTGAGCCGCTTAAGCACCCCAACAAATGTACATTTTGAAATTCATCCCCCCAATGAAAATACACTAGCTTTTCTATTGTTTTATATCAGAAGTAAAATGGGTCTAATAGTCACATTTATACCTCAAGGAATTTTGTGAGGTTAAATTAAAATAATTCTTGTAATAGACTTATTCCAGTGCCTGACCCTTGGTAAGCATGTTGTAAATGTTTTGTTTTTAAACATTAGCATTTTATTATGCTAAACCTAAGTAGCTAACTCTAGCGAGTAACAATACATCTGTTTGGTATATACATCATAGACAATAACACAGATGTAGGCTTCTTGTTAGTTTTTAAGAGTACATACATTTTAAGAAGATTTAAAACTCTTATCTAGGGGCGCCTTGGTGGCTCAGTTCATTAAGCATCTGACTTCAGCTCACGTCATAATCTCACAGCTCATGACCTCCAGCCCCACGTTGGGCTCTGTGCTGACAGCTCAGAGCCTCAATCTTACTTTGGATTCTGTGTCTCCCATCTCTCTGCCTCTATCTTTCTCTCAAAAATAAATAAACATTTAAAACATTTTTTAAATGAAACTCCTACCTAATTGTAATTGCAAGATTTACAGTGAATACCAGAGAACAGGCTTATGAAATTTTGACCCTGAAAAAAATCCCTGATTTTCATATGTTTATGTAAAAATCAGAGAGACTGAGAAAATCATTGACAACTGGGTTACTAACCCATCTTGGTCATTGTTTTGGAATGATTATCAGAGGTATAATATGAGAAAGCAACTCAACTTTCTGCAGGAATGAGGAGAGTGAAAATTATCTCAAACTATTACTGTATATTAGCATATATCCATCCTGACCACTTAAGAGAAGCGTTATTTGGGCACAAACAAACCACTAAGAATTAAAACTTTAATCTCACTTTTTAAAATTAAAGGCTGTTGTGGGGCACCTGGGTGGCTCAGTCAGTTGAATATCCAACTTCGGCTCAAGTCATGATCTCACAGTTCGTTGGTTCGAGCCCCGCATCAGGCTCCATGCTGGCAGCTCAGAGCCTGGAGCCTGCTTCTGATTCTGTGTGACTCTATTTCTCTGCCCCTTCTCTGCTCATGATCTGTCTCTCTCTGACTCTCAAAAGTAAATAAATGTTAAAGAAAAAATTAAAGGCTGTTGTGACCTAAAATTTGTATTCATCCACATAATATGGAAGGTCAGGGAAGGGAAAAAGAAATGTTGGATCATGCCTCCTTTTTAATGCATGTGTCCAAGTGGGGAATGTTTATGATTCTTTGGGAAGGGTTACCCAGTGAAGGTTCCAACAGGGCTGTGGAAACAAACTCAGCTTTCTGACCATAGTATTTGCTATTGAGGTTACTCTTTAAATTGATACCTTATTCTCTAAGGAACTAATTTCTAGCCAAAAAAAAAAAAAAATAGACACTCCAAACAAAAAGAGAATCTTGTTATAATGGGTCACAAAGAGTAAAACTTGAAGCAAGCAGACAAATCCAAAAAGGGCCAGGGGGCATATTCTGCAGACAAACTGGCCTAGTCTCTCTAAAAAGTCAAAGCCACGAGAAAGCAAACATGCTAGTTAAAAAAGACTCAGTGGCATAACAGCCAACTTCAATATGTGGTTCCATAATTCACCATGCAAAGGATGTTTGGGGCCAATTGTGTAATCACAGCCCAGGCTGAGTATCGGTCCGTGAACATTTACTGAAATGGAAAGGTGTAGATCACTGATTGGAAACAGCAGATTACAAAACAGTGTGTATAGTATGGACTTATTTTGTTGAAAATGATACATGCACACAGAAAGATCCAGAAGGGTAAGCATAAACTTTAACTGTCGTAAAGTCTATAAAAGTAAAAGCGTTTTTAAAGAAAAGACTCTACTGATTTTCTATTTATCCTGCTAAGAGTACTGAGACTTTCCTTTTCTTTCTTTTTTTTTTTTTTATGTTTGAAACTACATGGACTCAAATATCAAGTGGGGAAAATGATCCATTAAGGTAGACACATCCAAGGTAACATGTAATCATTCTCACACATGCTGCTTAAGAACCTTTAGTATTTGTCAAAGTCAAGTTCACTGATCACTTCCTTTTACATTTATCTGACAATCAGTGCTATTTTTATGAGCCAGAGGAAAGCAAACGGATTTTTCCCTTGCCTGTGCCTTAGATGCACTTAAAACCCCTGATTTGAAACCATCTGTGTCACGAGATACTGCATTGGTCCTGAGTGAACTAATGAAAACCTCTTTGAAGACCCTTGATTTTGAGCAGCTCAACTAGTGCTATGCTCAAATGTCCCACTGCAGACTGTAACTTTTCCATGCAGTCAGTGAATTCAAAGCCTTAGTGAGCGACTCTCTCTGTGAGACTTTTCTTCCAAAGCCAAGTACTGAAAACACATCTACATTTACGAACAATACTCAAAGGTTCCTGTGCCCCTTCTGCTACTGATTAAGAACTATTTTTATAAATGGTTATCAGATTCTAAGTAAAGTTCATTCTCTTGCTGTTTTCTTCTATCGCATGTACCCATTTTTAATTAAAGCGCCCTATATTATAATGAGTTCACAATGTATTTGCATTCCATTAATGAGCTTTGGAAAAGAACTATAACCATGCATACTCCTCTATACTTTCCGTTTTAACCTGTTACAAAGATAATTATTGGGGAAATTGCAACTCCCAAATCAGGAGTTTCAAACCCATTAAATTGCGGGGGGGCGGGAGGGGGAATGTCACTAAGCCTAAGAAGTTTTTTTGTGTGACAAGAAATGGACTTAAGAACTAACAATGATCTCCAACAAGATGCTATGAGACAAAGCTGGTGACAGAACTTCCCTCTAGAAAATCCACAAAGGAGCAACCTAGTTTAGTGAGCATCTAACAGATTCCTCATGGAGAAGAGGAGGCACATGACTGTCAGAAATGAGGGTACCATTGTCATTTGGAGATTGTTCAGTTCAAAAGGCTGAGATTTTTTTGTAAATTTAAACTTTTGCAACCTTTCTCCTATGATACTTTGGAATTAATCCTACCTCTTGTTTTTGTTATGTTCTTTTTTTATAGGAAGGAATACCTCATTCAGTATTTCTTGATTTTTGCAATGAATCACATCAACTGAGGTTTCTATCATTTTAACTGGGGTACCGAAGATTTTTACTGGATCCTGGGTTTAGCTTTCTGTTTTATGAATTTGGAATATTTCACATATTCTCTCTCTCTCTCTCTCTCTCTCTCTCTCTCTCTCTCTCATGAGAGGTAAAATCATCTCAATATTCTCTTCTCCATTTCAATTCTTTGATGTAGCGTTATCTTTTTTCTCCCATGATGAACACCCTCTAAGGCAATAATCCCTTTCCTGTGCAACAAAAGAATCTGGACTTTTTCATTAAAGTCCAGTTCAGCAAAATACAGCCATCTGTTTGACTCTGTGTCTTAAATGTCACATTGCTTTGATGAGAGAACAGATGCGCAGCTGACGTCTATAGCGATATAATTGGATGGGTACCGAATGCCTAACTTCAGGGCCACTTCATAGGTAGATATTTGGACTTCCCCCCATTTTACCCTTACTCGATCAACACAAAGGGGGCGTTTCAGCCATTTTAATATCTTTATTAAGTTGAGTCTTTGTTTACTCTTTTTTGAAGATTAATTCTGGTCTTCGTCTCCCTTCTTTTGTGGCTGTCATTCAATCCTGGTTTGAAAAATGTCTCCACTCCTCCCCTCCACTCCATCCTTCTGAAGACCCTTGCCCTCAAGGCCCCCTCTGTTCTCTCCAAACTAAACTTCTTGATGTTTGATTTTCCCACTTCTGATTTTACACTTCCTCCACACTGGTTCTGAGACCTGGGATAATGCCCTCCCTTTCAAGTCTGCCCCTCCCCTTGCTTCAAATCCCACCCCTTTCACAAAGCTCTCTTTATGTGGTTGGTGGTGTGGAGCAGTGGTCTAGGGAAGTGGGTAATGAATGTATTCACATAGGTACTGGAGGGTGAGAAAATAGAATGGATAATTGGATTTTGCACAAACAGGCTCATTAGCCAACCTCAAGTCACCAAAACATGAAATGAAAGTAAGTGGTCCATGTATCACTTCATTCTGTAATATACTGCAAATTCTACAAAGTTCAAGGTCATATATTCTGTGTCATTGGTGTCCATCTTCTTTCACCAAGGACTAAACAAGTAACCCAGAGGAGGGGGCCAGTGGCGCAATGGATAATGCGTCTGACTATGGATCAGAAGATTCTAAACAAGTAACCCAGAATGAAGTGGGTGTCTATGGCCTCACCAGGAGAGAGGGGCAAGATGTCAAGATTTTTCAGTTTGATGAAACCTTGATGAACACTGGAAGAGGCTCTGGTTGGTTCACACATGGATAACTGAGCAAGTCCTGGAAACTTCCATTCCTACTCAGGGTCCAAGGTCCATTTGTCCCAGAACTGGGATTAGCATTCTGTCCCCTTGGTTCCTGAGTACAATCGAGATCATTGTCCTTACTTGAACCAAATTTAGTAGGTAAGCATAAATTTATCTTATAATCCACCTTGGCATCGTAGCATAACCCTACTGGCAATCCTGGGGTTCACCACTGACCTCTGGTCAACATTTAAGCTTTCATTAAGTTCTATGGGAGTCTAAAATGTGTGTCTTGGGGGAAATATTGTATGCAGTATTTCATATGCTCTGGCATGGTACAAATTAACTAGAAAGACAATAGACAACCTATAAATAATTTACAGTATTTATTTCTACCACATTTTTGTGGGATAAGCAATGGATCATGAAGTTTGGGGTAAGAAGAAGATTTGTGCATCCATTTAAACACATTGTTTTTGAAGCATATTTCACTATGTATAATACAAACAGTGGCTAGATGCAAGGACACTTTTAGGAGTAATAAAGGGCTATCTTCTACAACCACATTTAGGAGTCTAGATCTAGCTTTGAGCACATTGGGAAACCATTAAGGTCTTAAAGACAGGCAATGATATGATGAGATCTGCATATTAAGGAGGCCCTGTGGCTGCAGAGGGGGCCTGGTTGGAAGGAAGCCAGGAGCAGGCAGACTGTTAGGACTCATTGGCAGCATCTGATGGAGAGAGCCACTGCAGAGCACTGTGAGGGCAGCAGCCCAGTTGCCTCTTGTGTTTAAATGGCTCTTACTGGGGTACCTGGGTGGCTCAGTCAGTTAAGCATCTGACTCCAGCTCAGGTCATGATCTCACAATTAGTGGGTTTCAAGCTCTGTGTCAGGCTCTGCACTAACAGCTCAGAGCTTTGAGCCTGCTTCAGATTCTGTGTCTCCCTCTCTCTCTCTCTCTCCCCCTTTCTTGATAGTGTGTGCATTTGCATGTGTGTACTTACTCTCTCTTTAAAAAAATAAATAAATAAAAGTTAAAAATAATAATAAATGGCTCTTACTAGATCTCACTCTACTTTTCCTCTCTTTCTCCTACCTGGAAGTTTGCAAATTAAAATACAAAATACAGAGACACTTGGGTGGCTCTGTCGGTTAAGTGTCCAACTTTGGTTTAGGCTCATGTCACAGTTGGTCACACTGAGCTCTGAATCAGTCTCAGCACTGGCAGCACAGAACCTGCTTTGGATCCTCCTTCTCCCTCTCTTTCTGTTACTCCCCCATTCGAGTGTGTGTGTGTGTGTGTGTGTGTGTGTGTGTGTGTGTGCATTCTCTCTCTCAAAATAAAAATAGGGGCACCTGGTGGCTCAGGTTAAGTGTCTGACTCTTGATTTTGGCTTAGGTCATGATCTCACAGTTGGTCAGATCTACTTCCTCCTCAGGCTCCATGCTGACAATGCGGAGCCTTCTTAGGATTCTCTCTCTCTTTCTCTCTGCCCCTCCCCTATTCTTTCTCTCTCTTTCTCTTTTTCTCTCTCAAGACAAATAAACTTTAAAAAGAAGTAAATAATAGAGTGCCTGGGTGGCTTAGTCATTAAGCATTTGACTTTGGCTCAAGTCATGATCTCACAATTCATGAGTTCAAGTCCCACATTGGGTGAGCTCAAACTCCACTTCAGGTGGAGTCCCACTTCAGGAACTTGAGTCTCACTTTAAATAAAATGTGAGCCTAGCGTGAGCCCTACTTTTCTTGCTCTCTTCCCCCACCCTCTCTCTGCCCCTTGCCACTTGCTCCTTCTCTCTCTCAAAATTAATTATTTAATTAATAATTAAATAAATAAAATACAAAATACAGATGCCAAAAAGATCAATAAATTTGGCTTCATCAAATGTGTAATGTATGGGATATATAACAAACGGAATTCAAAGTAAAGTGATAGAGTTGGAGAAAATACTATGCAAACAAAAAGCTATATTTAGAATATAAAAGAACTTCTGTAGACCCAATAAAAAAATTAGCCCAAACTAGAAAACAAGAAGGATACTAGAAGACTGACACTTCATGACTTCAAAACTTACTACCAAGCTACAATAATCAAACAGTATGAGACTTGCGAAAGGATAGACATATAGAACAGAACAGAGACTTCAGGAAAAATATGAGCAAACTTTACATTTATGGTCACTTGACATTCAACAAGGCAGCCAAGAGTATTTGATGAGGAAAGAAGAGTTTTTCAATAAATGGCTCTGGGAAAAACTGATATCCACAAGCAAAAGAGTGAAATTGAATATCTACCTCACACCATATGCAAAATTTAACTCTAAACTGGTTACAGAGCTTTAACTATATGAATTAAAACTATAAACTTTTGGAAGAAACAAACAAGCAAATCTTTGTGACATTGGATTTCGGCACTACAATGACAGCAAAGCAAAAGTGACAAAAGAAAAAAATAGATAAATAGTGCCCTATCTAAATTTAAAACTTTTAGGCTTCAAAGGACCCCATCAAGAAAATGAAGACAACCCACAGAAAGGGAGAAAATATTTGTAAATCATATATCTGATAAGGGACTTGTAACCAGAAAAAAATCTCAACTCTTACAAGTCAAAAATAAAGACAAATAATCTAATATTTTAAGTGGGCCAAAGATTTGAATAAACATTTCTCCAAGGAAGATATATAAATGGTCAATAAACACATGGAAAGATTCTCCACATCAGTATTCATTAGGCAAATACAAGTCAAAAATACCTTGTGATGCCAGTTCATTTCCATTAACAAGACTAGTAGCAAGAAGACAGATAATAGCAAGTATTAGAATAGATGTGGAGAGAGGCACCTGACTGGCTCAGTCAGTTGAGCTTGTGACTCTTGATCTCAGGATTAGGAGTTCAAACCCCATGTTGGTCATGGAGCCTACTTTAAAAAATAGATGTGGAGGATTTGGAAACCCCATACATTGCTGGTGGGAACACAAAATGGTGTAGACACTTTGGAAAACAATGTGTGGAAGTTCCTCAGAACTTTAAACATTTATCTATGACCCGGCAATTCGACTACAAGGTATATATCCAAAACTATTGAAAACATGTCCATCCAAAAACCTTGTTCATGGTCATTTATAGCAGTGTTATTCACAATAGCCAAAAGTACAAACAACTCAAAAGTCCCTCAACTGATGATTGCGTACACAAAATGTGGTATATCCATACAATGGATTCCACAAAAGGAATGGAGTGATGATGTATACAACATGAAGGAAACTCTGAAAATCTTACACTAAGTGAAAGAAACCAGACATAAAATGCCACACAGCAAATTATTCCCTTTATATGGAATGTTCGGAACAAGAAATCCATAAAGACAGACAGATTAGTGATTGCCAGGGAAGAGTAATGGGATGTGACCCCTAATGGAAGTATATGAGATTTCTTTGGGGGATCATCAATATACAACTTGGCCAAATATACAAAAGCCACTGAACTGTATATTTTAAAGGGATGAATTTTAAGGTTTGTGAGTTACATCTCAAATAAGCTATTTCTTTAATGTTTTATTTATTTTTGAGAGAGAAAGAGAAAGAGCATGAGCAGGGAAGGGGCAGAGAGAGAGGGAGACACAGAATCCAAAGACAGGCTCCAGGCTCTGAGTTGTCAGCACAGAGCCCAATGTGGGGCTCAAACCCACAAACCACGTGATCATGACCTGAGCCGAAGTCAGACACTTAACTGACTGAGCCACCCAGGTGCTCCTGTGTTTTTTTTTTTCCCCCAAAGGGTAAAGATGGAACAGGAAATCCACAAAAGGTCAATACGCAAATGAAGATGGACTTACCTTTATCGGTAATCAGGGAAATATGATAAACATCACAATGAGATATCACTTCATATCCATCAGATTTGCAAAAGCCAACACAGCTGACAAACCTAAGAACAGGAGAAGACATAATGTAATAAGAAATCTGATAGAGACTGGTAAGACAAATGAGTATAGCTCCTTTGGAGAGCAACATGGTAACCCTTAATAAGACTGCAAATTCATGCATCCATTTCTTCAGCAATCCCACCCACATGTAGAGGAAGCCCTACATGTACACAAGTTCTACTCACATATATTCTTTTTATCATTATCAACAGACAATGAAAACAACTTATAGTTTTATCAAGGAAGGAATAATTAAATAAACTATGCTATTTCTATACTATAGAGGCAGGACTTAGGCAAATCACTATATATGGATACTTAAAGTTCTTCGAGTCATACCAAGTTTTTTTTTTTTTTAAATGCAAACAATAGGAACAGTTTGACCCCACTGGCGATATAAAGCACACCAATTAGAGGCGCCTGGGTGGCTCAGTTGGTGAAGTGTCCGACTCAATCCAGGCTCAGGTCAGGATCTCATGGTTCGTGAGTTCCACCCCCATGTCGACCTTCGCACTTATAGTGTGGAGCCTGCTTAGAATTCACTCTTCCTGGGGCACCTGGGTAGCTTAGTCAGTTAAGCAGCTGGCATCAGCTCAGGTCATGATCTTGCAGTTCGTGAGTTAGAGCACTGCGTCGGACTCTGTGCTGACAGCTCAGAGCCTAGAACCTACTTCAGATTGTGTGTCTGCCCCTCTCTCTGCCCCTCCCCTGCTCATGCTCTCTTTCTCTCTGTCTCTTAATAATAAATAAACATTAAGAAAAAAAGAATTCATGCTTTCTCTCTCTCTTCCCCTACCCAACTCTCTCTCAAAACAAATAAATAAACTTAAAAATAATTTAAAGCACACCAATTATACTTTTGTGCATGTACATGCACGTGTGTGTACTTGCAAATGAAAAGACCGACTGTGATGGTCCATGATGCGCTGTCTGCAAAAGTTAACTCTGAGAAAGGACAGGGCACCAAGTAGGACTCTCATATTATGTGCATTATTGGTGCGTATATTTTATTTATTTTTTTTTTTGAGAGACAGAGAGACAGCGTGAGCAGGGAAGGGTCAGAGAGAGAGGGAGACACAGAATCTGAAGCAGGCTCCAGGCTCTGAGCTGTCAGCATGGAGCCCGACACGGGGCTTGAACCCACAAACCATGAGATCATGACCTGAGCCGAAGCGGACACTTAACTGACTGAGCCACCCAGTCACCGCAGTGCATTTATTTCTAAGGAGAATTGGTTCTCATGTAAAAATAGGAAGTTTGAAAGGGAGTTAGGAAGGGGTGAAGGAAGGAAGAAGGCAGAGCAGCAAACAGGCAAAGATAGCTTCTAGCGTTGGGAGGGAGGCTGCCTGTGGCTGCGTGGAATCCCACTGAGTCAATAGTTTTGTAACTATTACATCACACTTACGGCTCACATTGACTAAATTCTAATTTATAATATCTGCACAGCAAAGAACTTCCAAGCGGGCATCCACAGAAATGACTATTAAAATGCTCAGTTCTTGAAAATTATGAATTACACTCCCCCATCATCAACTGCACAAACCTGTTGTATTAAAGCCATCAAAGATGGTTCACCAGGCAGCAAGACTGCATAATACATGTGCTCTGCCCCCAGCCCTCCGCTCCCTCTGCTACTTTGATTTAAGAGCATTAGGAAACTGTGTAATTTTTTTGGTCCTCTTTTTATTTCCATGGTAATTTATGTCTGTGGGTAAGCATTTTATTTTATCAGAGACATGGGGCTAGAGTTATTTTTCAAGGCGCTTGAGTTTCCCTTTGATGCCCACTGAAATTAAAGACAGAGAGGCAGAGAGTACCCATGCTGTTTGTCACAGAGTCAGAGGTTAGAATTACATTTGCTGCCATTTATTGTGACTATTCCATGCCAGTAGTTAGAGTAGCACTTCTCATGGGCAATGCAGTATTATTAATATTGCAGACATCAAAACATTTGTGAATGGGATATAATTGACTTGTCACTCACATTAATAATATCCTCTGTGGAATACCATTCCGACAATGGCCGAGCAGAATATTCTTCAGTTATTTACATCTGACTCTTTAAGTCTTAAACCTCTGAAAAAATTCTGAGGATTTATTTTAGCTTTAACCCAATGTTGAGATACATTTTTGTGTGTGTGCATTGTATAAGCAAATTGATAGCAAAGCTCTCTGTCATAGAGACTAATAAATATTTCTGAAAACAAAGGACCCTTGTAATCAATAAGAAACAAACCTTCATGTGAAACTATGGTCCAAAATTTTAGATGATTTAAAAAATAATAATAATGAGGGTCCTCTACTTGTACGAGATTATGATAAAAATTCACAATGTTTAATGATTATGTTGTGATTAGACTAATAAAACGAATCCTTAAAACTTCAACTAAACAAAGGCTTAGAAGATTCTAGAAAGTAAAAAAAAAAATGTGAAATATACACTTGGAAGAAAATAGAGAGAGAAGCCATTAGCTAAAATGTGAAATTTGAATGTGGTTTATAAGTCTACCTTTCTATCAGTAGGTCGAAGTCAATTTTATCTTGAAACGGATCTTGTGGCAGGAGCAATTCTCTAGCTAAAAGTAAAATTTAAGGCCTCCACTGATTGGAAAGTAAAATTAATAAGGGTTAGTAGTGTGTGTGTAAATACTTAGATACCAACAACACAGAAAAACTCAGAGTATTACTACACAGTCAGTTTTTAAATGGTATATAACATTTGTTTTAAAAGCAAATTGGTTATTCTAAATTAGAATCACATTACTGTTTGAGGAAAGGAGAACATTCAATAGAGTCGAGTGTTTTCCAAATTACTGTACCTGTGAATTTTTTTACAGTGAGACATGCTGTTTTGTTTTTCAAATTTTATAGAAATATTTATTTTTTTTAATTTTTTTAATGTTTTATTTATTTTTGAGACAGAGCATGAGTGGGAAGGGGCAGACACACACACACACACAGAATCGGAAGCAGGCTGCAGGATCTGAGCTGTTAGCACAGAGCCCGACTCAGGGCTGGGACCCACAAATGTGAGATCATGACCTGAGCTGAAGTCGGAGGCTTAACTGACTGAGCCACCCAGGCGCCCCATATAGGAATATTTAATAATGAATTAATAACAAGCCATTTTACTTGCATAAGAATTTTCTGCTTTTTATTTTCCCCCTATCATCTATCTGCTCAGCTCAGAAAGGGTTTTCAGATTGAACTGATGGAGTCCTTCAATGGGCATAAATAAATATACACAGAGTTGCTCGATAGAAGCATTTTACTGCCGTTAACAAACAAATCCCGCTCTGTGACATTTGGAGTGTTCCTAAAGCCTCCTTCCTCTTTCATCTAAGGCAATGTCATAGGTAAAATATGGTTTTAGAAATCTGTTGGAAAATCTGTTTTACAAAACCGAGGTAGCACATTAGTCTAAGATTAACTAGCTCACCTGTGAGGAGTTTTCAATCTTGAGCACCCTACTAATCTAACCTCTACATACAAGAAAATATTTGAATTGTCCAGTGGGCACTTTCTTTCACACAACAAACATATATTGAGCACCTACTATGCAGCAGGTGCTCTTACAGGTACTGAAGATGCTAAAGTAAGCAATGTTTTTTGGGGAAAAGAGACTGTTACAGTACCAACAGGTGCATATGTAAATATGAACCATAGGGAGACCATGAAGAAGGAAGGTACCAGACTGTGGAAGGACTTTATCTCCTCTGGGCATCACGGGAGTGATGTTTAAGTCTGGAAAGTCATTGCAAGAGAGATTGACCAACTCTGTTAATTCCCCGGCAGTCAGAGGGGCCTCATCTTTTGAAACCCTAACTTGCACTATTGCTTATAACCACTCTTACAAATGGGTCACCCAAGCTGAGTCAATCAGGAAATCCAGAATGATTGGGAGATACTCAGCTAATCTTCCTCCCTATGGACTATAGGAGCAGCCCTGTGGATCACGTGTTACTTGGGAATGTTACTATCTAAACTTGGGGAGGCCAACCCAGACTGTAAGTTGGCAGTTCTTACCTGTGTATGCTGTGCAAGATAATAATCGATTAACAAATACTCATACTTAACACTTAGAAACATTGCCATACAATTTCTCTGGTTTCAGATTTTTTTTCTCTGTAGAAAAACCTAAAAATTTTTATTTGTTTGTGGTTTTATCCTTACATAACTATAATATTTAGTCAGATTGCCAAAATACAAATGCTCACTGAGCCCAGACTACCTTCCCAGGTCATCGCTGAAAAATTGTGACAAAATCATCTTTCTTCTTTAGCCGAGATCAGCTCAAATTTGAAGAACATAAATTGGAAAAATCTCAGTGCAGAGAGAAATAACAACCTAGGAAATCTTATATCCAATATTGACTAATAGTGAGCAAGTTTCCCTCCCAATTAAACGTGTACAAATTACCAGGTAGCTAGTGTTAAATAAAGACTTTAAAATAAATTGTACTTGTCTGTCGATAATGTTCTATGAGCTCCAGACTGATTTTTTTAATCTGAATGAATGTTCCAAATCTGCCAGCATTCTAGCCTGTCTATATAATGACCCTTCATATAATGATTCCTGAAAAAAAAATAATTCCCAGTAAAAGTAAATGTGTGAAAATCTCTCCAAGGTGGAAAATGTTAATTTTGCGAAAGAACAGTGCTCCAAAGTTTTAGCCTGTGATATTTCTTAAGTAGGCTGAGATTGATAACTCCAATAATATCCACATCCTAAAGCTAGACCTTTTCACGTTCCTTAATAAGGGAAATGCCTAAAAATTATAAGGCACATTTTTGGGCGGACTTGACCAACAACCTGTGTCGAAATGAATAATACCATGGCATCAAGCTAATGCAATTTCGTTTAGCCAGACTTGCCTCCACCAAATAGTCACCTTTTGTAAGGTTATTATAATGGCTTAATTTAATCTTACCATACACACAACATGGGTATGGTTACTGACTGATAAGGAAACTAGTTGCATTCATTAAATCCTGCTATAAATCTCTTCTCTGAAATACCTGTAATATAGCCTTCCAGCAACTACAATAATGTAATTCCTCATCTTTCTCTGTGATATTATATAACTGTGGCCTGCAGCTAACTTTCTCTGTAGGTGTTGGGGTGGGGCAAGGTCTTTGCAGCCCTGTGAGAGGGTGGTGGTGAGGTCAGAGACCTAGAGGGTCTTTCCGTGAAACTTTGGAGATTGGAAAAACCTCAAATTGGAGCAGATGTCACCTCCACTGTGGCTGAAGAAATAAAACACCTCAAAACTCTTAAAGTACATTTTTAAAGCTCCTGTATAAAGGTGTTCCTTTATACTTTTTATCTATCTCTTATTTTTCTCAGAGCAACTCCCCATATCTTCCCTTCACGGGGAATAAGTGGGTGCCTACTGAAATGTGCACGTCTGCGATTCTTACAACACTGGTCTCAGAGACTAAATAATAAATGTTGAAGGGAAAGTCAATTTTTAAGGCCTTTGCAATCTCATTTTGAGCTTCATTCTGCTGAAACCTGTATATTTTTTTAAAAAGCATATACATCAAAATATATTTTAACAAAACTAGCGTTCTTCTAAGAAACTTTCCAGGGTCTAATCTCTGTAAGCACATAAAAGTTGCAGATAATCAAGTTACTTTTTTTTTTTTAAGGCATGCTTACCCCACTTATTTTTAAACTCTCTTTTGCTCCAAACAATCTCTGTATTGAGAATTAAAAGAAAAAGAAAAGAAACCTGTTTCAAAGATCTGAAGCATGGACGTAAGGGCGTTTTCTTCTCAGTACTTGCAGTTTTAAGATTAAAAACCTCTGTAGGCTTCTCAGAGTTATCAACCTTGTTCAGTGGCTGAACGGTCTCCGCAGAATTTGTGCTCTAGGAATGTTCTCAGGATAGATCTATCTCCACTCTGATTTTTAAGGCCGTGTGCATTTTTGAAGCCTCCTGGAATTATGGGTATCCTGATTATTTTCTCCTTTTGGATGAAGACCATGAAAACAATAAGCGTAGGTAAGCACTATATGTGCATGAGATCTACAAGCCAATCACATTGATGGGGTTTCATTGACTTGAATCTTGGACCCCAGAGCAAGTGGGTCTGTAGAATTTAGGAATTCACAACTGCCTATATTTTTATTTTATTATTTTATTTCATTCCATTTGTGGGAGACAGCAAAGTACCAAGAAGCAACTAGTTTTCTCTGTCCCTCCAACTAAACAGTAGACTCTACTAATCAGGTCAAATTGCATCTTCATGAAGAGAATACTAGCTTATGGTGCTTAAGACTGATCTAGGGGGCTTAAGTTCACTATGGCCAGCCAGGAATCAATCAATGCTGGCCCAACTTGTGAGCCCTCATATCAGGGAAGGGAGCCATATTTAAATGAGACATCATCAATGAAGACTGGGGGTGGGGGTAGAGAGGGGGCTCTCAAGTGGCTCTTACCCTTCCTGCATTTTTCAGAAAGAAGTGAAACTATCCCCATTGTAGTCTGTTAATATCCTTCAGAGGGGACTTGTTTCTGGAAAATCTGATATGCAAACATACAAAGTTAAAAAATCATAAATTAGGATGGTGATTGGCACAACTCTGCACCATACCACTACCTGGGCTGGCTTCATCCTTCTAACTGCCAATGCTCTGAGGCATCCTGATGGCATGCTCCCATAAATGCACCAACTATGTAATGATGAACAAAAAAATATTTGTTTTTCAAAATGATAAAAATCTTATATATTTGCTGAAGTATATCCCAACATCCTTACTATCAACTCTGGATAGCGCTATCAAGTCTATTGCTTGTGTGGATATGTTGGAGAAGGTAAAAGTGATGAGTGGATCTTAAGCTAAATCTGCCTAATGGGGTTTCCGGAGCTGGTACTTTTATGACTAATGAGTGATGTGGACTCTCAGAGTCTGAGTTTGGTTGTACCCTGGTCTCCGCCCAAGAATTGGGCCCCCAGCTCTGCCTTGGGAGCACATAAGTTAGCAGCTGTGAGTGATTGTGAAACAGATCATGCAACTTTTGAGATTGATGCCTTGAGAAATTGAAGGTCTTCAATTTCATCTAGGCTCAAATGTGCTTGTCCACACCCATTCCTTTCTCTCCTTTTCCATGAAAAGTGTTTTTCCTCTGCTCAAACCTTAGCTCTGCAAATGTTCTATGGGCCTTCCCCACTCTTCAAGAACTAGCTCTAACCCACCAGCATTTAAATAAGTGCCAATTCTTTCTAATAATAATAATATCTAATAATAATAATATTCTAATATATCACTAGTAGGGACATCACTATCCCTTTCTGCCCTAAGCAGTGTGATGTCTTTGACAAGGTGTGAGATTCCTCTCTTTTCATCCTCCCTTCTCCTCACCCTGCAGTTTTCTTCCATCAGTCCACAAAACTAGTCTCACACCACCACTCATCCCCTCCTCCAAAAACATGGCCCACTTTCAATCACTATCTTAGAATTTCTGTCAGCATGCATGTAATCTCATAATAATAGCACATACATCTTTGTATCTACCATCAAGAATTCACAGGGGTCTGTCATCTTTTCTTCGCTAAAATAAAAATACGGGGCACGTAGGTGGCTCAGTTGGCTAAGCTTAGGTCATGGTCTCACAGTTCTTGGGTTCATGCCCCTATGATGGGCTCCACACTGACAGTGGAGAGCCTGCTTGGGATTCTGTCTCTCTCTCTCTCTCTCAGAATAAATAAATAAACATAAAATAAATAAAATAAAATAAAAAACATTATAGGTATAGTGAAACTCCCTTGATATCTCACTCCATCCCTTCTCAAGCCCATTCTCCTCTCCTCCTTCACTCTCCAAATTCAACCACCACCATGAACTTGCTCTGCTTTTCAGTGTGTGTCTCCTTAGCTCTACTACACAAGTATATCCCATAGTCAATATGTCATCTTCATTCACATCTTTTAGAATTTTAACCAGCTTGTGTCATACTGGAATATCACATTATGTGTGTATTTTTTCCCAAACCAACATTATTTAATTTACAATCCACATTGGCACACAGATATCTGATTCATTCATGTTAATTGCTATACAGTATGCCATCATGTCAGTGACGTATGGAAGTATCCATTCATTACCAGGACATGTTGAAGTTATCTACCATTTCTTATTCTTCAAGTGGTACAAAAACAAATACGGATACTAGAATGAGCAAATTTCCACATCTGTTTTTTTTTTTTTTACAAGAGTATGATTTCCTCTGGAATATACACCTAGAAGGGGGCTTTCTGGACAGAGCACATGTACATTTTCATCTTTGTTAGAATTTGCCAAACGGGTCTCTAAAGTGATATCAAAGACTGCTTGGAATAATGCTACTATTCTCTCTCACTTTTGCTGGCACTGTCAGATCTTTCAATGTCTGCCAATATGGTGGATGTAAAATAGCATCTCACTTTGGTGTGAATTCACATTTCTCTGGTTGGAGACGGGGTTGAGTGTGGTTTCATGTGCCTCTTGGCCCCTTGTGTTTCTACTCATGTAAGTTTCTTAATTACCTCTCTTTCCCATTTGGCAAGGGGTATCTTTTTATGAATGGAGTTAGTTATTTATCATTGATCCTCACCCCAGGTGTCAATTAATCATCAAGTCTTAAATAGCCCTCAAATCTCTCCACTTTTCACCATCTCCAATACCCGCACCACTCCAGTAGAAACCTGGCATGTCTGATCCAAATTGCTGCTGAATCATTTTCCCTTTCTCTGGTCTTGTGGTCTCTAAGCTATACAGTGAATATTTCCATTACACAGTTCTCCTCCTCCAAGAACCCCAAAATCCTCAAATTGTCCTCACCCCCATGGCTTGAAAGACATTTATTATATGGCTTCTGCCTTTCTCTTCCATACCATTTCACTTTCTCTTCTCTACTTCCCACACCGATGCTTCAGCTATGCTTACTAGTTCTTGTAGAGGACCCTGCTCTCCACTGACCTCTTGGTCCTTTCATCCGCTGTCTCTCTCAGCTTGGAACTCTTGCATTGAACCCACCCCATCCCCACAGCCTCCCTCACCTGAATAATTCCTTCTTGGCTGAGAAAGTGCCACTTGTTCCGATTTCCCACTCCCAGGTGAGCTATCTCTTCTAGATGCTCCCATGACACATTTTGCTTATTTCCATTGTTGCATATATCACATCATATCCTAATAGCTGTCTCTTTGTCTCATCGACCAGTGGAGAGAAACACAGTGAGAACAAGGACCACATTGTTCTTCTTTTCAGAGGCAACCCCAGCATCTCAGGGGATGCTTGGCTTCGAGGAGTGGTGGCTGTTAAGAGAGAAAAAGATTTGATCCTCAGGACTCCAGAATGAAGACGATAGATCTCACAGTGCACTCACTGACTCACTCCAAGTTCAATCCACTTAGGGGAAAAAAATCAGGAAACTTTTCAAAAAGACACTTATTGTGCAAACATAACCCCTCCAAACCCCGTATTTGAATGGCTAGGGGTCCTGAGTTGTAGAGGACTCTCTGGAGTGTGTGCTCATCAAATCTTAAGGTAGCTTAAGATGCATGGATCTGACCTTGCTCAGAAAGAAAACTAAAAGAGCTATATCAGAATACAAATATGAAGCATTCTTCCTTGAATACTTTTCTTTTTTCGAACGTAACTGAAGCTTGTATCTTGTCTACACTGTTTATCCACACAACTATATGTTAATAATACCATGATGTACATAGTTTTCAAAGGTCACAGTCTTCAAAAGATAACTTGTAAAAACAAGATAACAATCACTCGCTGCTCTCCATTATACAGAACACCCATTTATTTGGTGAACGCGTTTACACCAGCTTGATGCTAGCATGGTGCTGGCCTCTGTTAGTTTACATAGTTACTCAGTGTAAAGAAAATATGACTTGGACATAGATGTTGGTTAGAATCCTGGTTACCTCACCTCTGAGAGCTTACACAACAATCTGTAAAATGGGCATTTGAAGAATAGTCCCTGTGTCTCAGGGTTATTGTGAAGATTCAATCATCCATTAAATTGATGTGAAATGCCCTTAAAGAATGCACAAAATAGGCCCTGAATAAATATTGTCATCCTTTTCTTCTTATGGAAGTATCCCTCTAAAAGCATGCTTAACATCCATCCCCCTCCTGGATCGGCATTTTGAGCTGGAATCTGTATTTCTGAAATGATAACGGATAATCGATACTTTATCGAGAGCTTGCTAGGGATCTCACTCTGCACAGGTGCTTTGGAACATTGAAACAACCCCACAAGGTCACATGTGGTAGAATCTCCATTTGCAGAGGTGGAAACAAGGTGCAGAATGAGAGCAGATGCTGGAAATGGATGATAGATGGAGTTTTCAAGTGACTGGTTTGTGATCACTAAAAATTTAAAAATCACACCAACTGGAAAGGTTTGTGAATTCCTTCATCTTTCTGCTGGGGCTACTTCTATTTTGAAGGACCTAAGGAAAAGACAGAATATAGTAAATATCTATATATCCACAAAGCATTTCACAAAATTAAGAACATAAACAGGAAAAGAATATGACAAAGACGGTGATTATGAAGCATAGGTCCCAACACGTACCTATCTTAAGTACATAGGTTCTTAAGAAAACTGGTTGGGTGCAGAGCTGATATTCAACCTCCACACAACGCCAGAGCATGCCGGCGATTGACAGCTCATGTCCCTCCTTATGGATCAGTACCTAAGTCCCCAATTATTAAATATTCTAAATATCACATTGGTTAAATAAAAGAATAGCTATATACATATCTCCTTCTGTGCATAACATTTGATGCAAACTGGAACACTTTAAAATTTCAATTTCTAATTTCAGGAAATAAAAGAGAGTCAGATACACATCACAGGATTGATAGCTAGAAAGTTAAATTCCCAATTCCAAGATCCATAACCGATTGAAATCCACAATTCACCTTCCTAAATTTCTCTAGATGGTTTCTTTCTTAATCATCCATAAAATGGAAACAATAGCACCTGCTCCTATCTAATTAATGCTGGTTTGGAAACTCAATCACATAATTCGGGTAAAAGGATTTCGCACGTATCAGCTCTGAATAACGCAATTTATCAATCTGGAGCAAATGCTTTTCCAGAGTGTAGTTTATTACAAATAAAAGTGTTATTTAAAAGTCATTTCTTAGAAAGTTGACTACAAGGATGAAGAAAAATGCTCGGGGAGTAAATATCCTGCATATAGATTGGGTCCATTTTTACTTTCTTCCTCTTTCCAGTGGGGCTGCTCACCTTGGGCACATTTGTCTCTCATGCACTTTGAACAGAGAGTGGGGAGCTCAGCAAATGAGAGCAGGGCAAATTGTCTTCGTAGCTGTGCATTAGGTCTTCTGGTTCAAGGTTCAGTGGGAAAATGGAAACTGAACATTACCTAGAGTTTGGAAGTGACGTGTGGCATTCTGGTGCCTCACTGCAATTTGATTTTTACTGTGGAAATGAAAAAAAGAAAAAGAAAAAAGCTTCTAGGTTTTATCTTCCTAAGGCTTTTTTTCCAACAAGATCTCTAGGCAAAAGAAAAACTTTTGAACCTTGACTATGTCTTCCAGTACAGATAATGACAACTACTTAAACTGCATTTAAAAAGTGCTGAGTAGTTGATCCCGGTACCTAATGATGTTACTCATCTCGTCGGAGTCTGATTGACACTAAAAATAATAAATTGGAACAGAAAATGATTTTATGGGATCTGTGAGCTGACAGGCAGGCTAAGTGTAATATCCTCCATTACACTTGTCATCGAATTCTGTATGGTTCAGCTCTGAACAAGGAAGACGGGGATGTACTATGATTTTGTGATTTTTATCTCCAATCATCTATGTCTTAAACATATAAAATTAATTTTCCTACTTATAAATTCAGTGAAAGGTGGGGACTGAAAGCACTTTCTCTGTGGTAAAACAAACATTACCGTGGGCAGCCTATTCCACAGGAAGGAGTGAAATAATAAATTAAAAACCATCATTCTTGCATTATCGAGGCAATAGCCTCTGAGGTGTCTATTTCCTCCATCTGATCTAGTAAATTTATAAATTCGAAATCAATAGCCACACCTGCTGAATCGCTGGGACTCTTTTGGGAAATTATTTTAAAAGAGCTCCACTTGAAATCATCCCATATTACACAACGGAGCCCTAAATTTGCTTTCAGCAGTAGGCAAACCAAAATTAATTCTTATCATTATTTACAAGACGGTTGGATGGTTAAATTTAAAGCAGAGTTGTTGTTTTTTAATTTCAGTAAACCATGATAGATTTTGTTCTTTGCCTTTGGGGGAAGGGGAGGAAAAGACAAAGTTCAGAAAAAGAAATTTAAAATATTCCTACTTTCCCTTTTAAGTAATGTCTATGAATCATTGAGGATGATTTTTAATTTTGATTCATTCAATGAGCTCTCCTAATGCAATGATTTTCTCCATGGAAGTCCTTAGCCACAGTGGCCATTTGCAGCTGATGATTTTTTTTATAAATAATTTATAAAGCCACTATACACTTATACTTTTACACTGAAAGAGAGAGGGAGAGGGAACAGAATTGCATCTTAAACTCTATTTACAAATTTACCTTGGCAGGCCCTCTTACTGCCAATAGGAAACGATGTTGCATATTTAATTTGCTCTTTTGTTACAACGGGGCTTAGGTTAGTTAATTTCAATTTTCGATTTCAAAAGCTATCAAATATGGCTCAGATGAGAAATCAATTTTTCTCAGCTGCCTCTGTTTTTGTGATGGGAGGCTTCTCATTGGCTGAAGGGGAGCCACGTGACACGGCAAGAGATTAGTTCACCAGACCCCGTGTTGCTGCCGCCTCAATTACTGCCTGCCTCTTGTAATTTAGCCTTATAACACCTAATTTCAAGACAGAACTCATATTTAATTCATGAAAGCTTCCACAAGAGTAATTGTGAAATAAATTGCCATAGAAGATATCCATTTGTGACTCATTTTAATTTTGTATGCTAGTAGCATGCTATTTATTCTACTTGTTTAACACTTTAGCACAAACATTTTTTTTTAATATTGAACTTTATGCACTGATAGTTGCATACTTTGCACCATTTTCCCACATTACATCATCTCCTTTCCTGGGATTTCCTTTCACAAAACTTCCACCCAGTGGTGTTTCTGAAGGTTGTAAAATCAAGAACTTATAATCTCCTAATTATTGAACGTGTTGTTATGATCTGAAACGAACTTTCAAAGTAGCAACTAAAATCACAAACGATAGCAGATAAATGGTAGTTAAGGTGACAAGGATCATCCAAAGGGCTGAGAAAATAGAGTTTAATTTAATATTTTAAACAAAGGCGTTCATTCCCCCATATTGACATTTACATTTCAACATTGGTATATATTTTTAAATTCTTGAACCAAAACATATATATTTCCTGTGTATACACACCATTTTGTCCTTTTCCTCCCTGTTGCTATGCCAACAAGGTGGGTGAGGCCTTCTCAACTGCCAAACTCAGCTGTCATCCCTTCACCCTAAAAGCCTTATAATTGCTTTTATTTGCATACGACAATTAGGCAGGATGGCTCACAGCGAGAAAAACCAACCTTTCTCTCCCCAAGTGCACACAACGCCAGGCTGTAATTTATAAAAGATACGCACCATGTGGCGGAGCACTAAAATAGAGTGATGAGTCCTTTCATCGGATTGTAAGCCATTAACAAAAGAAAACATCCCCTTTCAGGCTATAAAAAATGCCTATCTGGTGTGAACCTGCAAAATCACAAAGTTCCCCCCCTCTTCGCTCCCCCCGCCTGGACCCTTCACATTCATTATCACATTGAACTCAAAAGGAGTTCTAGAGAAAGAGTTACATTTGGGTGTTTATGAGTAATGGGGTGCAAATAAAATCCACACTAGGCTAAAATTGCATCCAGAGTAGTTGGTGTTTGGGGGTAATTTTCTTTACCTTCCTCTTCTTTCTTTTTTTTTACCTTGTTTTGCATCATGTCGCATGTTGAAATGTCATATTAATATAGTCATTATTACCCTTTTACTTCAGGGAAACCATGACAGGATTTTCCAATCAGCATTCAGGTCTGTGGAAGCTCAAGTCAGAAGGAATGTGGATGGTTTAAATCATCCTCTGCTTCGGTTTTCAAAAGGTCTTCAAAAATTAGTGTCTAGAGTAAAAGGTCAAAACATGGTTGGAAATCATTTCAGTGATTTATTGTCATCATTTTTTCTGGTGACTTTAATTCTAATTATTAAGACATTTTAATTTTATTCTTCCAGGCTGCATAGAATCTAAGATAAAATTTTAAACAGATTCCTTTTTTTAGCAATATTTTAAGCAACCAATTATGCTGTAAGGTTTGTTTAGCATTTTCTTAGAGTTTGTGCCATTAGAGACCTTACTTTATACAAAGAGCATCAAACTTGAACTTCATTTCCTTTAAATAGTTTAACTTTAAAACTATTATTCAGAACACTAAAATCATGACCTATTTCTTTCTCCGAGGGTCTTTTAAACGGCAGTCAGCTCTCCATTTTTATTCACAATTCACTGAATAAATATTGACCATATAGGCAACTGGGGTCCAGGAACTTCAAATGGATACAACTTCACAAATCACTCGGCCACGTGTCTGTCTGTCTCCATGCTTCAGAGAGGGCTGTAATTACAATCACATCTCCAAATAGTTGATCCAAATTAAATTCTGTAACTGAGTTTTTGACATCCACAAGTGAATTACAAGGAAGAATCTGCTACCATTACAAAATAAAAAACTGAAGGGAGAAGTGAAGGAGTCACTTCAAAAAGCCATGATGAGATGGAAACCAAAGCACTGATTATCTGGTCAGAAAAGTCAAATTCCTTCAGAAAACTATGACGAGATACAAAACACACTCGCACAAAGGGGAGGAAAGACAGGACCCACCATTTACAGAAAAGAAATTCTAATGTCAGTAAATGTATGAAAAACGCTGAGCCTCCTCAATGAGGAAAGAAATGCATGTTTTAGAAAACATGTAATCTAAGTTCTCACATGTTAAATGTAAGCATTAAAGCCGAGATAACACCATTTGGGCAAGGCATGGAGTCACAGGCTGAGTTATATATAGCCCATCAACATGTGGACTGTGACCCCTTTTCCAGATTTGGCCATGCGCACTGAACTTTCAAATGGCCATGGTGTCTGACCCAAGAGTGCCACTCCGAAAAGTGAAATCCAGGAAGAATGAACAAACATATACAAGAGTGTTTGTTTTTACATGATATTTGCTGTTTCATTAACACAGAGAGTTTGAAACAAGCTAAATATATCCTCAGTTATATGATATCCCTATGGTGAAATATCATGCAGCCATTAAAAAGAAGATATAGGGGCACCTGGCTGGCTCAGTCGGTTGAACAACCAACTCTTGGTTTCAACTCAAGTCATGATCTCAAGGGTTTGTGAGTTCCAGCCCTGCGTGAGGCTGTGAGCTGATCATGGGGAGTCTGCTTGGGATTCTCTCTCTCTGCCTCTCTCTGACCTTCCCTTGCCTGTGCTATCTCTCAAAATAAATAAATAAACTTAAAAAATCTATTGTAAAAAAGTGGATTCTCTAGGAATATTTATCTATCCATCTATTTACATGTGCATATATACATGTAATATATTATTCCACTCATGTAAATACATATGTATTGTAAGCGTATATGAGATGTTTTATCCCATTAGTTTATATGCAGATACACACACGCAAAGAGTATGGAAGGATGCACCATAACCTAAAAGAAATGATATTGCAGTGAGATGGGTAGAACTTAAAAAGGAAATTGTTGATTTCTGTGTTTTGTTTTTAGTTCACAAGGAGCATAACTTTTAAGGACAAAATGTAGTCATGAGTCGACTTTCAATGAACAGCATTCTATTTGTTAGGACAACAGGCATTGAAATTTTTGTAACATTTGATGTTTTATTTTCCTTTATTTTGCCTTCTAGAGTCACACTATTTATTTTGTGGCTCTCTTCCGGATCACCAGTCTCTGACCTGCTGCTTCCTCCCTTTTCTGTTATACCTACACTCCCCAAATTCTCATTTTAATAGAACTCCTCAATTATTTAGAGGTTCATCCGAAAGGGATAAACTAATTCCATAAGGATCTAGAATCTAACTTGGCTTATTGCTGCCAGCGTTCTCCATATGAATTAAGGAATAAGGAAAAAATCAGAAATGTGCATTTTCTAGAAGAGATCTTGCCAAATGAAGAAAAAGCAGACTGGTCCAGGTAACTGTGACCTTGCAAGAAGTCTGGGCTCTCCCTCTGTCCTATTGAGTAACAGAGCTTATTTACTCTTAAGTTTCCAGCTTGGTCATAGTAAGTGCTGAATAAATAGTTGTTGAACCAACAAGGTGATACCGCAAGCCATATAGTCAAGCAGACAACTTTCTCAGCATACATTATTCTATTTATGCTAGCCTCTAGCAGAGGTACGGGCAACCTTTAAGAATTAAACCAGGGGCGCCTGGCTGGCTCAGTCAGTTAAGCATCTGGCTTCAGCTCAGGTCATGATCTCACAGCTGGTGGGTTCGAACCCTGCATCGGGCTCTGTGCTGACAGCTAGCTCAGAGCCTCGAGCCTGCTTCAGATTCTGTATCTCCCTCTCTCTCTGACCCTCCCCTGCTCATGCTGTCATTCTCTGTCTCTCAAAAATAAATAAAAAAACATTTGAAAAGTTAAAAAAAAAAAAGAATTAAACCAGTAAGTTACCTTTCCCTGGCAAAGTGAAAGGGAAGACTCAACCATTTTCCCAGATTAGTCAACATACAATGAATCAATTTTTTACATAGAAATACCTAGATGTTTGAAGTAAATATATTATACTAAGGATTGGGTTCTGTTTTGCTGAATTTACTTAAATAATTTCTTTCTTCACTGTTTTACTTGGTAAGTTAGTACTAAACAAAATTTTAGGACGCCAGAATGAAAGAACCAAAGAGAACTCATAGTTGGGAATATACTCTTATTGGAACCTTGGATGAAAAATCCCAACGCTATTAATGCTTGCAAAACATAGCCTGTATTTTCTTAGCACACATATGAAATTCCTTCAAATCAAAGAAGTCCTCATATACTGGTTGATCAAAAACTGTGGGTGGCTCTCAAGATCTCATAGAAACAATGAAATGCTCTGTCTTCTTAATTTTATGGGACACACAGACTATGGTTAATTGTTGGAAAGATAGGACTAGATGAAAAGGTTTTTGAAGACTGTTCTGATATGTAGCATATATACATTTTTTGAAAGAAAACATAAGAAATCAAATAAAAGGAAACTGTGTAGGATGAAGTTTCCAAAGATTACCCCTAACTTACACTGGCAAATCAATAGATTTTTGCCATTCTATGCTCTGTGACACCATGACAAATTAATAATAATAACATACGCATCTTAAGAACAGGGCTGTGCTATGTTTCTATAATGCAACTCAGAGGCAAGGCAAATACTTTTCTTGGAACACAATGAATGAATTTTGGACGTATCTGGAGAAAGCGGGAGTTCTTTATCCACGTTTCCTATAAATCACTTATACTTTTTGTTAAAAGAGTTTTCAAAATTATGAGTGTTCTATTAAGAAAGCATGCATAAATTTTGTAATTTTCCCTTATCCACAAGAGTATTGTTCTTGAGATGAAACATACAAATGGGAGAGCATCATGAGGAAAATGTTGGATGGGGCAGCTGAATTTTGTCTATTGTTTGCTTCTTCTAAGCTCCCTTTCATTAGTGGCTGGGGCACTGGAAGGTGGAAACAGTGACTCTGAATATTTACTGCCTTGGAACTATGGAAATCTGACCACTTTCCACCCCCAGAGTTGTGGATAAGCACTTTGTGTTAGTAGGTATCTTATTTCCAGGAAAGATGTACAAAATATATTCCAGGATATTGAGTGCACCATTATGAGAAACCATTACGCATTGTTATTTTTCATTACTACTGTGGTTCGGATCAGATCAGATCAAAGGAGAAAGAGCTTGCGCTTTCCTTTTTTCAAGGGTAAACTTCAGGGCATTGCCTGATGAGATTTCCACCGCAGTATTTGTTGAGAGAATCATGATTCCTTTGGAAAAATTGTCCAGGCAGAGCGTGGTACCTTTTGGCAGAAGCCACATCACAGAGCTTTCTTATCTCTTTTTTACTTTCTCCCCACAACTGTAATAAAAAAAGGATCCAGGGGTAGGAACTCTGAGTTTTAAATGTAGCCTCGTGTGCAGTGAATATTCGTGAGACATGAATAATAAATTTGGAGACGGGCAAGCAGAGGCTCCTGTCTGCTTCCTTTCGTACCCCCCGCCCCTGCCCGCACACCAGGGTGGATTCCGCCACTTTTAGGGAACAAAGTGTCCCCAGCACTACCTCTCCAGCCTCAATTCAAACCTCATCTGAGAACTCCCGAAATGAAGCTGTCACTCAGGGCTGCTTGGGGACCTGTCACCACAACATTGAGCCTTTTCATTTTGATGGGTCAGCCCGCAATCCCCTTGAAAGAGAAGTCCGTGCCACGGTGCTTTCTCTTTCCACAGGAATTCTGAATTCTAATGAAACTCCAAATCGCTCAATAAAGGCAGGGGCACGAGGAAGTAATCCAACGCAGATCTGAGTGAAATTTGTATTTTATCTTTTTTTTTTTCTCCCCCAGCCCATTATTCTAATCGCTTAGGTGGTTCACAAAGGGTTGGCTCTCAGTTCAGGCGCAAGAGGAATGAGGTGTCCTTTGTCCGGATGCTACACTGAGATTAGGTAGCAGCTCTCTGAAAATGAAAGGCCATGGCTCAAATTTCCTTGGGTAAATATCCATCCACCTATTATAGTTTGCACCTACAGAGCGGCACATACATTTCTAATGTGTGCTGGGCTGATAGAGAAGAGAGAAATTCCCATTAACATGATTTTCGTGTGTATTTTTTTGTGTGCCCATGAAACTGTCTTTCAAAAACCTCATGTGAACCTTTTGCCACAAAATGAAGAAAATAGCACTGCTACCTTCTACTTTATGATCAGAAAGTGCCTCAGATACATGATCTGGATAGCGTCACATGAATTATTATTTTGCACTACGTTCAACAGTGTTCACATTTTTGAGATACTTACGTTGAGTGTCATACACTGTTCAACCCCTGTCTTTTCTTGCTTTGGAAAATAATTGATAAGACTTCCACAAGGAAAGTGTTGATGTGATTCCCCACAAAACTCCATTTCTTATTATGTTTTTATAGTATATGCTAGAATTATATGTATTGCTTCGCATGCAAAGGCAACTTGCTCAAAAGTTCACTAATGAATTTTCTACCTCTTCCCAACATATTCATGTACAGCACTTATTGTGTTCCTAAGTCATTTAAAAAGATAGACTTAAGTCGGTAGGTAGGTAGGTAGGTAGGTAGGTAGGTAGGTAGGTAGATAGATAGATAGATGTATACATTATATATTTCTAGAAATCAATATAATGAAGCGGACTTCATTGTGTTGTTAACAAGCCAAGCTCCAGCTAACCTTTGTTTTATCACTTAGCCTTTGTGAAGAGCTAACAAGCAATGCTTAAAATGTTACCACATCCTTCCAACCCTTACAACTTCACAATCATATCCACGTTCCTTAAAAACCCAAGAGCTACCAATCCATGCTGCCTGCCTTCACTATGACACATCACCCTAAATATGTCAACCGCCTGTACGTTAACTGTCCACGGAACATCTGTTATAACTCCAGGTGCTTTCGTGTCCAGGCATTAGCTGTAATTTTTTTTCCCAGTTGATACAGAAAATGCAACAGACCATTGCGTATAAAACATTCCTTCCTACTCAACCTTATGGTTTTTTGGTATGTGTTAAGAGGAATATTTGGGGAAAAACACACCACTGATATTAAATTAAAATTTCCTTACTGGTTGTTTCTTTTTATGCATAAGCTACTAGGAAACAGTGAAATAACCTTTAAAAATAATCATAATCTATCCTAGAGAGGAGGGAGGCAGAGAAGGAACAAAATGAAGGTGGAGACAGAGCTAGGGAGGGAGCAAGAGAGAGTTGTAAGTTACAGCCTCTTTTTCTTACCCATTCTTGGTAAAATATATAGAAATAGTAAGATGAAATCCAAACCCAGAGTGGTCTCAACTATATATCTTTGTCTTGGATCAGATTGATTTAGGCCATCAGCCTATGTTTCACTTGTCTTTACAGTTAATTATTTCTTCTTTCTCTTTTTTCTATAAATGCTAAATGGCTATATATATATACATATATATATACACATATATATGTATATACACACACATTCAGATACACAAAATATATCCCATTCATCTTGATTCACATTAAGTCACATATCAACTGAACACACACACACACACACACACACACACACACACACACATTAAGGCTCGGGAAGAACTTTAAAATTAAATATTGTAGAATCTTCCAAGCTGTCTGAGACAATGGATATTGTTCTTTCTAATACTGCAGAAGCCACTAACTTCACCTGAGGCTTTATTTTATTATTTTGTGGTATTTTCTAAATATGAAGCGTAAAGATACAGTGGGGAAGTTGTGTTAGATTTTAGATATTGTCTTTGTTGTGGCTCAAGGGCAGACCTAGAACATCCATACTCCTCAATACCCCCTCAAATTCCTTATTACAGAGAGAGACCAGAAGCTATGTTTTGTTCATCCGGGAGTGAGTGACCAGGTTTGAAAGCTACATAGTCAAATGTGGCAACAATGGTGGTGAACTGTAGCTCACAGCCTGATTCTGCTCTTGGATCATTGCCCCTCTTCAGTTTTGAGGCACCGTAGAATGTCGGTAGTAATTCTTATTTCTTGCAGCATAAAAGATGGAAAAATTATACTCTGACACAAGCCATAGGTGGGAAAAAGCAGTTTACTGGAAACATTGACCAATTACATCTATGTTTATGTGTGCAGAAAATTGCGTCAGCAAGTCAACATGCACTGCTTGTTGAGAAAAGTCTGTCTTCCACCCGGGAATTCACTTCTGAAGTCTTAAACACATTTCAAGTGCAGAAAAACATTGCCATGTACTCATGCAAAGCTAGAGCAGTTCATAAAATAAAATTAGCCTCTATTAACCATGCAAATGTACAGCGATATTTTTTTTCAGCTTGAGTAATTCTTCAAATCAGTATCTTGATGGACAGTTGCTTAATACCAACCAGCCTAAGACAGACGTTCGTAGAACAAGCTTGAATCTGAGAAACCAACTTGCTCCTGGATGTTTCCATTTGTGCGTGAGATTGGAATGACTTTTCCTCTCCTCTCTAACCATTGTTCTTGTTATCTCAGTGAGTTGGCTTCCAGGTGAGCCTTGAGGTCAGGGAAACCTGGATCTCTGTTTGAATTTCATTCACACTGTAAGTCTGCATCATCTTATTCTTTGGGAACAAGTTCGGGGTTTTGGGAAATGGTTCCCACCATGAATTCATTGAGGCAGTAATGCATGTGTCTGTACCTAAGGTATGGGGAACCCCATGCTGCCTGTGAAATGCCTGCCATGATGATAATAGTCTTTTTCCTTCTCCACTCTGTCTCTCATAGGTAAGTCAGTCAAAATTCCTGTGAGATCTGGTGGTATTCCAACCAATGTTTAGAATTTCAGGCAACCACTCAATGAACCCCAACCTTGGTTACATCCACCACACTTCGATGAGAAGCTACCCGGGGATGCTCCTTCCCATGTGCTCTAAGGATCCAGCAGCTGAAACTCCATGTCTTCACTCACAAAAATAAAATAAAACACCCCAGTCTTCTGCCCAATGTACTCCCTAGTCAAAAGAAACAAAAAAAGGTGCTTGGAAAGTGTTTTTGAAGCTGGAGGCTGAAGACGCCCGTGGAAGTAAACAGTAATTTTATTAATTGCCTTGAAATAGAAAATGTTGAGTTTAAATCCACACTACTTTCTTCGGAGTAAACACTAAATATAACAGCCAAAGCGATATGGTTAAAATTAACTTGTAGTTGCTTTTCAAGCTGGTGAGATACAATTAAAAATGGGGGATATTGCCAAATCTCATTTACTGCTTTCTTTCTTGTGAATAATATCTGTACATTCAGGTCTTCATTATACTTCTCAATGGCGTGGGAATCCCACTGCATCTGCTTATTCTTGATTTTTATCAATGGCAAAAAATAATTTATTAAGTTCCCAGGCAACATTAAGTTCCACAATAATGCTTCCCAGGCTTGCTGCAGCCACCAAGAGCTCAGCCGCTCTCCTCTGCCCTCCTCCCCACCCCCACGACATCTGTGTGTGTGTGTGTGTGTGTGTGTGTGTGCATGCACACGGCGGGTGGGGGGGGCGGTGCACACCTGTCTTACTCTCTGGCTATAGGGTACAAAATGGCTGTTCCTGACTGCTCACAGTACGCCCAGCAGCACTGAATGGGTTAATTGGCATTTTAAAAAGGTAATTGTAAAGTGCAACCTTGCAGGGTTAACACCAGAATTGGAAGGTGGATGGTAGGTCTCCCACCCACTGGAGACTTTTACATCTTGAAGAGCAGGATGAAGACAAAAGGAATGCTACTGCTGTTTCTTGATTTCCTCTTTCAGCTGAGACTGCTAACGCCCAACACTCTCTCTTGAATTTAATGTATCAAGCCAGTAGTTACAGAACAGTAGTATGGGCTCCGTCCTGACTATAGAATTACCTTGGGATTTGATTGTAGCATAAATATGCAGTAAATCATTATACATGTGGCATTTTTTAAATCATGCATAATATATATATACACAGGATTTGTTTGGGAAGAAACTACAAAATGACTAGAGTCACAAAGAGACTGATATAGTCTAAGACATTTCTATGACTTGGAGCATGGGATCTAAAATTTTTCAATGGGTTTTTAAACAGGTAATTGGGAAGCCTACATAAACGCCGATTACCTCCAACTGTGATTGCTACAGGATAGAGAGACCACCGCAGCAGGTGGTTGGTGCTGGGGCCCAACATAATGACTTGGTTTAACTTTGAAGAGGTGATTCATTACGGTAGTTAGAACACCTTTCATTATACTTGAGTAACGGAAGAGGAAGGAGGGAGAGCTAGTTAGAGAGGATTTCTAACTGGCAAACCAAAGGGGCAAATCATATTCTACATTCCATCGGAATTCAATGTACCCTTGCTCAGATTCACAGACTCCTGCTCAAATACATACATACACACTTGACTCTGAGTGCCATGAGGTCAAGGACAGTGTCTCATTCATCCTCCTAGCCCTGGCTGTTCTCAGCACAAGGCTATAGCAGAATAGGGGTGCAATGAATATTTTCGCATTCAGTAGCTATGTGAGATGGAACAGAATTATAAAGGGATCATTTATGAGGTACCTGGGTGGCTCAGTCAGTTAAGTGTCTGACTCTTGGTTTCTGGTCAAATCATGATCTCAGGTTCATGGGTTCGAGCCCTGAGTCAGCCTCTGTGCCGACAGCCTGCTTGGGATTCTCTCTCTCTCTCTCTCTCTCTCTCTCTCTCTCTCTCCTCACTTTCTGCCCCTCCCCCACTCCCTCTGTCTCTGTTTCTCTCAAAATAAATAAACCTTTTTTTAAAGGGATCATAATTGTGGGTGGGGGGATGGGTGAAACAGGTGATGGGGATTAAGAGTACGCTTCTCTTGATGAGCCCTGAGTGATGTATAGAACTGCTGGATCATTGTACGGTCCAATTGAAACCAATATAACAATGTATGTTAACTACCTTATAGTCAAATTTTTAAAAATAAATCAAACAAAGACAAAAAGGCGGGTTATTGACATAAAATAACATATCAAGGATTGTGAACTTTGGCCACATCAGAATAGACTAGAATTCAGGCTGCCTGACCATGAAAAACAAAAACAAACATCCCAAACCCAAAAGACCACATTGATTCCCAACTCCAGAGAATAAAAGTAACTACATAGAAAGAACCTATTTTCTTTTGATAATAGTTTTCCTTGATGAAGAAGAAAGGTTCGCTATAAAGATATATAATGCTCTCAGACACATGATGCATCTCGGTGATACAAATGAAGCCAATTTCAATCTGCCCCCACCCACACACACACCTTATTCAACAATTGTATCTACCCTTTGCCCACCAGCCAAACCCTAAGATGCTTGGCATGAGAACAACTGATTACCCTAACATCACTTGAAACGGAGAGACAGTGTCTTGGCATAATAGAAGTACGGTTGAGTGGCCAGGCAGTTGGACCCTTGATGTCTGGCAATGCCACAGGCACGTAGGTGCATGCACGCGCACGCACACACACACACACACACACACACACGTGCCATCCCACCGGGAACTCTGAAATTGGCTTCCCCGCTCTGCAGCAGGCTGGGACAGTGCAGGAATCCATACCCACTTCAGTATTCTCTCCTGCCGGCAGCTTCCGTCTTCAGAGAAACAGAGTAGGGGGGATTGCAAAAGATCAATACCTCTTCTGGTGCAAATAGAAGGGTGAACACAACTGTATTCATTTTGGACTCTGAAAATTGCTCCTTTTTACCTCACCCCCTTGCTATTTAAAAAAGATCTCAATTAATACTCAATTAGTATAACTAGCACCAATTTCCTGTGACTTTAATTACTTGAGATAATTTCATTTAATTTATTTCATATCCATAGCCAACATTGCAACAATAAACAGTTACATTCCCTTTAGGGGAGGGGGGCTGGTGTAGACTTATCTGCCCCTTCCCTTAATGGGAATTCATTCACGAGTATGGCCTTATGTCCCCCCACACAGGTAAGCATTTAAATGGTTTCCAGTGGAATGGTACTGTCAGCCTTCTGGAACACGTGGACTCTTGCTCCCCCTCTTGCCTTCTGCATTTTCGCTTACTTGTGTCCAGGCCTAATGCAGTATAATTGAAACAATTTTATTGTCTGGAGCTACTCATTCTAATGTTTCAATGACAGAAAATACTGGTCAATTTGACAAGTTAATATGACTTCAGTGGTCATTTGAACTCCTTTAAGCCATTGGGTGCTAAAATTGCTTGTCACCTCCCTTCACCTGCGAACGGAATTCAACTAGTATGTAAGGGTGGGGGTGGGGAGGAGGAGGGGGAGAAACTTTTTCTCTGAAAAGCAGCTCTTTCAGGAGTAATTGCAAGTTTTGATAATTGGTAGGACACTGCCCCTTTTTATTCAATGGCAGGATCCCTCTGGGAAGCAATACTTGACTCTCCCAATTACCATTTTTATTTGAAGCCCCCAAACTTTCCACCTGGTCTCATATGCTAAAGCCTTGATTAATCTCATCTCTCCTCTTTCTGAGTAAATGCAACACTCTCCTTAAAAATACTTAGTCATTAAGGGATCAAATAAGATGATTCATTATCCAGGGCGCATTTTATTTATTTTTTTAATAATAGTTTATTGTGAAATTGGTTTCCATATAACACCCAGTGCTTCTCTCCACAAGTGCCCCCCTCCATGACCATCACCCCCTTCTCCCCTTCCCCTCCCCGTTCAGCCCTCTCAGTATTCAGTAGTCTCTCATGATTTGTGTCCCTCTCTCTCTCTCTCCAACTCTCTTTCATTTTAAAGATTGTTCTCAAATTTCAATGCCCGGATTTCCCAGCAGCCACCAGAGATGGTAGTTCAGAACTTCTTTTTTTTTTACTTTTTAACTTTTTAAAGTTATTTTTTATTTTGAGAGAGAGAGACAGAGAGAGAGAGAGAGAGAGAGCATGAGCCGGGGAGGGGCAGAGTGAGGGAGAGAGAGATTCCCAATCAGGCTCCACGCTGCTGTGAGGAGCCTGACACGAGGCTTGAACTCATGAACCATGAGATCATGACCCGAGCCGAAATCAAGAATCAGAAGGTTAACTGACTGCAATGGTTCAGAACTCCTTTCCATCCAAAACCAACTTACACAGCAGGATTTCAGCAGCAATTGTTTTGTAGGTATGCTGTGAAAAATTAAAGTTCTCTTCCCCCCATTTCTGAGCCGTTCCCAGGAGACCTTAGAAGGGGCTAATTTAAATAGAATGTGTTTAAGTAAGTTTGCAGATATTGGGGCACCTGGGTGGCTCAGTCGGTTAAGCGTCTGGCTTTGGCTTAGGTCATGATCTTGCGGTTCGTGGGTTCAAGCCTAGCATCAGGCTCTGTGCTGACAGCTAGCTCAGAGCCTAGAGCCTGTCTTCTGATTCTGTGCCTCCCTCTCTCTCTGACTCTCTCCTGCCCGAGCTGTCTCTGTCTCCCAAAAATAAAAATAAACATTAAAAAAAATTTTTTAAAGTAAGCTTGCAAATATTAAAAACAAAAACATCACTTTTTAAACTAAATAGCTTAGGTGTTTATTTTGTCTGAATGGAGTTCAGATTGCATTTGAGGGCCATGTCACTCTGTCCTTTTTATTTTTTCCAAAAAAAAAAAGAAAGAAAAGAAAAAACCCTTGACTCTAATGTTGATTTCTCCTTAAAGCAGCATGAGCATTCTGTACAATTTTGGTTAAGATTCCTTCTTGAAAAATGTCTTTTAAAATATCTCATTCTTTCTTGTGGGAATTGAGCTGAACTCTTTCCTTACGTGGCTGGAACTTGGTCATCTAAGAAAATAGAGGGTCTGTGTCCAGGCTGGTGTGACCAACAAACTTTTCCTGCCTCCTTCCATCTCTCACTTTCCATGGGCAGAGCCCTGCCGTGTTCGCCACAGCTTGGCACTTTGCTTCAATCTCATCATTTTGTTTTTGAAAGATTCCTACTCCTTTGCATTGGAAAAATAACCTTGCTTGGCAACACCAACAGATAGCCTTTTGGTCCCTTAGAACAAAACCATGGAAGTCATTCATGAAAGGCATGGTATTCAACTCAAAAATTCAAAACAGTTCTGAGAACTCTTCATATGGGGGTGCCTGGGCGGCTCAGTCGGTTAAGCAACCGACTTCGGCTCAGGTCATGATCTCACCGTCAGTGAGTTCTCGCCCCTGCCTCGGGCTCTGTGCTGAAACTCAGATCCTGGAGCCTGCTTCGGATTCTGTGTGTGTGTGTGTGTGTGTCTCTCTCTCTCTGCCCCTTTCCTGATCACACTGTCTCTCTCTGTCTCTCAAACATAAATAAATGTCAAAAGAAAAAAGAATTTTTTAAAAAGCCCTTCATATATTTTTTCTGTACCTCCAATGGGGTCCTGAAAAGACAAAATCCAGTTTAAATCCACATGAAGCAATAAGTGGAATAGATATATAACCCCTACCCTCACCCCTACATACAACGCAGTCTGTATGGATACATGTTACAGAGTACATATTTTAAGATTTTCAATTAAAAGCGATTTTGAGAGACTGCTGTGGCTCAGGTAATGGCGATGTCTGGGCCTGGAGAGAGGCTAATGCTCTCCCCTTTCACATTTTTTCTTTCGCTTTTTTTTTTTTTACTGTTCCAACCTTCCACCTGGGAGCAGAGACACCCAAACTGGTTTCTCAGAACAGAAGGTGGCCTAATTATTAAAAGGAATGGCCTTCCTGCCTGTGATGATCTGTCTATTTGTGTATAAAACCCTGCAACTGTGAAGGGCCTTGTGCAACAAGGAAAAAGATTGTGGAGAGGGGGGATAAAAAAGGAAAAAAAAAATCAAAGTGCTCAGTCAAGATACATCAGAGAGACTACACAAGAAGAGAAGCATAGTTTTCGAGCCCCAGAATTCTTGACCAAAGAAGTAGTTAGCCCCAGGTCTACATCAAAAGAAAGCGGCGTTCTGTGTCATTGCTAAGACATTTCTGTGATGTTTTGCCCTTAGTCTCAGAGTAATCAAAAGTCACGTTAAGAAAAAAAAAAAAAGGATAGCCTATCCCTTTAAAATTAGATCATCATTCTGTGTATTAATATGCAGAATGAGTTGTCAATTGACCAAGCAACAAATGTACTTCCTCATATCCTCATTTTCACTTCTATCTATGAATATTTTAAAACCCTAATGTGTGCTTGGCCATTTGGGTTTTAAGTGAAGACTTATCACAGTGTAAAACCCTTCATTTTGATCCCTTAGCTGAGGGCTTCTTTTTCCTTTTTCCAGGGTGTCATTAAAAATCTGATGCCAAGAGCCGGGACTTGGCAAGGTTTGCAATATAATTTGCAATCTGCAGGGTTTGCTGGCTAGCCCCCACCTGCCCCCCCCTCTTTTTTTTCCCCCTTACCAGCCTGCCCGCTAGAGTCAATAGGGGGCATCGCTCATCTGTCTAAAAGAAAAATAGCAGCATACTAATTAGAATTCTATTTGCCAAAGCCTCGGAGTTGCTGTGCTTATAGATTTCAAGCTTCTTTTGTTTGAATTAAATTGCCAACTTTTTTTTTCTTCCTTCTTTGCAGTAGCATGAGAGAGCGGGTGCCTTATTTGATTGAAGGGGGGGTAGGGGGGAGGTTGTGCGCGGGAAGTCTCCGCTATGGAAATGCTGAGGAAATGTCAGGGTTGTGTTTAAAAATGCCTGGTATGCTTTTCAGGGGCTGACTCCTGTCTTTCGCAGAGTTGTTTTGGGGGAACTGGTGGGAAGGTGGAGAAGTTCTTAGGGCAGAGGCTAGCTCTCTAGTGGAGGCCCCCAGCCCTCACCCCTTGCCTGATGCTGAAATTCTAGGGGGAGAGCTGACACATACATGTTCACCCCACGCAAAGCCAGATGCTTTGTACCAAGGGAAAATCCTTGGGCCAGGATCACAAAGCTGGTTCATAATGGAACCAGTCTCTCTTGCTCCATAAGCTATTCCTTCCAAAAGTTGGGGGGCAGGGGAAGGAGGCCACAAGACCAAGATGCAAAGAAAGAACCGTCTTTAATATTAACCTGGTTTCATGACCCTTTGATGACGTTCTTATGGCCCTTTATTAAAATGTCAAAATTTCCCATGAAGAATTTGAAAATAATGTCCATGTTCTATTTCAAAAATCATACACCAGCAGAAAAATTGGGGTTCCAGGGAAGCACTCAAATGTCTCGCTGAGGAATCCTCTAGTCATGCACCACAATCCCCATGGTCAGGAAGGCATCCCTGAATCCTACAAACACCTGGAAGTAACCAAGGGGAAGGCCAGACCTATGAATGCCACCTCACAGACACGTACAACTTACCTCTGAACCAGCCTCATATAAAGCCTCACGGCCACTATGCAGTCAATCGTCCTTTGAAATATAAGAAACCAGTGACATAGACCCCCATTGAAGACTTATCTACCTGACAATGAAATGTACCCTCCAAATGCAATTGTCTACAAAACAATGTGATGTTTTTATGCATGAATGTTAAAAACAACGTGGTATTAAATATACTAAAATTGTATTGGCTGATGGAACACAGAAACTGGAGCTTCAACTCCTTAAGTAATTTCATAATGAAGAGAATACTTTGCTATAAAGCAAAATAGTTCAATTTTGCATCATGTACCATGACCCTAGGGTTAGCCCTGAAGTGCTTTATCCACAACCACCACCACCCAATAAAACTCCATCTCCTCTTGCCTGTTTCTGGACCATGATAGCCTGTAAATATGCTAAAAACTCGAAAGGGACCTCCCTGAATGACCAAAATGAACCATAACCTGGATTGTTAAAGTTGATGTCTCGGCTACTTAGTGTAGTTGTGTTTTTCTTTATTATTGGGCAGTCCAAATCAAGAGAAAAGAATGCGACCTTATTTTTGTGGACCTGTGTATTCCGTGGGAGCAAGTTCAAAGGGAATTATCTCAAAGAAACTGACTGAACAGGATAAGTGCATGGAACCGAATGTGCTTACAGATGTTAGTAATGCATTCCTTGGAATTGACACATTTTAACCAGAGGAGTTCTGGGGTCTGGGCAAGAACTTACTTTGGATATGTCGCAAACATTCCAGGATGTTGAGAAGGTATCATTTCTTATACTTGAAAGAGAAGATTCAGCTTGTGCAAGTATTCCTTTCTCCTTCCATCCTTAAATTTCTTACTGGGGCTCCAAGCTGGGGAGCAAAATATCCACACACAGTATTGTGTAAAGCCCAGAGCCAACTCCACTCACGTTTCTCTGAATTACTTTTCCAATTCGAAGCCTCTGAGAATCTGGCCCTCCTTTATCGCTTCTTGTTATAAAAAGTGGCAGGAGACAGAGTGGCAGAATGACCCACAAGATGGCATCTGTCACCAGGGGATTTTCCCTGCATTCTGCAGGCCAAATTTTGTTTGAACTCGCGGTGGCCTCTGTCACTTCCTCATTTTCCTCTGCTGTTGGCTCTTCGTCTGTATCCCCTTCGAACGGACCCAGGATGTTTACCCGCCTTAGGAAACCTTTTCCTTCAAGAAGCCAACGTAAAACTTTAATTTAAAAATCTGGGCTCAGAATTAAGCGGCAGCGAAGGTACCAGATGGTGGATGGCCACAGCAGCCTCCTTGAACTTGAATGTCAGTGATGGAAATGTTTGTCTTAAGACTTTGGTTTCTGCCCCCCACCCCACCCCAGCTCACACAGACGTGAGGCCTGCAGTTGAGGGAGCTGACTGCCACGTTGATGAAGCAGTAGGATTTCTTTTAAGGCAAATGTATGACAAAGAGCTGAAATAGAACTGCCCTTAGGCTGGTTCCCCCGAATTTTAACCCCGGTGCGGGTTAAACGCGTACCTGTGCATAGTAACTCCAAGTTCTTAGTTTGCAGAGGAGTCAAAAGTGCAACAAAGGGGAAGGATGATGTTTTTGAAGAGCCAACAGGTTTAAAAGAGAATTCTTACACCAAGGGAACAAGGACCCAGAGAATTTTACGGGTTTGGCAAGGTAGAGACAGCGAGAGAGGTTTGGAAAAACCTGAATATCCAGGAACTGGTTAAGGAGATGATTAGATTTCAGTGTATTAAATCAGTCAATGTGTGCAAAAGGACTCTATGAGTGAGCCGGCCAAAGGTTAGTTTTATTATGAGAACCATGACATAACATTTAAATGTTAAAGTCATTAACTTCTTAATATGAGGATGAGGATGAATATTACTTTATCGATATTTTTTGAAATGAATTCAATTCAAATAACAGAGTCTTTCTTTCTGTCTTTCTTTTTGGTCACATATTAATTAATTATATACCATTCAAAATGATTAAAAGCCAGTCTGGAAAAGGAGGCATGGTGTCGGTGGGAGCTGGTGGAGAGGGGGGGTAGCAGAGGAGGCCACAGTCTGACTTGTTTCTTACTAAAGCAGCGTCTGCATCTGATTGCAGTGATGGCCCCAGAAAGTGACAAGTTCCATGGACAGCTGCCTTGCCCTCCCTCCACCTTCCTACTGCACCCTTGCTTCGCCGAGTCAGGGGAGGTGATGGGGGAAGCCAGCCACCGGCGGGCCACAGTGACCCATTGTGTGATCAGACGTGGCGACCCCCCTTCCCTATGGGCGGGGTCTGCGGCTGCCCATCACCAGCACTGATTCACTGGGTGTCCCAGCAATTCCGTAATGGCGCTAGAAAGGGTCTTGAAGCATTGTAATTAAACTCCTCTACAGCTGGTGTTATGAAACAAATAAGAGAAATGCATCGCATGTCAAGGACGGCTAACATTGTGCTTTCTCATAATCTTTTTTTTTTTTAATCATTGTTGTTTCCCTGTGTTTCCTGTGTGAACACCATCATTTCTACTTTTTTTTTTTTTTACTACCATCCTGCTCACTTGGGAGTCATTTTTAAGGTCAGCCAGTATACATTAATCCTGCCTCGAGTAAAAATTTACTCCTCGTGATAGAAATGACAGGCCTGTACAATAACACATGGAAAAAAAGTCATTCATTATTTATTTTTAAAAAGCAAAAATAATGGGCTGTCTTTTTGTACATTACACAAGTGTTACATGAAAATTCTAGTGCGCCTGTGTGTATTGTTACAAAAGTACTATCTCTATAATGTCTCCCTGCTTTTGTAACTACTCCAGGCTTTCTGCACTGAAAAAATAACACACACACACACACACACACACACACACACATCACATCACATTTTCACAGCACTCCATTGGAATACAGTTGAAACCTTTCCTTTGAATTTGCCTCCTGCTTACTTTTTGTTTTGATTGCTGTTCATCTCCCAATCTTTTCTTTTCTTCCCTGAGAGATCGAACCAGGCAAGGAAGGAAGGACAGCAGCAGGCAGAGGGGCGGGAAGGAGAAGCGGAGATCTTCACTGTGTGTGCATTTATCTGTCTCTAAGTAGGACTTGAATATAATTCAGTGAGACGCTCCTCTCTCTTTAGAGCTGGGCACAAAAACAAGCTCATGAAATCAAACAAGAGGGCAAGAGCTTATCTTCGCCCAACAAATTTATCAAGAGAGAGTTGGTGGTGGGCTTAGAAAACTGTCATGGAGGGGACAAGGTGGAGATCAAATGTACTGTTGAGTAAGGAAACGAAGCACAAACTTTGCCCAGAGCTTGGGGACAATGATGCTCAAAGATTAACCCACCCTCTCAATTAACACCTCACATGAAAATCCCCACAAGGTCATGGGATCTGTGCTTCGGTGCGGTCAATCAGCGCCGCCCGCCTCCATACAAACTGAGACCGAATGCAGAATTAACACCGGTCCCCAAGCCCTCGCTCACAGACTCACGTCAGATTAAGCCCTTGCACAGAGAAGATATGAAAAGCATTTCTAATTAGGGTCTGAGGTTACTGGTTAAAATGCAGTCGAGCAGTCTACCAACCATTCTTCTCCTTTTTTATAATTTTAATTAAACTCAGATACTATTTAACTCCTACCTGCATAGATTTAGTGCTACTTGAATGCAAACCTGATAAAGAATACTCCTGATCCCCACTTAGCTGCCACAAGGACTTATTAAAGAGGGGGTGACTGTCTGCAAGATCTTCCAGGAGTCCCTTTGCAATAATTACTTTTCTATCAAATGAAAAGCATAATATTTTTCCGTAAATAGGTTTTTTCCCTGTGAAACTTTGACTTCCCGACTCTCTTGACAAAATTGTAATTATAACTTCACTGTAGGGGTTACTCTACCATCAGGCTAGCCATTAGAATGCTTTTTCTTGCACACCAACGCACTGTTTTCCCATGGCTTACAGAAACTTGAGATGGACGCCGGAGAATTTTTCACACAAATGTATTACTAATTAGATGGGGATGGGTTGCTTCTGTATTTAAAAATGCCATTGACCAGACCCTCTTGGAATTATTAGGAATTCCGCAGTGTCCGAGTCCTTCTGCCATTGTCTGATTCGCGGTCTAGTGTCTTGGTACCAATTTTTAATATCTGCAGTGACCCCGGAAGCCTTCAGCAATGTCTTCAGCATACGAAAGCCTCACTTCTCCAAAGCACAGGTCTGAATAATTCAGGATCTGTAACGGCAGTTTTGCCCTTATGAAACCATTTGGGTAACTTTGGGATTCTAGAATCCATAATGCTAGTTTCCTTCCCATGGCCTTTTGATTACTTGCCCAGTGGTGCTTTCAAAGAGCCATGATTTCAAAAATATTTTTCTAATGTCTTGCCAAAACAATACCAAAATTATCCAACTTAATTCCTCTTTTAAGTACTTGCAGCAGAACTAATGCTTCACCCCTCCTCATCATGTAAGCCCCAAATCTCCTATCTACTGGATAGAATAAAATACATTCTCATGTCCCATTTTTTTAAGTGTGGCTGCCATTTTTTAGTGGCAAAATTAACATGAACACAGGCTGTGCTATCATTTGACAATCTAGTTAACGTTTAAGAGAGAACATTTTGAATAAATGATAGTATAAAGGAAATGTATTTATGATCTTTAACTCTAATCTTGGAACTAAAGAGAGGGATCATGAAATCTAGACTAAGTGACCAGCTAACATTTTGTCTCCCTCTTTGCTTTTTCCCTCATCAGCCACAGGTTTTGAAAGTATCCAAAAAGGGTTAGACTCTCAAGTAGTAATCTTGTACCTTCAGATCGTGGCATCAACAGGGGTAAGTTCAGTGCCATTTACAGAAATCTCCTGGAAGTTGCTTTGGACTGGGTTACAAAGAGCTCCCTTTTCTTCCTAAAAGGAGAGATTTTATTTTTCCATAACTTCCATGGCATCCATTTCCTATAGAATATCTACACAGTTGTTCCCTACCCACTTTTCAAACCATACCTCTTATAAACCTCCTCAAAGCTATCTTCTAATCCTGCAGTATATGCACAAAAATTTGAATACATCCTGAACCTTCCAGCCTCAAGGTTTTGAAAGGTAGCATAACAGTATGATAAAGAACAGACTAGGGTCACATTTCCTACTTCCTAGCTGGGTGACCAAGGACAAGTTACTTAACCTCTCTGTGCCTCACTTTCCTCATCTGTGAAGTGGGGATCATCCCCTTACCTGCTCACCGAATGGATATGAGAAATAAGTGAGTTAGTACATGTTAAGGTTTAGAACAATGGCAGCACAGAGGAAACACTTCATTATTGCTATTATTTACAATGATCAGCCATTCTTCCCTTGCCTGGAAAGTCTCTCCCTCCAGAATGTGCCTATTGAAGAGCCAGTGGTCATTTAAGACACCTGCTTCTAAAAAATCCTGCTTGGAAGTCTCAGTAAGAATTGGGAACCTCTTTCTTGCACACCGAAGGCATTCTGTCATTTATTACAGGGGTCTGTGCAAATCAGTGGTTTTCTAGCTTGATGCCACAAACCCTTAACAATTTGCCCTAGATTTTGATCAGACAGGGAAATGTTCTCAAGGTACAACTGAAGATGTGTGCCCCTTCTGGAGATGTATCACACACAGAACCAGGGCGTGGGCTCCTGGAGGGTAACCTGCATCTGGTTCGTCTCTGCACCCCATATCTCTAAGCTCAGCGCTGTGAGCAGAGCAGATGCTTGGTAAATGTTTGTTAAATTAAATCTCAGGCAATTTGCTTCGATTTACTTAGAACTCCCTGGGTAAGTAATCAGTTCCTATACCATTCAATGAGTTTTTAATAGCATTTACATTGGACTCTCCATATAGGTTAATCAGAACCAGCTCTCCTAACTCCCAGTCTTTATACTCAGGGATTTCAGACAAACAGACTCAGGTCAGTGCCTTTGCCCATCTTAGCCAAGGCTAAAACGGAATCAGGAAGCCCCAGCTCGACATGGATTTTTCTTCCATTTGCCAAACAGACATCATAGAAGGAGATTCATACCACAGACCAGTGGAGTCAACGGTTTGATTTTCATGGGACTGTGTTTCCAGTAGATGATCGGTTGTCTAAATCATTGAAAGGGACTGACTGTAGAATGCGTCCCACCTTCAGAATTGAGATGACACTATTTCAGGATTTGTCAAACATTTCCAAGTACCTGAAAGTCAAACAAAAGTCAAAACCAAGATAATCATGGATACTTTAAACTATTTCTGCTCCATGAACGCTATATCTGACCTAAAACTGAGCGAAATTTGCTTTGAATATCAACAACTTTGTTTTTGGTTTTAGTTTTGGTTTTGGTTCTTTTTGCTATTTCTATTACCCTTAAGAAGAAAATAAGGAGTATGGGCTCAGGGATAAACAGAAAACACATAACAACTTAAATTATGGCTCAATATAGAGAAAATATGTTTTTGATTTTGTTGTTTTGGTTTTTTTTAGAGAAATTATGTTTTAAGGGTCAAATGCTGCCAATGGGATCCTGAAATTTTCTAAATGTGTGAACTTTCCCCTGGTTATCTCGTTTGAAAAGATAGTCTCAAGCTTCATTGCTTAAATTAATATTTATTTGATTAGCATATACAGATAAAAAATGACTTGGAAAACAAAACAAAATAGAATCAAAATTAATCCCTTCGAATATAACACCTGGAAATTAAAACTGATGTTTGAGAAACACCTTGTGCCAGGGTCTTGCTTGTCTTATCTGCCTTCTGACACCAACTTCCAAGATTAACCAATTGTCATACATGTTTATATATTAAATGGTATTAATTAAATTCCCTACAGAGAAGAAATTATTAGCCATAAACAGATTTTAAAAACACTCTTACTATTATGCATGGTAGTTAAGACTCCCATTTTATGGATAGGAAAACTGAGGTTCAAAATGATGTAACATGCGCATTGCTGCATATTTAGAATGCTAAAGAGTCAGGCTTAAAAGCTGAGCATCTCTCTTGGGGTGCCTGGGTGGCTCAGTGGGTTGAACGTCCAAATCTTGATTTCACTTCAGGTCATGATCAAATAGCAGGGTTGTGGAATCGAGACCCCCATCAGGCTCTGTGCTGAGAATGGAGTCTACTTGGGACTCTCTCTTCCTCTCCCTCTGCCCATCTTCCCCATTCATATATGTACTCTCCCTCTAAATTAAAAACTAACAGAAAAGAAAAAAAAGTTGGATATCTCCAATCCGAAGTCCACATCCTTTCCTCTACAATGTGTGATTCTTTACTCAAGGACTATTTTGTTTCTTTATGTTCATTCATTCCAAAGACCTTTACTGGTAGCCATCTAGAATGGCAGGTATTATTTTAAGGTCTGAGAATACTTTAGCAAACAAAACAAAGTCACACTCTCCCCAAGTTTATATTTTAATGAGAGAAGCAAAAGATATATCAATTCTCAGGTAGTAGTGGTTATGAAGAAAAATTGAGCAAGGTACAGGGCTTGAGCCAATGAGGGTAGTAGAGAACTATTTCTGCTATGTGGTTAAACAGACACTCTTTGCATAACCAGAGACCTGAAAAAATATAAATCACACATGCTAATTCCTACCTATGGGCACCTAAGAAATTAAAACTAAGTTGTAGAAGCCATTCAAGTAGAAATCTTCAAAAAGAAATGTGAAACAATTCAAATGAACCATAACAGGTCAGGCTGGGTATCAAATATGTGCTGACATACAGTTCCCATACAAACAGCTATGGGTAGTTGGATCTCATAACCAGGACTGAATCCTCATTCTTAGGATTTCTAGACCCATTGATCTCTGCATTCCACACAGCAAAATTAAAAAGCAGAGTCCCTCGCCCAGTGCTGGTAGAGTGCCACCATGCATAGTCCAGCACTGCCACCTTCTCTGTCATGGCCTGGAGTCGGTTTGCTTGCATGTCTCTCTAGCCCCTCAGACTGAGACCTCCCCGATGCAGGGACCTCTGTCCTCCTCCCCACCACCCATGGCTCTCTATCATTGAAATGGACCCCTATGCAATATTTTTTGAGAGATTGAAAGAATGTGAACCAGTTTCATGCAGCTGAACATTCAAGACACAGAAGAATAGTCCTCAATACTTGTGTCATATGTATCACACGCATGCACATTTAGGGACAGGCCTAAATCCACCAGGCCTTCTGTAAAACTGCAGGAGGTATAATCAGCCCCCTAGTTGACACAAGTGAACCTCGAGGCTGAGAGAAGTCAGGGAATGGCAGATCAAGGACAAGACATGGCTCCTGCCTGGACAGATGTTTGTAATAATAGTGGCCTGGCTTCCCTGTTCTTTCCATCACCTCTACTCTCTTTCCCTGCTGTCTGATCTTGAAGTCCTAACAACAAGCCTGCTTGGCTTTTTACTAGATGAGAAGTGGGGAGCCAAGCACTGGGCTACAATCTTTATTGAGTGAGTCCACATTTCCCATGATATGATCTACCACAATTTTCTCTTTGGCCACAACCCCTTTGAACACAGAGGACCCTGTAATAGCAGAAGCGAATGAGGTTATAGAAGTGAGGATGGGGGGGACACAAGGAACTCCCAACCACAGTACTTCCCACTCTCATGTAAATGTTTACCCATGATTAACTTAACCAAGCACATGCCTAAAATGGATGTTCCACATTTTTTCCATCCAAGCATCCGTTTGACTCAAGGACATGCTCAACATTTCAGATTAATGAGTGTAGGCCCACAGCAAAGCCAGGTTAATATATTTCCTGGTTGCTGAATCTGATAGTCTCCATCTGATATACCATGCATTCATGTCCCAGGGAGTTCAAGTTGCCTAAGAGCGTAAATATGAAAAGCACAAAAGATTTTATTTCTCATAAAGGCTCTATAAAGTAAAATCTGCATAAAGCAATATTCAGGCAACATAACAACAATAATGATAATATAACAGCGATAGGCAACGCTCTATCCAAAGTGTAATTAATATTTTAATTATTTTCCTCAGTAATATCTGCATCCCACTATGCAAAGTAGCCGGGTCTCTTATTCCTCAAAGATGACAAGATTACCGTTATTAATGTTCTAGGATGTGTGTCTTTATTTTTTACTGTTATGAATGCTACTAATGGTGATGAATACACGAGTCATTATGAAGTAAGGAGGTGGTTGGTTGTGATGATCCCACTTGGGTCCCTGGAATTTAACATTCCATATTGGTTAATAATTTATCTGTGGCTGAAGCTGACTTTTTGTGTATCCCAGCTGTATATCTGCATGTATATTTATGTCTACTAAATTATTTTAAAGAGCTCTAAAAATAATTGGCCTATTATCTCACACAGATAGTTTTGATTGCGATGAATAGAATTTCAGAAATATAAACATCAGAGTTATTTATTTTCAGCTCCCTTTCCCCCCCTTTTTTAAGAGAATGTTGTTTTTCCCAGCAGAGGAAATTATAAACCTTCACCTTCTTAGCCTTAGATCTCAGGCAGATTATCTGTTAAATTTATGGAATATTGTAAAATAGTTTAGTTTCCACAAATTCTAGGCTGTCCGTAAATAGTATTGTGTTTCTCCCGGTGTAAAGCTGTGTTATTTGATACAGTAGCCCCTGGCCAAACATGGCTAACTGAGGACTGGAAATGCAGCTAGACAGAAGTGAGGTATGCTATAAATGTAAAAGACTCTCTGGGTTTTGAAGGCTTAATCAAAAAGTAAAAAAAAAAAACACGCAAACCAAAAACCATCAGATCTCATTAGTAACATCTTAGTATAGATTGCATGTTTCAATATTAGCATCTTAGGTAGATTTAGGCTGAATAAAATATTACTTAAATGCCCGATTTTTGTCTCTACTTTTTATTTTATTTTTTTTTTATTTTTAAAGTATTTTATTTTGAGAGACAGAAACAGAGAGTGAGTAGGAGAGGGGCAGAGAGAGAGGGAGACCCAGAATCTGAAGCAGGCTCCAGGCTCTGAGCTGTCAGCACAGAGCCTGATGCCGGGCTCGAACCCATGGACCGTGAGATCATGACCTGAGCCGAAGTCCGACGTTGAACCAACTGAGCCACCCAGGCGCCCCTGTCTCTACTTTTTAAATGCAGGTTCAAAAAAATTACACATGTGGCCCATTCACATTTCTTTAGAAACGTTGCTTTAGAGCACAATCTTCATAACCAGTAACCAGCCCATTTTACAGATGAGAAAACTGAGTTCACAGAGACCATTCAAGGAATCCAACGCCCAGCAGTCTGGCTCTAGAAGCCATGCTCTTAACCCCTGTGCCATGCTCCCATAGGAACCAGCTTCTGGTCCTGGGTCCTCAATAGCTTAACTCATTCCTTGTGGATACCCTGAACTCAGCGGCGCCTGGGAGAAGGCTAGAACCAGCCGTGCTCCAGCACATGAAGAAATGTCCCAGAGAGACCTAAACCAAGCCTAAGACAGGGAAGCAACAATCTTTGTCATCTAAAAAGATTCTCAGCTGCAGTGTGGCATTGTCTCTAAATCAGGACAACAGCCAACGTTCGCCCAGATCCTTCTGCGGGGAAGGCGGGAGCTATCATCACGCTCCTCGGCCCCATATTTGCATCAGTGACTGGCACTCTATTAGGATTGGTATCAAGGGGGTGGGATCCTGGTGTCCCTGGATTTGGGTCTTTCACGCCTTCTGATTGATAGCTCCTACTTGTAAAGCAGTCACCCGCGCAGCTGTCTGCTGCTCCTGTCCGCCTTTTCCACCGCAGTTGAAGCAATTCTGGTTTCATTCATCAGTCCCCTTGAATAGCAACATCCTCCAGTTGGGGGGTACGGGGGGGAGCCGCCGTGGCGGTGCTCGGCCCACATTTGCATGCGTGCACCGTCCTGCCGGGCGCTCTGTGGCACCGCGTCTGCCAACTGACAGGCAGCCTGTGGATCCCATCCCTGATAAGTTTCCTAGTTTCTCAAATTATCTGTGTTTTACTTCGCTTTCATGCTCAAAGCATCACAAATGTCTTTGATACGTTTCTGCGCGCTGCGGAATGCCAATGGCGTCTGTGGAAAGCGAGCGCACCACGGAAGAGGCTGTGTTTGCAGAGCCTATAAATATCTCCTGCTTCATGATGTCTTTGATTTGCTACAGAAACGCTGATCATTAAACATTGATCAAAGGTGGCTTGGAATCAAATGGCTTTACGCTGTGATGAGACGGGTGCAAGAGGCAAAGGTCAAGATGAGGTGTTGCGCGCGCGGGCCCACACCCTTGTGGCAGAAAAGCTTCCGGGGGGCCTCGGATAATACGTCAGCCTTTGTCCCCTAGCCTGAATTTAATGACATGCATGGTGCTAGAATTCTCATGGCGTACAATAGATTTCTTTGGAAACTGAAATGCGTTATGGGACTACTTCTGCCTTCTTGGGACATTATAAACAGAGACAATTGGAAAACGAATTAATAGCAAAGACAGACAGAGATAGCCTTCTGTAGTTTGACATAAGTTTTTATTTCCTTTTTATGTTGACACGCATATAATGTCTGTTGATAGTGGAAAATTGGAAAACCACAGAGAAAAAGTTACCTCAGGAGCCTAGAAAAATGGCCCAGGACACAGAAATAATCTATTCACATTTTTCATTCCTTGCCCTGCACAGAGATTGGTTTTCAAAACATTGAACTCTACTGTGCATTCGCTCATGTTCCATGGCCCTTAACACCTTTATTTTCACTTAGTTATCCTGCGCATCTCTCTCTGTGTTAAATGTGTTTCTATATGTGTTTATTCCCTTGAATATGAGGATGTTTTCACAAGTACGTGCATATATCCAAATGTCAAATTGTATACATGAAATAGGCACAGTTTTCTGTATATCAGTTATGCTTCAATAAAGCTGTTAAAAATATTCTTCTCTAACTTCTGTTGCAATCGCTGTATGCTAATTCCTGTGGAAGTATCATAATTAATTTAACTAATTCCTTATGGTGAGGCATAAGCGTCTTTTTTCTTTGTGCCTGTAAACTGTCTAGCACATTGGAGATCACTCAGTGGAGTACAGGTTGAAATGGACTCATATCAATTGGGCAAGTAACATATAGATCAACTTACTTATAGATGATGTTCTATTCACATTCATCATTGTCAATGGAAACAAATCATCTGAGCAAAGTAAAATCTGTTGAGGTTAAAAATGCGTATTTTTTGGTCCAGTTGGGCAATGTCCTATCTCCAAGGAGAATGATCTCCCCCAAGTACAGCAAGATCTCTTCAACACATGCTGCCTTCCATTCTCCCTGGAAACTTCCCGTACGTATCACATTTATCCTGATTATTTGTCTTGAGAGCCTGTGTTTTCATTTGCAGTAATTCCAATGTAGACGCTAGATGACCAGCAGCTTCCCAAAGTAATGATCAGAGGGTGAAGGTGCTACTTGATTGAGGTGTTACAATTGTTTACTGTTCAACTGCTTTGATGTCGGAACACAGAATCAATGCCAAATGGTTGTTTTGTCTTGTCACTGAAACAGGGCAAATGACATTCAGTCTAGTGGAGATAGTGCTGAGTAATAAGGTAGTTCTCTCATCTGAAAAGAAGAAAGTTTAGCTACATGATTTCTAAGTTCGTTTCTTCATCTGAAACGCTGATATCTGTGGATACTTCCATTCTTCGCTCTCAGATCAGATCCTGTATCAAATATTGAGCACATTGAACAAGCTCATCTTAACAAAATAAGGACCACAGTCAAGCATGTGAGTGTTTGGAGAAATGGAGATCTAGAAAGATGACAGATACAGGTAGAGGTATATATATATTTGCTTCAGCAGCTCCCCAGGGGACCCCTCCTCACAATATTCATGCCTTCCTTTAAAACTGGGCTGGCCTCGTGATCCGACTTAACTAATAGAATATGGCAGAAGTGGTGCTGCTTATAGTGATGTGTTATATGAAAGTCTTGATGAGAACTAGAGGCTGCTACATTTGCACTCTTAGAAGCCAAATGCCATGTAAGAAGTTGATTATCTTTAGACCACCCAGACCACGAGGAAGCCCAACCAATCCATTTATATGCTTGGAGAAATGACGTCCTGGTCAACAGCTTGCCAGTGAAATCCCAGCCAGCACTAACTACCAGCCATGAACTTTCCAGGCATCTCATCACCCAGGCGATACCACACACAGAAGGAGAAATTCCCGGTCAACTCACAAAATCATGAAACCTAATAATTGTCATTATTTTCAGCCCCCGAGTTTGGGGACAGGTTGCTATGCAGCACCAAGGAATGATATATATTAACTACAGAATACAGAATAAAATAAGATGTAATCTCTTCACATTTGCATAATGACCCGCATACATATGTACATATGTATATGTGTGTATGTGCCACATTCTCACCAAACTGATACAAAATAATCACATGATTCAGCTTAAAAACAAAATCATGTAGGTTGACTTGAAGCAAATTCTTTGCCCTCCTTATCATTAGGAGGGTGAGACGAGTCATTAAATTCTGGAATTAACGTGAGGAGTCTTTGGTGTATGTTGCTCCTATGATAAATTCACATCAACAGATTCATGAATACACTTTCTCCTCTAGGTCAGGAGAACTTGTATTCCAGAGTAACACAGTTAAATTGAGTGGAATCCGTGCTCACCAAGTTCCAGGACACATAATATGTGTGATAACCATGTCTGATGTGACAGGCCCTGATGGGCTGCTGGCTGGAAATAAAGCTTCTGCCATAGAGAAGGACAAGAGGCATTTATATTCCTCTAACCAGCCTCCAGCTTGTCTTATAAGCAGCTGTATCTCACTCTGAGCGATGGTAGGGGAGTATTCACAGAATCTCTCTCTCCCCGCCTTCCTGTTTGCCCTTCTCTCCCTCTCTACCCCCACCAACACCCAATCAAATAAGCAGCATAAACAAAGTAACAACCACCACACAATTCCCCAGCAGCCACGAAACAAGAACAGGTGTGACCTTATGCCATATACTTCCTCACACGGCAGCCGAAGAGACCTCTCGGCTTAGTGGGGTGCAGCACTAACCTTGTCCTCAGTCTCCATCTTGAAAACAAAACCAATTGTGTAGAATCAGCAACACCCCCTCCCCTGGTCAAGGCAAAGATAAATCTCACAGACTATGCCTGTAGCAGCTCTTCTTTCTCCACAGGCCCTACCATTTACTAGAAACTTCCATCCGTGAAACCCTGACTGACATGTTATAATTCCCAAGATAATAGTTCTCCTGTTATTAGTTTGACTTTAGGCAGCTTTTTACAGATTCTATAGAAGAAGGTCTGTATTCTAACAAGTAGGCTGGTTCAAAATCACAGTGTAGATTGGGTTAAAGCTCATAAACATAAGCAGAAAATGTTGAGCACCAGATACAGACCTGACAGAGTGTTTGCAGTTGGGAGCAGGGGATGGGGACTCGTCACACTTTGGGGACTTGTTACGCCCTTCCTACCTCCTGCACATATTAACTTTATTCACTGGGAATTTTACTCTGCCACCTTTAACTCACACTCATGTTTTTCTAAAGTTCTTCTTCTGACTCTCTCTTCTTTCTTTCTCTTGATAAATGGACTTGACCCCAAAGATGCCAAAGCAAGTTTAAGTTGCTACCTCTCTTCAGCCCCCTTGTACCTGACTCCTGAGCTCCCACACCTCTGGCCAGGCTGGAAAGACCCCCACAGTCATCTCACATGCTTTGAGAATCCCTCATCCTCCAAGCTCAGATGAATCTCCAAACATTCCAACATGGCACCAAAGCCAGACACTTACTGCAACACAGAACTGCAATCTACTCACCCAGTTGGTCTAACTGCTGGTACCCACCTCTGTTTTGTGTTTCACAGTACAACTTCAGTGGAGAGAGAGCATGCAATACAAATATGGTGAAGTGAAGAGAAATGGCCAGCACTGGCTGATGAAAAAAGAGAGGTGTGGGTACGTTCAGTGATTAGATAGGAAACTGCACCCACCCAGCTATCTTGAAACTATACTTTCTGTGCACCAAGGATGATGCACTTCTGGTCAATCTTCTTTTGGTGTGGTTGTTAATTGTTGCCCCTACAGTTGACCTAAAAAAAATTCCTACTGACCTAGGACTGAGATAGGTCTGGTTCCTGTCTGAAGCTCATTGTATAAAAGAGTACAGCAGTTAGTACTGCCCAGTTAAATAGTCACTGATTGGGGCGCCTGGGTGGCTCAGTTGGTTAAGCAGCTGACTTCGGCTCAGGTCATGATCTCACTTACGGTTCGTGGGTTCGAGCCCCGCCTTGGGCTCTGTGCTGACAGCTCAGAGCCTGGAGCCTGCTTCAGATTCTATGTCTCCCTCTCTCTCTGCCCCTCCCCCACTCATGTTCTGTGTTTCTCTGTCTCAATAATAAACAAAAACATCAAAAAATTTTTAAAAAATAGTCATTGATTGATAGGTTGTATATTTTAAGTGTATTTTTCTTAAAGCACGTTTAAAATTAATATGCACAAACCTCTAGCGAGTAAATGAATTCTCATCCCACTGGTGAAGGGTGCCACAGTGTCTGTCTACCTCCTCTGATCTGCCACTGTTGATGCCAGCTTGGTAGGAAAAGCTTCCATTTCCCTGCAGAATTTTGTGTGAACAAACCGCATATCTATAAAATTATGTGTGGGTGTGTGTGCCTGTAAGGTGTTAAGCAGTTATTTATAGAAGAAAATTTTGCACCCTCCATTCTAGGGGACATTCTGTCTCTGTGTACGTTCCCAGGAGTCATCAATAACTTTTAACAATTAACTTTTATAAGTCAAATAATATGGAAACACAGCATGAGCTGCCTATAAAAGAAACTGCACACTGAATGCTTTTGAAATGGTAGTAACCCTCTCTCTTCCTGAGACAGAATCATTCTAATATTAGGAATTCTTAAAGGTTTAAAACATTTGCATAACTAGGCTTTAAAACATTTCTTTTTATCATAAATAATCTTTATTTATACATCCTACCACATATGACCACTTTAAAATCATGCAGTAATTCAGGGTGCCTGGGTGGTTCAGTCAGCTGAGCGTCTGACTTTACCTCAGGTCATGATCTCACGGTGCATGATTTTGAGCCCCTCATAGAGCTCTGTGATGACAGCTCAGAGCCTGGAGTCTGCTTTGGATTCTGTGTCTCCCTCTTTCTCTGCCCCTCCCCTGCTCACGCTCTGTCTCTCAAAAATAAGTAGACATTAAAAATATTTCTTTTAAAAAATCACGAAGCAGTTTTACTGGAAGGTAAGTATCATATAACTTAAAGTTTGAGTCTATTTTAAAGATTGTGTTCTGTTTCTCAATTCTGATAACCCTGAGGAAGCTGAAGAAAGCATTCACTTATATTTTTATTAATTTGAATGATTACTTATTAAATTCATTTTTAAGTCAAATCTGACTTATTTCATAAAAAGAAAAATTTTGCTTAAAAGTCATCAACAAAGATGAAGACTGCAAAAATCTTAAGATTTCCTCAAAATCTGGATATCTCGTTTGATACACCAGAAGGGGTTAAAACAGTTTCAGTCTTGAAGGCAACAACAGCTTTGGGCATAGCATTTTGTCTTGTATACTGTGAGGGACAACCTGGCCCTGCCACACTTTGCTGAAACCCCCATCGTAAGACTTGCTATTTAGGGTGAAGAGGGTGCCTTGAAGGCCAATGTTAGGATCCACCCATTTTCCTACAAGAGACAGATATACATTAGCAGAAGACTATTGAAAGAACTACTTGGAAGGTTAGGGCTGACTAACCCTAATAGAATGACTCATGAAACCCAGGAGTGTGCAGGGCTGGTTGGCATAACTATTTCTAGAGCAGAACATGGAGCTTGGCATGTTAACAGAAGTTTAATCATTTTTTAAATTAATAACCTACCAAAGGCATATAGATCTAGGTAAGGGCACTACAATGAGTGTTGAGCAGCAAAAAAGTTCTGGGTACAGGGATGCCTGGGTGTCTCAGTCAGTTGAGCCTCTGACTCCTGATATCTGGTCAGGCTGTGGTCCAGAAGTCAGGATGGATCCCTGTATTGGGCTCCATGCTGAGCGTGGAGGCAGCCTGGGATTCTCTCTCTCCCTCTGCCCTTCCCTTCTCTCTCTCCCTCTCTCAGTTTCTCTCTCTCTCTTTCTCAAAATAAATAAATGAACTTTATATTTTAAAAAAACTCTAGGTACAGAAGGAGGGGTGGTGGATGAGTAGCAGGTGAGCTGTGACAATAAGGAGATGCTGTAACACTGTGGCTTGAGTGACATGCAAGTTGATTTCTTTCTCACGTAACTCTGTAGGTTGGAAGTTTAGATGGTGTGCCTCCTCATAACTCGTTCATGGTCTCAAGTACCAACTTGTACCACTTGGGTGTCATCTTCATCTAACTGGAGGCAACTGGGTCACAGCTATGAACACAGTCCATGTCTTACCCTGAGAGAAGAGAGGAGCCCATTTCCTCATTTTAAGGTCATGACCTGGAAATGGCCCACATCACATTCACTTACTCTCTATTGACTACATCTAACCCTCATCTCAAGTGGGGGGTCATGTGCTGGCAAAAACTATCTCTAGGAGAGAAGAGAGGAGTGGTTGGGGGTGGATATCTAGTCGTCTGCCAAGATGAGAAATGGTCCACTGAATACTATTGCTGTAGAATCAAGAGTAGCTCTTTTCTGTCATTTTCCCATGAGGCCCATCTCCAGTACGACCACCAGGCATCAGTGTGGCCACCACCTTGGCCATGGGCTGTGTAGTCCAATGACTGGCAATTTCTGCTGTTGGTGAGGCAACCTCCTACATGACAGCATCCATTTCATTGAAGTTGGCTACTCCCAAGAAGGAAAGACGTTGTTTAAAACTTCAGCCCTGCTTCTACTTTTTTTTTTTCAGCCCTTGACATTAGAATTCTGAAAAAGAAGTAGATATTCTTGTCAGCTTTTTTCATTTACTTGCATTTGAGAGAGCTGGCTGCCAAGCTAAAAGGCACTAATGTATTCTTCTCACTCCAAATACATCAAAGAAAGAATGAAAAGATATTGCGAGTAAAGTTTTCAAAGCTTTTTCTTTCCTTCTTCTTTTTCTTCCTTTTTTTAAAAAGCTGGCTATTTAATGGAAGTGGCTACTAGGCAGTCTACGGATTATTCTTATTAACAAAATAAGGGGAATCCATTTAACGCTTTGCAAAGAGTAACTTTACAAAGTCTAAGTACTTTTAATCCAGGTGCTTCAGGAAGGTGATACTCTGGGTGACTGCTTTTAAGGCAGGAAGTCCATACTTCAATGTGAGAGCAGCCTTAATGCCAGGTAATGTAGCTGCTCCTGAGACTCTGCTGGAAAAATGTCTTAACCTTCTTAGCAGCCGACATTGAACACTATTACTATTCATACTTTCATCTTGTTAATGGCTCCCACCTTTAAACTCATCTATCGAAATGTTGGAGGAAACTCCTCATCACATTGGGAATACTGTCTACACAGACAGATGTTTATCCATGAGGAAGCTTTCGGACCACTCTTTGCCAAAGACTGGCATTCCCTCTCTACCCGAGCAATACCTTGACACCTTTGCACATTGTGCAACAGTTAACAAGTGTCTGTTGTCTTCCTGATAAAATACTTGACATGGTCCCGCTGATGGGGATGGGGAAAATGAAGGGGTCCCAGCTGGCTTAGGGTCTGCCTCAGCCTCACTGTCTGTGACCCAAAGAGTATGAGAAATCATCACAACTGGGTTCTAATGGAGGTAGGTGGGCTAAGAGCCTTCTCCTAGCCCAGAAAACCTGGTGGGCTTTTATTTTAAAATCCTATCAGAGGGGGACACTTGCAGGGAATAGCACCAGGTGTTATATGAAAATCAACTTGGTAATAAACTATTTAAATAAAAAAAAAACCGTATCAGAATCAATGTCCAAAGAAGGGGGTTGAAATTTATTTTCTATTGCTGCCATTACAAATTTAATGTCTTGAAACAACACCACTTATTATACCAATGAACAAAGGTATCCATTGTCGAAACTCTTATCAGCAGGCTCTGAAAATTGACTTCTAAGCCCAACCACCTTGTTGGAAAAGTCTAGTTTCTTACAGTTGTAAGACTGAGGTCTTAACTTCCTGGCTGGCTATGGGTTGGGAGCCAGAATATCTCTCTGGTCCCTGTCCCCAGGCCCTTCCTTGTCAGAGTCAGCAATGACCTCCTTTAGAATCTCTCTGATTTTTCTTTCTACAGCATCTCTCTGTCTCCAGTTGGAGAAAGTTCTCTCCTTGTAAGGGCTTATTTGATGAGATGGGGCCCATCTAGATAATTTTCTTGTTTTAAAATTTGAAATCTTCATTTCATCTGCAAAGTCTATTTTTCTATATAAGGAAGCATACTCAGATGCTTCTGTGATTAAATCACTCTGCCCACCACAGAGCCTGACCACAGAACACAGAAAACAGAAAGTGTTCGCCTCTGAGCTGGGAAGGAATACCTGGTCATGGCCAGACTTGGGGAAGAGTCAAGGTGATGGCAGTCAGACTATTTCCCTGAATCCCAGAGAAAGAGAAGCCAAGAATAACAGATTTTACTGCAGGTCAATTGTTGTTGGAAACAGATAAGATCCTAGACAGGTATGGTCAGACTTGCTTTGTGAAAGGCCAGAACATAAACTTTTACATATATTTTGTTTTGCTCATTTATTTAGTTAGTTAGTTGGCTAGGTAATCTGCTAATAAGCCACTAGTTGGCTGTTGCCCTACTCACTTATTCATCATCCCACGTTTATACAAAAGATTGTGAATGCCTACAATAAATATATACAATAAAATGGGCATGATAAGCAACAATAAGTCAAAAGACAGCTTCCTTGGGGATATGTAACTATCAGTGAAACATTATATATCAGATAGCTCACATTTTGTGAGGCTCAGTCAGTTAGACATCTGACTCTTGGTTTTGGCTCAGGTCATGATTTCATGGTTTGTGACTCGCATGGGGCTCCACACTGACAGTACAGAGCCTACTTGAGATTCAGTCTCTCTCTCTCTCTGCCCTGCCCCCCATTCATTTGCTCCCTCAAAATAAATAAAAAGTTTTTTTAATAATACACTTTATGAAATTTAGATGCTAAGGGCTAAGCTGAACATGACATTACAGAGATTTTGTTCGGCAAAGCACAGCAATGTTGTAAGAAGTTCCTGGAATGATAATCCCTTGAATCCTACTATATTTCATAAGTGGACATACTTAACATTTGTGTGTGATATAGTCTAGTCTCAGACTCTGGGACAGCTTTGGTTCTGAAGTCATTTGAAGACAAATCCTGACTGATGTGAGACAAGTGTGACCAAAATCAATGCAAAGAAGAAGGAAATCTATCTGAAGCCCTATTCGGATGCTCCCTTCCTAGTCAGGGATGTCCTCCTTTATTGTAGCTTGGTGGTTGGAAACATATCCAGCTATTTCCTCTGGAGGCCAGCAGTCTACATGTACCCCTTTCCTATCTGCTGGCAGCTAGAGAGTGCAACAAGATTTGTCCAAAATGATGCTCTTACCTGGGCTTAAGAAGTTTAGGCAGGCAGTATTCAATCAAGAGCAACAGGACTGTGCTTGTAGTTGACCCTCGGTGCCAGCAGTATGAAGGGTCCAGGCTGGACTCTCCAGGTTTCACAATGGTTTCTGACATTTCTGATATTCCAGGGCACCCCTTCCTTGCTTAAGTTAGCCAGAGGTGGTTTATTTTATTTGCAGTCATGAATTCCACCTGATGTATGATTTATTATCTCTGAATTCTTGCTTTGTCTGGCATTAATCTGTTGAGGAAATAGAAGAAAATGGAGAATGCAAAAGTGTTAATAGACTTAAAAATAATGGTAACAGAATAACATCCCAGGCATCACATGGTTAGATGTCCAGGGACCATTCACTGGCAGGACAGGGACTCTTAAAAAAGTCGCAAGTTGGGAACTCAAGAAAAAAAGTAGTCTGGGGTCCCTGGGTGGCTCAGTCGGTTAAGTGTCCAACTCTTGATTTCAGCTCAGGTCATGATCTCATGGTTCAAGAGATTGAGCCCTACCTCAGATTCTGTGCTGACAGCATGGAGCCTGCTTGGGATTCTTTCTCTCCCTCTCTTGCTCTCTGCCCCTCTCCCATGTGCATATTCTCTCACCCTCTCTCTCAAAATAAATAAATGAACTTGTTTTAAGAAGTGGCCATTTGCCCTTCACAAGTCCATTGAGTAAAGGAAAATGACATCTCTGCAAATAAAAGACAGACTGAAATCTTTGAGTCATGTCATTTTGATTGTCCTGCATCACCTTTGCTCCTCAAAGCAGAGTTTCATGAATTACCAAGTACAGATATTCTTTAAATATCAAGAATTTACCTCTGACATTGTTTCTTACTGATATGAATTCTAGCTGAGGATGATGATGATGATGATAGATAGATAGATAGATAGATGATAGATTGATTGATTCTTTGAAATTGATTGTAGATAGTCAGATATACTTAGCTTCAAGAAAATAAAAATGTGACATGGAAGTGAATATTGGTAGTCTAGCATGAACATCACAATTTTCCCCTTCACTGTCCCCACAACCAGAACACTAAACCAGTCTTCTTTAAAAATAATAATACATCTCCCAATTTTTTTTAATTTTCAGACTATTTTAAGATGGGAAATGTCTCCCATGTTCATCATTTGAAGGATGCATGCCTAGAAAAGTAGCCTGCCCTGATACCTGTCTTTTTGGCAAGAGTATCCCAATCATTCCTAGTGGTGAGGTTTCTGTAAAGTGTGAGACTGCATAGCTCCCAGGTGACCATTGTGTTTTTATGCATTTGAATCTTCAATTTAGTGAGGTCCCTATGCCATCCATACTGAGTTTTACCTTCAGAATTTCAGTCCTTTGTATAAACTCAGCCTGCCTTTATTTCCCGATTTACCATCTACTGCTTCCCTGGGTTTATGATTTTCCAATGGTTACTAAACATGAATAATTTCATCTGAGTCACTGTCAAGTATACAGTTAAATGAGATTGAGTTTCTTGTTCAGGTTTTAGCACCTTTGAATGGTGAAGTGTTGGAAAAGAAGTATGTGTAATTATGAATCTGTCCAATTGTCCTGGTAACCTGCTCAAATAAGAAGGTCACTGAAGAGAGAAGGTCAGGATTGCTGCCCTCACCCTTTGAACAGATAAGGATATGCCAGCTAATGCCTGAGAGAACAGAGTTAAAGCCCAAGGAAATGGAGTTGATAGTCCTACAGACTGCCCCAGGCAAGAAGAATTAGATTAGAACTGGGCAAAAATATTGACTTCATTTATATTAATTTTCAAAATACCTAACAAGCAATCCGCCAAAGAAGGAAACTCCAAAAGGAATGTGCTAGCACAGGAAAAGTCCTTATTAACTGAACTATCTTTCTTTTCACCAAGTTACCCACTTGACCCTTCCCATACTCCTCTGAGCCAATTTACCTTCGTTGTAACCCAACATTTGTCTTCCATCCCCATCTCTATCTGAGAACCAAATTGTGGTTTCCCTCACGTGAACTCAAGCTCAGACTAGCCTAAGTGATTGCATGCTGGACCTCCCATGTGAAATACCTTGCATCTTTCAAGGTCTCCACCAAACAATGTAAACATTTTTATGAGCAATTATTTCTAATCACAGCTAGGAATCCTGAAATTCCTTCTGACATTATCATCACCCCTGAACAGAAATCTCCCTTACTTTTCTGCCCAGAGAAGGAAGATGAACAATTTACAGATGTTCCAGTTGCCCATAAAAAAGTACATATGGTGAGCTTGTAGCACATAATCTTGAGCATGATGGTGTTGGCTGCCCAATGTGCAATTTGTTATCTTGATTTATGAGTTATTGTCATCTTAAAGTTGTTTTAACTTTATTTATTTATTTTGAAAGAGAGATTTCTGGCTTGATTGAGGGAAGGGTAGAGAAAGAGAGGGAGAGAAAGAATCCCAAGCAGGCTCTGCATTGTCAGCAAGGAGCCCAACATGGGACTCAAACTCACGAACCAAGAGAACATGACCTGAGTTGAAATCAAGAATTGGACACTCAACTGACTGAGTCTCTCAGGTGCCCCTATGAATTATTGTTTTAAAACTACATTATTCTGCCTTTCTCTGAAGCCATATGTTGCAGTAAGGAGAGAGAGAAAGAGAGAGCAAGAGAGAGAAGAGCAGGAGCCAGGATCATGCAAGATTTTGCATGCTATATGGTTTATCTTCATCCCAAGAACAAGAGGACACAGGTGAAAGCTTTTAACCTAAAGTGACATGATGAAACTTATATTTGCATCACTTTAGCTGTAATATGAAAAACAGATTGGAGAAGGCAAGAAGGGATGCCTGGTCTCTTAGACTTAGGTCACAGCAGTGGAGATCAAGACATGTGGGTGGATTCCCGAGAGATACTTAAGAGATGAAATCAACAGAACTTGGTTATAGTTTGGATATGAAAAAGTGAGAGAGAAGGAGTTGCCAAAGAGGACTTCCAGCTATTTGGATTGAGTAACTAACTGGAAAGGTTATGGTGTCATATACTGTAGGAGGACAAGCTTTGTTTAGTTTTGTGATGTGTGGGAGATAAATTAAAAGTTATGTTTTGAAGATGTTGAATTTTAGACATCTGAGGACGCACCCAAGTGAAGATGGAATGCAGGAAGTTACTCATAACCAGCCCGGAACAATAGACATTGGTGGAGGTAGTGTATTTCTCATGATAAAATGAGAGGCTGATAGTGGCCCCCCAATATCCATTCTCCTCTTTTTCTATTGTGCAGTAGATCAAAATAAATACCCACAAATTCTTCCCCTCCCATCTGTAAGCAGAGTGTAGCTTCTCTATTTTCTGAATCAGGGTTAGTCACTTTGGGCAATGGAACCTTAGCAACTCTGACCCAAGTAGAGTCTTGAAAATGCTTTCACATTAGGGCTTGCCCCCTTTTGCTGTATGCACAACCTTGATACCGCCGTGCAATGAGTCCTCCATAGCCCACTGGAGATGAGAATCCATGTGAAGGTGAACAAAGCTGACATGCCTCTATACACCTGTGTTAAGCTTTCCTGCCAACTGAAGTTAGTCACACTTGGCCAGAGCAAAAGAATCGCATGGCTGACCCAGAGATCAAATGCTAAATAAAATGGTTGCTATTTAAGCTGCTGACTTTGGGCATGATTTGTTTTGCAGAAAAAGCTAAACAATAAAAATTAAAACAAATATCTTGTTTTAAGATAGGCAATTTTTTCAGGCCCCCTTGCAGCTATATATGGCCTTACAACCACATCTTGGCCAAGGAGATAGAAAGTGCCATCGCATGTTCTGGGACATTTTCTTAAAAGTTGGCTGGTAGGACTATTTGCTTTATCTTCTCTCCTCCCTTGCTTCCTATATCTGCCACCTTATCCACAATTTGATGACTGAAGCTCTAGCCATCATCCTGGATGACAAGAACAAGGGTTTGTTCTGGGCACGTAGCATTATGTGTGGGAAGAGTCCTACGTCCCTGAAGGCTCCATGGGGAAGAATCCAACTCTAGCTCTGGACTGCCTGTCTTTGTACATTTATGTAAGGGAGAAATGATTAAGTTCTACCCACTGTTGTTTTGGACCCATTTTACTTACTGGCAAACCTTAAGCATAAGAGTTACAGTCATAATCAAAGTGCTGGGTGTGACAAATGAAACTGCACCATGGCCTTCCATCTCTGCTTGAGCCCAAATTTTCTAAACCACTCATTTTTGTTCCTATGTTGCAAGTCACTGCAGTAAACCACTTAGCTGCTCTAGTCTGGATTTCCCTGCTTTGTCGAAATCATAGCAATTGTCTGATTATCTGGGAAGATCCATAGCTGGGCCAATTAGCTCTTGCTTGTGGTTGAACTGCACCCCACTCCAAAGGCCAACAATACTTTGGTCAATCCACATGTCTGGCCCTTGGACTCTCACTGGTACACCAACAATTTTTAGTTGCTTCCTCTCATACTCTGTTTACAAAGTTAAGGTGGCATAGACCTTAATATTAACATAATATTATATTAACAGTGAAATAGTGCTTTACAGTTTATGGTACACTTCTAAATGTATTTCCTATAAAGAAGTACTTTGTAAACCAGGGTTCAAATTTATGAATTATAGGGGCACCTTGGTGACTCAGTTGGTTAAGCATCCATCTTTGGCTCAGGTCATGATTTCACTGTCTGTGAGTTTGAGCCCTGCATTGGGCTCTGTGCTGATAGCTCAGAGCCTGGTGCCTGCTTCAGATTCTGTGTCTCCCTCTCTCTCCCTGTCCCCCACCCCTACTCATGCTAGCTTTCTCTCTATCTTGCTCTCTCTCTCTCTCTCAAATAAATAAACCTTAAAGTGTTTTTAAATAAATTTGTGAATTATAAAATCAAATTACTGGTGTAAACTACATTTTGTAATGAAATGGGGAAAGATTGAACAAAACAAATTAGAATGAATTAGAAAATATCTATGTCCATTTGTATGTAGTAAGGTTGGTTTTTATGATGAAACTGTTGTTTCATTTATATATAAATACGTATGTGTGGGATTGTTGAATTATTTAAAAAAGGATTATTGAAACATTATACACTTGGAACTAATAGAACACTGTATGTTAATTATACTTGAATTTTAAAAACTCACAGCTGATTTTGCTAAATTTAGAAAACTGGAGATGTTTTGAAGAAAAAGAGCAAATGGGGCATCTGGGTGGCTCAGTTGGTTGAGTTTGGCTCGTGATTTTGGCTCAGGTCATAATCTCATGGTTTGTGAGTCCTAGTTCTTCATAGATGTCTGCACTGACAGCACAGAGCCTGCTTGGGATTCATTCTCTCTCTCTCTCTCTCTCTCTCTCTCTCTCTCTCTCTCTCTCTCTGTTAAAATAAATAAATAAATAAATAAATAAATAAATAAATAAATAAAAAATAAAGAAAAAGTGCAAAATCTGTGGTTATCTTACTATACAAAAAATACACATGTGTATACCAGATCTTCATGTAAAACTGATTTCTAATTTAGGTTCAGATAAAGTTCTGAAAAACAGAATAGATACTATTTCCCCCGCTTGTTATCCTCTTCTTCAGTTAAAGTCACCCAAACTTTCGTTGGGGACCCACCCTCCCTCATTCATACTTAATGGAGAGGCTTAGACCTGCCCATTAGCATATTACATCCCTTTAGCCATGGAATGGGTTCAGGAAGTCAGAGTCTCAGTAACTTCCAATCAACTCAGACCTTTCTAAGTAAAGGGATGTTCTTTCCACAGAGTCCTAAGATAAGATAATGAAGTCTCTTCCTGTCCTTCCCCCTCCCGACTCCTTCCCCATTTCCAGGAGCTGCTGAGAAGTTAGCATGTGAACCTTGATTCCATCAAACCACCACTGGACGAGCCTACCTCTGGCTGGGGCCGACACAGAAGAAAGCACAGTGAGGAGAGACAGAGCAAATACGAGCCAAGAGGATATTGTTTGCGTTCCCTCATCCAGTTATACCTGCAGCTTACCTATTCCTGGAATTTTAGTTGTACCAAGAAATTCCTTCTGGTCCTCAATCTGATTTGGTTGGGAATCTATCCTTTGCAGGTGAATCCTGACTAGTACTCTATCTCATTGGACAGTAGGAGGAAATCATGTATTACTTTTTTAACTTTTTAAAAATTTTCTTAAAATTAAATCCAAGTTAGCTAACATAGTGTAATAATAATTTCAGAAATAGAACTTAGCGGTTCGTCAATTACATATAACACCCAGTGCTCATCCCAATAAGTGTCCTCCTTAATTCCCATCACCCCACCCAACACCTTTCCAGCAATCCTGTTTGTTCTATATAAGAATCTCTTATGAGTTGTCTCCCTCTCTGTTTTTCCCTTATTTTTGCTTCCCTTCCTCTATGTTCATCTGTTGTGTTTCTTTTTTTTTTTAATATTTTATTGCCAAATTGATTTGCACACAACACCCAGTGCTCTTCCCCACAAGTGCCCTCCTCCATCACCACCACCTCTTTTCCCCCCTCCCCCTTTCCCTTCAACCCTCAGTTCATTTTCAGCATTCAATAGTCTCTCAAGTTTTGCATCCCTCTCTCTCCCCAACTCTGTTTCCCTCTTCCCCTCCCCCTGGTCCTCCATTAGCTTCTGCTGTTTATCTTCTGCACTGCAAAGGAAACAATCAAGAAAACTAATAGGCAGCCACAGAATAGGAAAAGATAGTTGCAAATGACATATCAGATAAAGGGCTAATATTGAAAATACACAAGGAACTTACCAAACTACAAACCCACAAAACAAATAACCCAGTGAAGAAATGGGCAGAAGACATGAACAGCCACTTCTCCAAAGAGGACATCCAGATGGCCTACAGGCACATGAAACGATGCTCAACATCTCTCATCATCAGGGAAACACAAATCAAAACCACACTGAGATACCACCTCATGCCAGTCAGAGTGGCTAAAATGAACAAATCAAGAGACTATAGATGCTGGTGAGGGTATGGAGAGATGGGCACCCTCCTACACTGTTGGTGGGAATGTAAACTGGTGCAGCCACTCTGGAAAACAGTGTGGAGGTTCCTCAAAAAACTATCCATAGAACTCCCCTATGACCCAGCAATAGCCCCGCTAGGGATTTACCCAAGAGATACAGAAATGCTGAGGCATAGGAGCACATGTACCCCAATGTTCATAGCAGCAATGTCAACAAGAGCCAAAACATGGAAAGAGCCTAAATGTCCATCACCTGATGAGTGGATCATGTATTATTTTAAAAGGGGTAACTGAGGCTTAGAAAACTCAATAATTCTACCACTTTTATGCAAATACAAGAAGCAGAACCTATATTCATATCTTCCCACTCCAGAGCTTATATGCTACCCAACGTATGACCCACATCTAGACAGGACATCAATAGACATCTTTGACAGATGAAACAAGTGATTTTTCCTGACTGAAACACAGAATAGCATTTCTGCAGGGAAAGTTTTAGTGAAATCTTGCCTTGGGAAATAGTACAGGCACCCAAAATCGAGATATCAGGCTGTTCCCTAAGAATTCAAAATGTCTGAATGAGGTAAGATTTATAAAATTCATAGAGGAATGTAGGTGGGGCAGGAAACAAATATGTCCCTCATCATTTTGTTCTTTCATGCTTCCCAAACCTCTGCTCTAGTCTCCTTTTATATTCCCCTCCTTCAAAGTTTTACTTTCAAATGACCAATTACAATAGTCACCACTTTTTAAAATTGAGATATAATTCCCATGCCATAAAATTCACTGCCTCAACGCATAAAACTTAATGATGTTAGTGTATCTGCAGCCACGATCTAATCCCAGAACCTTCTCATCAGTCCAAAAGCAATTCCCAGACCCATGAGCAGTTCCTCACATCTGCCCCTCCTCCAGCTTCTGGCAACGGTTAATCTACTTCTTACATGTGAAGGTCGGCCTGTTCTGGACATTTTGTAAGATAGAATCATGCATTATGTGACATTCTGTGCCCGGATTCTTCTACATTGTAAACTGTTGTCAAGATTTCTCCACCTTGTAGCAGATTTCAGTTCTTCATTCCTTTCTATTGCTGAAGAATACTCCATTGCACGGATAGTCCACATTTTATTTATGCATTCATCAGTTAATGGGTGTTTGAACTGGTTCCATTTTCTGGCCATTGTACATCATTCTGCTATCCCCATTCATGTACAAGTTTTCATGTGAACATAATTATTTTTTACTTTCTTGGGTGAACATTTTGAGGGGCTGTCAGTCTGTTTTTCAAAATATCTGCACCGTTCTATAGTCCACTCAGTCTTTATTATTATTATTTTATTATCACCATTCTTGTGAAAATATTTATTATTATTATTATTATTTTATTATCACCATTCTAGTGAAAATAAAGTGGTAACTCTGAAGTTTTGGTTTGCATTTAAATGATTAATGGTATTGAGCAAATTTTCATATGCTCCGGAAGAATGCCTATTCAAATACATTGCCCATTTCTCAACTAGGACATTTGTCTTTTTATTATTTTTATTGTTATGCATTCTTTATAGATTCTGGATACTAGACCCTTATCAGATCTATGATTTGCAAATATTTTTCCATTCTGTGGGTTATCTTTTCATTTTCTTGACAGTGTCTCTTGAAACACAAAAGACCTTAATTTTGTTGAAGTCCATTTACCCATTTTTTATTCGGTTGCCTATGCTCTTGGTGTCATTTACAGGAAAACATCCCCTTACTCAATATTACAAAAATTACAAAGATTTTTTTCTTAAAGTTATATAGTTTTAGCTCTTATATTTATAACTTTTTCCATTTATTTTTATATATGGTCTAAAATAGGTGTCCACATTTATTCTTTTTTTATTTTTTTTAATGTTTATTCATTTTTGAAAGAAAGACAGAGCACAAGCGGGGGTGAGGGGGCAGCGAGAGAGGGAGACACAGAATCCGAAGCTGGCCCCAAGCCCCGAACTGTCAGCACAGAACATACCATGGGGCTCAAATTCATGAACTGTGAGATCATGACCTGAACTGAGGTCAGACGATTAACAGATTGAGCCACCCAGGCACCCCTCATATTTATTCTTTCACATGTGGAGACACAGTGGTTCCAGAATCATCTGTGGAAGAGACTCTTCTTTCCCCAGACCAGTAACGTTTACTGAGCACCTGTTACATGCTGAGCAACAGCTCTTGATTTTGCCGTTACTGTATTGAGCAACATAGACAAAGTTTTCTCCCTCCTGAGCTTTATGTTTTAGTTGCAGGGGACCTGAGGTCAGACAATAGCCCAACAGAGTCCTTCTGGAAAGTAAAGTGGAGAAAAGAGGTGAAGCAATCCTGGGGCAAGGTTACTTTTCTTGCGATGACCTATCAGGAGAGGCCTCACTGATAAGCTGATACTATTGACGAGAGTTCATTTCATGCTTGCAACAACCTTAAATGGCAGGCACTACACGACCTTTACTGTACAGTTGAGAAACCCCAAACCCGCCTGAACCACAGAAGGGAAGTAACTCACCACCTCACGACACCACAGAGAGGGATGGATTTGCAGGTATAACTTAAATGTGTTGACTGAAAGTGTATCTCTTCTATTTAGCTAAAAATCAGCATGACGCTTTAACAAAAGTCCAGGAAGCAGATAATGCTGTGACTTTTGCAACAGCTTAACAAGACAAAGGTGTGTGGCCGTTGACAGCGACAGCGGTGGCAGTTGCTGGTTGGAGCCAGTTCTCACCACCCCTCTTTGAGCTCGCTGGGCCAGGTTTCTCTTCCACGCTCTCCACTACTTCTTGTTCCCTGCCTTGGGGGTCACTGCTCTTCCTACCCGATGCCTCAACCCTGTGAAATGCGCCACATTCCAAACCCTTCATGTTAATAACAGCTCTGAACTGCGTTCCAAAACTCAGAAGGCAAAACAAAACACTCTTCATTTCTTCATTCTCTAAATCAAGTGAAATATAGTTCACACCCCTCATATCCAATATTAACAGGAAGCCCTCCTCTTCCTCTCCTGGGATGTTGCAAGTATGCTGGGAACCTTTACCAGGTCTTCAGTGAACACACATGTTTGCATGTCACTCTCATGATACCCATTGTGGCTTTACAAGCTGCATTCATTTATTCATTTAGTTGAAGTCAATCATTCATTAATTCAACAAATTTTTAAAGCTTTTTTTTAAGTTTATTTACTTATTTTGAGAGAGAGAGAGAGCATGGGGGCAGGCAGAGAGAGCAACAGACAGAATCCCCAGCAAGGCTCTGTTAGCACAGAGCCCTACGTAGGGCTCAATCCCACAAACTGTGAGATCATGACTTCAGCTAAAACCAAGAGTCAGACACTCAATGGACTGAGTCACTCAGGCACCTCTACACAAATATTTATCAAATTTGTAAACTATGTGTCAGACACTGTGACAGGCACTGGGATAAGTGGGAAGTAAAATGACCCTGGTCCCCTGCTGTGGCTTAGTAGAAAAACCGTTAGCTTCAGGCCAAGGCAGATGTGTGATGCTTAGCCCATCTAGGTCCCATGCCTAGAAAAGGTCCTTTTATCTCTGGGATACAACAATCTTCATCATTCACAGAACCCACAAACCTGCTTTTTGTCTTTAGGGAACCCCATTCCATCATCCACCTCTTCCTTTCCCCCACTTACCTCTGAAATCCCCAAGTATCCACACCTCTTTGTCTTGGATACACATTCCCTCAGAGTGTCTAGACCAGAGAACACAAGTTAGCAATTTACACCTCGAATAGAACCTCCAGACATATGCTTTTAGTTTGCATTCTTTTTTAAAAAATTGACTTAAATTAATATTTTTAAATGAGCAGTTTTCACATAAACATCCAGATTCCCAACTGCTTCAAAAACTGGAAACATCAAGAGGCTTAGTCTGTTGAGTGTTCGACTTTTCATTTCAGCTCAGGTCATGATCTCATAGTTCGTGGGTTTGAGTCACACATCGAGCTCTCCACTGACAGTGTGGAGCCTGCTTAGGATTTTCTCTCTGCCCCTCCTCTGCTCGTCCTGTCTCTCTACCTCTCTCCCTCAAAATAAGTAAATAAATGAACATTAAAAAAAAAAAAAACAGAAAGATCTGGTTAACCAGATGCCCTTTTAAGGGATGCACTTCTAAAATGAGTGTGCCCACTCTGGTCCTCCAAGGCCTCTCTGTACTGCCCTGGCCCTCGATCTCAGGGCACAGATATGGACCCCATATGTACTAGTGACCCCAGTCCATACTTGTGATAGTGGATACTTCTAGGCCTTGACTAAATCAGCTTCGTTCCCTCCCTGGGTACCAAGTTGGAATGCATGTTCCTAGGCTCCTTTACTGTTGCAGCATGGGACGGGGTGTGCCTAAATTCTGGACAACAGTCTGGAGACAGGAGGGGTCCATGAGAACCTCCTGCAGAATCTCCCATACACCCCTCCCCCTGCCCATTGGCTGGATGTAAAGGACACAGGTACACTGACCCGGGTAGAGACTCAAGGCAAAAGAAGAAGCCTGGGACTGACTGCATAGACTAGATCTCCCCTGGGGCGCCTGGGTGGCTCAGTCTGTTAAGCCTCTGACTTTGGCTCAGATCATGATCTCACGGTTCATGGGTTCAAGCCCCACATGGGACTACGTGCTAACAGCTCAGAGCTTGGAGCCTGCTTCACATTCTGTGTCTCCCTCTCTCTCTGCCCAACCCTCCATCTGCAGTCTGTGTCTCTCTCAAAAATAAATACATGTTAAAAAAATTTGTTAAAGAAAAGAATAGGGCTCCCTTACAGACTGCCTTGGATTGTAAGGTGACCAAGACAAAACTTCCTTTTGTATTAAGCCATTGAGTGTTTGAAGTCTTTTATTACAGCATTTAGCCCATTTGACAAATACATCATACAAACCACAATCCCATATCAGGATCATCTTCTGGGTAGAATGACATCTCCAATTTTCTCTGCAATACCCAAAATCTATTTCTGGTACACACCCAGACTCTCAGAACAAAAGCTGTGCTGTCAGGAAAGGGCTAGGAAAAAAAATCATTTTGAAGGGAGGGGGGTGCAAGTGAAAGAAGGGTAGAGACAGAGAGGGAGAGAAAGAGAGAGAAGTGGGACTCACCTGGAGCAGGGCTCGTGCTCAACCAAAGCAAAGCTCCAACTCACCTGATGCAGGACTCAAAATCATGAACCATGAGATCATGACCTGAACAGAAGTCAGATGCTTAACTGACTGAGCCACCCAAGTGCCCTAGAAAAAAAAATCATTTTATTCTCTTGTTCATGAGATCGTTGAAATGTGATGGGGGTAGGGAAAGTCCAAGAAAACAGTGCCCTGCTCCCCCTCATCGAAGTGATTTAATACCAGCTAACACATCATGAGCGCTCTGGGGGGAAGGGCACTCCCCATAGACCATTTGTTTTTGACAACAACCTTTGAGGAAACTACTATTGCAGTTTCAAAGATGAGAACACTGAAGTTCAGAAAGGTTTAGCAACCTGCCCCAAAATCACATGGCTGGCTGTTCATTTGCAGCACCTGGTCAGGAACTCAATCACATCTCCCTAGTGGAGACAGAGCACCTGGTCAGGAGCCCAATCAAGTCTTCATAGTGGGACAGAGAAGTTTGTTGAGATTTTGTTCTCTCTGCCCAGCCTGGAAACTCTGGAACAACAGGAATGAGGGTCAGCATTGGGATCCTTTGAGAAGCTCATTCCTAAACTGGTTTCTAAATGTTCTAATTTCACATATTTGATCTGACTCCAAGATTATTTCCCCCATTTCTAAAATGGAGATCCAAGACTGCAGTGAGGAACAAATAGAATGTCATAGTGAGCTAGTTATCAATTGTCAAATAATAAATTATCCCAAAACTTAGTGGTCCAATACAAGGGCATTTATTTTCTCACATATCTGTGGGTCAGAAACCAATATACACAAATGGTCTAACTGAGCTTTCTAGTTCTAGGTCCCTCACAAGGCTTCAGTCAGGGTGTTGGCTTCAGTGGTCTCAAGGCTCCATTGGGAGTGATCTCCTCCCTAGTTCATTCACATGGTTATTAGAAGGACTCAGTTCCTTGTATTTGTTGGACTGAGTCCTTAGTTCCTCAAGAGCTATTTGCAGGAGCCCTCAGTCAGTTTCCTTTCAGATGTACCTCTTCACAGGACATCTCACAACATGGTGGTTGGCTTTGTTAGAACAATAAGTCCAAAAAGAGTCAAAGAAACATAGACAAAGTGCAAGCAAGACAGAAGTCATAGCATTCCCAGAAGCTCAGAAGAGACTTTCTATCACTTTTTCCATATTCCAGTTTTTAGAAGTAAGTCATTAGATCCAGTCCACACTCAAAAGGAGGGAATTACACAAGAGTATGAATACCAGTAGATCAGGATGGTTGTGAGCTGCCTACCACACTATGCAAGATATCTCACCCAATTCATGATTCATACTAGGCACTCAGCAAACAGCAACAGCAGTTATTACTATCCTTTTGGTATTGCTGTTATCATATTACTATTATTATTGATGATAATAATGATGATGATGTTGAATGAAAGGTGACCACAATCCAAGACAAACAAATCTTTTTGAACCCAACCAGTGTGCCTTGGTTCAAATCTATGCTTGGTCTCTCATTAGCTGTGTGATTTAATATAAACTATATAATGTCTCTCTTCCTTAATTCCTCATTGGTAAAATGGGGATAACAACGTGATTTATCTTGGAGGGTTCCTGTGAAGATTCAATGACATAAGACACGTAAAGTACTTTAGCTCAGAAGCTAGACAATAGTAAGTACTCAAATATATGTTAGTGAACACTGAGGTCACCATGATTTTTCCTCTTCCACTTGCCGAGGGCTACTCAGGCAACTCTTGCCACAATAATGCTGAATAAGAAACATCTACAAGATTTTAGTGGCATAAAACAATAGTCACTTATTTCGTACTCATGAATTCAAAGTCCAGCAGGGTAGCTCTGTTCCTCTGTGCTTCTCACCTCCCTTTTGTTTCTTGTTTTGTTTTGTTTTGTTTTCTATTGTTTTATTTTTTATTCTCCTTTCTTAATATAGTTCAAATTGTAGTGCTTCAATATTTAAAATAGTCACTTATTTTTTTGAGTTTATTGTCACATTGGTTCCCATGTAACACCCAGTACTCATCCCAACAAGTGCTCTTCTCCATGCCCATCACCCATTTTCCCCTCTCCCCCATCCCGCATCAACCCTCAGTTTGTTCTCAATTATCACCTCCCTTTTGGAGCCAATGGTGAGCCAAGACATGTTCTCATGACAATGGTAAAAGTCAAAAAAAACAGCTTCACTTCAAGTCCTTACTTGGGTTACATCTGCTAACACCCTAAACCAAGTCACATGGCCAAACCAGAACCCAAAAGACAAAAAAAGTGCACTCTGCTTTTTGCTGGAGAAACTGAAAGTTTATATGGCTTTAGTGAATGGAATACAGATGGATAGAATGTAAAAATGAGGAGCGGGAACTCAATCTCCTATAGCTACTTATCTTATCTTACTTTTTTGGAAAAGAATACTAGAAGTCATAACATAGTGGTGGAGGATAAAGAGATAGGCAGAGGGAAAGTGACATTTTCAAGAATCTTCTCTGGTGAACACCGCCTAGATTGATTTTGTCATCATAAATCCTTAAGGAGAGAGGTATTGCTATCCTCATTTTATAGTTCAAGAAACTGAGCCAGAAAGATTTGCCTGTGGCTTATCTGAATCTAGATTTCTTTTCACCACACCACTTCCTGCAGAATGATGCTGATCATTATAGCTAAGGTCACCGGGGAAGAAACTAAAGCCTAGGACCAACTTTAAGGAGGTGACTGGCCTTGGTTTCTGATACACGCAGAAAGTCTTACTTTCTAGGCGGCCACTTTTGTAGAATTAGAAGGATGATTAGAGGTCCTTACAGGTCACTCCTCTCATTTGTGAAGGAAACTAATGTTCAGAGAAGCGACAGCACCGATGAGGTGGTGGTAACACCAGGATTGGAAATTTATCTCGAGAGCTCCAGGGCCTTTTCCACCTTCCCTAGCTACCTCCTTAGTTTAGGGCTTTGATCTCTGTCTAAATGCAAATTTCCCTGGGAAGAGACTTTTATACTTAATGTGATTGATGGTGGGAAGCAGAGTCTGGAAGCATTTTACATGCCTGAGGAATGAAGATGAGCCACAGGAAAGAAAGGACTCTGCCTACTTCACACTGAACCTAGTTGCCCTAAATGACTATCCAGGTGCCGTCATCAGAGCTCAGGTGCAGGTGACCACAGCTTTGGTCTCTGTTAACTCTAGATGGGCAGCCCCAGAGACACTTCAAAAATCCTCTAGTCAGACACAGGTTTTAAAGGCTGGCCTTGAGGCCACACCATTAATTAGGGACAAGCAAAAGATTAGACCCAGTTTCTCTGATCCTGGGACAAATGTCAGCTCTCTGTATCCATTCAGGCTATATTTGGACCACACCTTCCCAAGTGTCCAAGATAGTCAACATCTTGCTTATTGAACACGTAGGTCACATTTACCTCCCAATGGGCCTTGAAAAGCAGCCATCCATGTTCTTAACAAGGAAATAGACAAAAGTAACCTACTTAGAGGCACAACACTATGATTCGCTGATCTTTGTCTTTCCATTTCATTACATTGCAGGAAATATTTGGCTAAGACATGACTGCTTATGATATCTACATTAATACCAGGATCAGGGCAGATTCAGGTCATTCTTCCTTTTGATTTTACTTTTACTTCTGGAAAAATATCACTTTTCCTGTCTTGTTTGTAATGTGATAGCAAAATAAATGATAAGGTTTAATTGTCTCTGGAAGGAAAGCTTTTAAAAATGTGTTCTGTAATATGCAACATATTTAGAGCTTACAATAAGCAATTTCTCTCAGGAGGAAGTTTTTCGAGGACAAAAAACAGTGACTCTAAAAGTAATTTCAGCAGCAAAGTAGGTTAAATATCCACCATATTAGTCACAGAGCATTAGATGGAATTGAATTGACTGAGCAGAGGTCAAAGAGTGGCTGAAGTTTTTAGCTCACCAGAGGAGCAATAAAATCCAACCATACTTAAAATCATTAACTTTAAACCCTTTGATATGAGATCCAAAACCACACTGCTCATAGCAGGAACTTCCAAACACCAAGGCTGGTAAAAGAATAAATCCCTTCAAGAGCTCTACATTTCATGAAACACTTTAAATGGAATCGAAGGCAATGGAAAGAATGGAATTTCCAGGTTCATCCGAAGAAAATGGAATTCTACAAGGCCTATTAAGACAAACAAACAAACTTCCGGTCTACCCTCCAAAACATTCACAGGCAGATTTATTCCAACAAGCAAATGTGATGTGTCAAAAGACTTCAAGTTCATTTCTGGAAAGAGGAGTAGATTTCAGGGATATGAACTTTCTCCTTTCTATTCACTCAGCCTCAAGAACATAGCTCAACTTTCCTTGCCACACCCTAGCCCCTACCCCTACTGGGGGTGCCTAAACTCATACTCATACCTGAGTGCCTTAGCTTCAAGGCCGTTTTGTTTTCTTGTTTGGTTTTGCTTTGTTTTTAATAACAAAGTGAGCTCCAGGTCAGCAAAGGTGAGAACTCAGAGTAAGTGCTCTTGCATATTAGGGAGAGAAGTAAGAAGAAGTAAAATCTCTGAGCTTAGAAATTGATAGGCAGAGACAACTCAAACCTGAAGCAATGGTGGGCAAGCAATTAAATATCCTGGAGAAACAGTCTCAAGTTGTTAAGTCAGCTCCTAAATAACAGGCCACATAAGGACAAAAGAAAAATGCACCTTTCCTAATAGTTAAGTAATCTATTCCTTCCTTCACTTCCAACAAGTTGTTAAATGCAGGGAGTTCTATATCCATCAACTAACAAAATCTTTTTTTTTTTTTAATTTCTACTAAGGCTGTGAGTTGTTTATCTGTATATAATGGGATATTCTCTTTGTTGGTGGTTATGAGAAAGAATAAAGTATTGATTTGGGTGGAGGGAGAATAGGTTTTTAATTAGAATTCTATTTATGGGTGTGGGTGGCTCAGTCAGTTAAGCATCCGATTTCAGTTCAGGTCATAATCTCACAGTTCACGGGTTTGAGCACTGCATTGGGCTCTTTGCTGTCAGTGTGGAGCTTGCTTTAGATCCTCTGTTCCCCTCTCTCCCTGCGCCTGCCCCGTTAGTGCTCGGTCGCTCTTTCTCTCTTTCTCTCTCTCTCCCTCTTCTCTCCCTCTCTCTCTCAAAAATAAATAAATTAATTAAATAACTAATGTATGCTTCTGGTACACATTTTTTTAAATATTTTATTTATTTTTGATACAGAGAAAGACAGAGCATGAGAGGGGGAGGGGCAGAGAGAGAAGGAGACACAGAATCTGAAGCAGGCTCCAGGCTCTGAGCTAGCATCAGCACAGAGCCTGACGCGGGCTCGAACCCACGAACGTGAGATCTGACCTGAGCCGAAGCCGGAGGCTTAACCGACTGAGCCACCCAGGCGCCCCTGGTACACATTTTTAAAAGATATAAAGCAGCATACAGTGAAAACTAAGTCAGCCACCTGTCACTATCCTTGGACTTGCAGTTTTCTTCCCTAAGGCAATCAGATTACCATAACTTTAGGTAACCTCTTACAGATATTACAAACATGTAACATACGTGTGTGTCTGTACTTTCTTAAAAAAAAATCAATGCTAGAATACCCTGCCTATCATTTACTGCACTTTGCTTTTTTCACTCAATAATTTGTCTTGAACATAGATCCCTATCAGACCCTACAGCGATGCCTCACTCATGTCAGTATTAACACACCAGATTTCATTACATAGAAGTGTCACAGTTTTTTAAGCAGTTACTTATTGGTAAACGTGTAAATTGTTTACAACCTTCTGATGTCATGAACAATGCTTCCTCATCTACAGGTAAATAGACATCTTTGCACACATGTGCTTATATCTGTACAAAAAAAAATGTCTACAGGTGGTTACTGGGTCAAAGAATATACACATGCTTAATCTTGACATAACTTTCCAGTAGTCTGAAGGAGCTCTTCAGATGTGAATGTAATTTGTCCAATAGGAGGTATATTACAAACAGAAGGTACTATTTTATGTCAATTTTTAAATGGGGGGGTCTGTTCACTATCCAGCATAGTCTGATGCAAAATGCCCTAGAATTTTTTTATTTGTGTGCAATTATTTTTACTAAGCCATCCTCTCCCCCAACATCATAAAGCTCATTAAAGAAGTCTGCTCAACCAGGGTTTCTATGGTAGTTATGTGTGCTTACGCTTTATCCCAATCACATTATAAAAATAGAATTGGGAGCTGGAAGTTAGCATGGAGATTATTTTTCCAACCCTCTCATTTGGCTGAAGAGGATACCAAGGACACATCAAAATATGTCCATCATTGTTTTGAGTGTGTCTCTTCACATGAGATTGCCTCCTTCTTAGTCTTGGAACCTCATGAACCCAAATCAGAAAACAAGAAGCAAAGTTTTAACTTATATAACAGTAATTTTAACTGGCCTGTAATTCAGGGCTTGGGGGAATACTACAATTTATATATCTAACTGGCATATTGATGAAATAAATAAGGTTCTATAAAAAATATGCTTAATGATAAGCATTTAAGATAGCAAAAGTTATATCAATCATGTCAATATTAATGGTTCTTCTCCAATGAGGTGTCCACAAATATTTTGTATCTTTTTTATATTTTTTGGCATAGGAAATGTTTTATTTCCAGAGAGATTGTACATGTAGTTTTCTTAGGAATAATTTATTGAAATGAGTGTAGTAACACTTTGCATAAGCCAGTGAGCATTTCACAAATTGCAATGGAAAATGGAATTATCTCCCCAAACTTAGAAATTCTCCTTCAAACTATAATTCCCTTCAAGGTGTAGTTTCTAAGAAGGTAATCAATTGGTTGTATATCACTCATTTCAATGTCCTACATAGAAGAAGACATATCTTGAGTAGTCATTGTAAGTCAAGAAATTGAATTTTAGCATTAACATCACAAGATATAAATAGTATCAGTCTATGTATTAAAAATACTTTTTATTTAGAATCAGACTATTTTACATAACATAAATGCCTATGTGATGAAAGCAAAAACATAAATAATCAAAACCCACCATGACATCCTTTAAGAGAGGCTTAAGAATAATGTTTAATAGGGGTGTCTGGGTGGCTCAGTTAGTTAAGCATTGAACTTCGGCTCAGGTCATGATCTTGTGATTCATGAGTTTGAGCCCCACATTGGGCTCTGTACTGACACCTCAGAGCCTAGAGCCTGCTTCTGATTCTATGTCTCCCTCCCTCTCTATCCCTCCCCAGCTTATTCTCTCTCTCTCTCACTCTCTCTCTCTCTCTCTCCCTCTGTCTCAAAAATAAACATTTAAAAAATAATAATGTTCAATAAATACAATGTGTGACTACCAAAATGAGACAGTGGCATCATTCAGCATCCTATGACTCAGAGCTTTCCATAAGTAGAACATCATTTACTTACCACAAACACAAAACACCAAAGTTAGAACCTGTGGTGGCCTCACATAAAATTAGCTTGGCTACAAATCTCAAACCACGTACATGAAGTGACTAATTACCTCCCTCCTTGTTTGGCTGGTATCATTAGAGTCCATCTCATTTTACTGTTTTTGTATGTGCTTTTACATGTTTCTCCAATTTGATATTATCTGTTGCAAACAGTCAGCTACTTAGGGGCTGCTTCCAAAGTATTTTATAACAAGCCCAGACGGGTGCTTAATGAGCCTATTACAAGGGCTTCGGGAAGAAGAGGCTTTTGTGAGTCTCTTCCTGCCCCCTTTCAAGTTTAGAAGGTGAGAGAAAGCAGTTGCGAGAAGGGTTTAAATGAGCCTTTGCCGACTTGTTCCACCTGTGAATAGCACTGGTGTGTTGCAATTAGAAAGTGGGCGTGGTTTGGGGGACCTGCAGGGATGGCGGGGGGAGCATCCTGAAAGCGACCCCCCCAAGGCTCCAACTGGAGGCAGCTCAGAGTCTGAGCAGACAGGTTCCTGCCATCACATCAGCATAAATTTGGACTAATAACTCTTTTCCAGAGTTTGATTCTAGTGCCATTCTGCCTCTCAAGGAACAGAATCTAGCTGGGTAAATATATTTTGAGACGGATAATTAGAGTCGGAGAAATAAGTGAAAAGTCCCAGGAACTGAGGTCAGGCCGGCCAACAATCTCCTCCTAACTCAGCCCCTTATCAGTTCTGTGCATGTCAGCAGGTTACTTACTAAACTCGTTTCTGCCTCACTTTCCTCATCTGTAAAATGGGCATGTGAATCATGCCTTTCTCCATTGTTCTGAGGATTAACTATTACATAGAAATTACTTGTTTTGCATGCATTTTTGACTTTTTTAATTAGCTGTGGCTGTCCCCATACAAAATAAGGGCTCCCTGGGGATTGGATAAATTTGTCTCCTCCTTATTGCCCACCAGAAATCAAGGTAAATGGTAGGCACCCAAATGTATATGGAATAAAATTTCCAAATATGTTAACACACTCCTGTTGTTTCGGGGGGGAGAAACACAAAAATGTAGCAATTATTATTTTTATTACCTGCTAATTTGTTGAGATATTATGTTGTGTATTTCCCCATGAATTTCTCCAACACCATGACCCCAGTCAGAGCAGATAGCCCAGCCTTTTGAGTATTTTTTGGATTTCCCCACCTCAGGGAATTTTGTAGAATTGAAAAGAGATATTCAAGAGTCTTCCTATATTTTGCAAAAGGTTAAACAAAAGGCTCTAAACAGATCCTCATTTGTGTGTGTGTGTGTGTGTGTGTGTGTGTGTGTGTGTGTGTGTCTTACATTGAACTTGAGAGGCTTTAATGATTAGGTTACTCTCCAGGTCCCTGAAGTCCTCACCCCTCTTTCTTGTTTCTCAGGACACACATCATTGATTCTTCTTACAGACTTGCTTCTAAAGGAGTTGGAGTCAGCAACTCTGGAATCTCATGAAGACACGAGAGTTAAAAGAGACAAAAGTTAGAAGAGGTGCTCTGATGGGGGACACTCTACCCTACATGATGGTGGCAGGAGCTCAGAGGGGAATTCTGCCAAGCCACTCACCCATTACCCACCCATGTCCCACATCTAACACAAAAGCCATGGAGCCATTGGGCTGAAGTGACGTGAAGAGGCCCATAGATGGGACAGAACTCAAGTGTGACCTGATGGCCAGTGATGACGGGTAGCTGACAAGGTGTTCCCAAGGCCTGGATGCTGTGTCACACCGAAGGACTTCAGGCAACCCTTGGGAATGGACATTGGAGAGAGATACCATGTGGCCTAAGACTGCCTGACCACCCGCCCAGCTTCTAGAATGGCTGCTACCATCAAACTAATTAGCAGAGAGCGCAAAAAAAGGAATGAGAACTCTCTTCTACAGTTTTGCCAACTCTAAGTTTTAGCCCGCCCCATCACTATCTATTTTTTTTATTTACGTTTATTTATTTTTAAGAGCGAGAGAGTCAGAGTGTGAATGGGGGAGGGGCAGAGAGAGGCAACACAGAATCCGAATCAGCCTCTAAGCTCTGAGCTGTCAGCATGGAGCCCAACTCAAGGCTCGAACTCACAAACTGAGATCATGACCTGAGCCAAAGTCAGACACTGAATCGACTGAGTCACCCAGGCACCCCACTATCTTTTTAATGTGATACATTTTAGGCTGAATTTAAAAATCTCCTTTAATTAATCCTACATTTTGATGGGAGAATGTTGTAATTATGCTATATTATGTGTGAGTTAGAGATCACTTTATACATGAAAGCCTGCAGGATCAGACATTTTAAGGGTTCTCCCCTTCCTGCGAGAACTGTCCTCTGCTCCAGCTGGCCAGTGGCCTTATTTTTATTTGAGTGGAAAAACAATAACAAAAGTATACATATGCTTTAGGCAAGATGTGCGTTCCCCAGTTTGCCATGGGCCCCACCACAAGCTATTTCAACTGGCCAGCCATGAGCTCATTTGAATTTCAGATGACGGTACAGAGGCTAAAATGGCAAAACTTTCAGATATCCTAACTTGCCTGTGCATCAGTCCGTCTTCCCTGCATCTCACTGGGTAAGAGGCACTGGTGAGGTTTATCTGAGTTAGAAACAATCGTTTAAAACAAAATAGCTCAAAACCACCAATTATCCTCTGGTCCTTGCCAAGAGACTGAATATCAATAACGGAAGTCTTTCTTCCCTTTCTTTTCTTCCCTGAGGAAAATAGTGCTTCATTCAGATCTTTGGCCCAACTAATGAAAATCGCAAAAAATATATATATTCCTGCTAATTACCCCTATGATGACCACTCCAGGTCAGATTTCAGTGTGATGATTTGTAGTGTATGCTCATGTCTGGTGATTTGCCATCAGTCTGCATACTACAGTTTGCTACAAACCAAAAAACCTTTTTTATTATGCTAGAAGAATGTCATTTCGTATTTCCTGTTTTGAGTTACATCACCACCACTTTTAGGAGAAATCATGGACCTGTCACCCTTCCTACCAGAAGTGATCTAGCCCTATTCATTTCTCTGCAGGTTCCCCTCCAGGAGAGACCTCGTGAGGCAAAAACAGAAGTCCATTACCATGCTCATTTAGGTCTTTGGCCCTTCTTCTTAGAAGGCCTGCAAGCCTGGAAACTTTGCTAACTATATAAGTGACTTAATGTCTGTAATGTAATAGTTGTTGACTGTTAGATAGCAGACAGATGCAACTGAGCTGTACTCAGTATTATGATACCCAAATTGTTCAATATTTGGTTGTTTCATGCAGTCTTTTTTTTTTCTTACTACCTGGAAGTATATGGAAATAATTTCAAAGATACAAATCATCAGCAAGCAATCTTAAAAGTGGAAAGTAGAGCATGAACCTTATGCTTCGATAAATACACAATCTTAGACGTCAGACAGTTTGTATCGGGTCTCAACATGGGATTGACATAGGCTCTGAAAGATCATTGCCTTGATTACTTTCTTTTGACACAAACTCCTCAAAAAAAATGTCTTCTTCCAACCACGTGGTGTTGAGTGTGGAGTGCCTTGGAGAGAGTTGATTTCCGCTACTGTGACATAAAGAGAGACACCATTTCAAATGTTTGGCATGATTCATTAAAAAAAAGTATCCAAGAGTGCCATAAGGTAATCTTGACCTGTGTATCAATGTCCTTTTGCTGCAAAGACTAGCATCTTTAAGGTACATTGTCTTGCATCAAATGCATCTTGGTTTTTTGTTGTTGTTGTAGAAATTTATTGAACATAGAGCAATCTTTCTACACAAGCTCTTGAAGATCCACTACCGCAATTCCAAGCATAGGAACTTGAAATCTGCCCACCAGAATTTCTTCTCCTAGGTTTTACAGAAATGTGAAAGCATTCAGAAGTAGCCAAAATGAGCTTTCTCAGTTTGACATCATGAATAGAAATCAATAGAAACAATATCCTTCTCTCTAACTGGGACATAATTCTGTGTGGTTTGATTTTGGGTGGCACCCATGGCCAAGACAGAAGTCTGAAAATGACTCATATCCATTGTTATTTTGGCTTCCTTTTCACACCTAGCTAATTCACTAGTGGGGCAAAATCGTGGTCATTTCTAATTGCACCCACAGTTACTTAATTACCACAGTAATTAGTCACTTGTGTCCTTACAATCAGAGGCAAATGCCTGATTTCTACTGCCAACAGCAGGTGTAATTATTTGTTAGCAGAATTTTCACTTGAAATTAGAAGTGACCACCAAAATAGCAGGTGTGAAAATGAAAAAATGCCTAAAATTTGGGCTGAATCGAGATCTCATTCTGATAAAGAAAATTGGCAATAAAGAAAATAAATAATGAGAATTGTCTATATGACCTCAAGAAATCTCTGCAGGAAATAATGAAAGGTAATTGTAGGGCCAGGGGCAGGGGAGGGTGGGGAGAGAAGGAGGTGAGGAATGGAGAAAGGAAGGTACAGAGAAAGGGAGGGAGAGAGAGGCAGAAGGAACCCAGTCTTAGAGAAAAATAATACCACCTTATCAAAACATGCAAGCTACCTCATCAAAGCCAGCCTGACTTCCCATCATCTACATCAGAGCTGCCAGAATGAGGCTCCAGTGATCAATTTCTTTTCACAGATAACAGATGAGGAAAATGCCTGACACCCAAGTATGGTTTTCATCCTTAAACACCGGCCCCTCCATGTCTGGAGGCTTTTCTTTCCCCCCTAAAGATCTCGTGGGGCCTGGGGAACCACTTAAAAGTTCCTTGCTATGCTTTTGCGCAAGAAACACAAAGTGTTGGTGAAGTATAAACAGAGAGCTCTTTTTCTTTGACCCACTCTGCAGAATGATGGGGTAGTGTTGTTAGTTTATGTGAGAGAAAATAGCATAGGCTTTCTGAAAACAGTGGAATTGGATTAAGGCCTTTGTGCGAGCCTCAATGCTGAGGGGAATTAGCAAGAGTTGTAGGCACTTAAAGGGGCCCTCATGCTGAAGCTTATCCCAGATTTTACACAATAAACATTTGAATATCAACAGTGTTTTGCAACTTGCAGCACTAATGTATAAACTTCTCTCTTTTGAAACTCCCAAATCCTTCCAAATGTCTGCAACACCCTCTACATAAACATATAGAAGCTAGAGCAGAAAACACCTAGTCAATGATGTAAGTCTGCTTTTTAAAAAGATCTTTCTCGTTTTCTACCTTCAGGATCTAGAATGTTTTATAATGGTTAGCTAATTTAAGGACTTCACATGCTCTATGTAATTTTAATCATTCAACTTTCTTTCAGGCTTTGCATTCTGACATGGGGAGAGGGTCCCAGGAATGAGTTTAGGGTCCCCGGTTGAGTTTAGAACTGTTTGGACCAAGATTGTGGTTGTTGTTGATTGCAACATCAGAATGCAAATCGGTGTTTTGTTTTAGACGAACTCCTGATGAAATTTTCGAAATGAAACCCAACTTTGGAAGAAAAGAACTATTTTGTCTAACAGCCTGCTGCCTGCCGCATCAAGAAACCACAGATGCGAGCCAGTTCCCACCCCAAACACTAATCTGATACCCAGTCATTCTGACTGAAGACAGTAGACTGATTTTTGTAGTGGGAGCATCCAACATCAAACAGTTATTTGATGTCCCTGACATTAAGCAAGTTCTATTTTTCTCTTTAAGAATTCCAAACTCCCAAAAGTGAAATTAAAATGGTATAGAGCTTGGGAGCAGGGATGGAGAGACAGCTTTAATTCCTCTCTCTTTTGAAATCGATCAGAAGACAGACATAATATTTTGTTTTCAGTCAACAAGATATTTGCTTTTGGTTGCCGGTTTTCTCCTGTTCAGTGCTTTGTACAATCTGTAGAATGGTGTCACTTTTTAATATTTGCCGCTCTTAATTTTACACTAAAGCAAACACTTGGGTTGCAAGCACATTTTTCATTGATAATCTACATCAGCAGTTTATGGAACTTATTAAATAAACAGATCCCCTTCTTCCTTTTCAGCATATATTGTCTTGAGTTTATTCTAAGCAACTCAGCCTGGCAGTAATGTATTGCATCCAACTGAGGAGTTTAGAGGGAAATATATTTACAGTGACCCAACAGAGTAGTAAAACACTTGTTTGAAATTATTTTTTGTAACTGTGCTCATTTCATGCCTGAAAAGGCAGTGGTAAAAATCTCATTGCACTGGGGGGCTGGCGGGGGAGGTGGAGGGGGGGATGGGAATGAAGACATAACTGTCCTGTCCAGCTCTGAGGCATGTTGAAGCAGTTTGCCTATTGAATTTGATACAATGATGTGTAGATGAATAAAGTTATCTCCGGTTCTGAATAGGATGGTGTCAGTGGGAGGGTAAGAGGGGGGAACTTAGAATCTGAAAAGAATTCTTTTTTTTCTTTTTCTTAAAAAAAAAGAGAGAGAGAGAGAACTTGAAGGTCAGGGTCCAGCTGCCGGGCAAGAGTAGAATTCAACAAAATGCTGGACAGGCCTAAATAAAGACAACTATAGACACCCAGACACACATATTGCAAAAGTTGCTTTGCTTCAAGTAACTAATGTATTAACATATATTTCTATAAGCAAAGAGCTATTTCTTTCCTTTAGGCTGTCTTAGACACTGAGGAAAACATAAGAACATCAAGAGGATCTGTAAAAATTACAACTTTAATGAAACGATGAAACAGGCCATCAAAGGTAGGAGAAAAAAAGAAATTTTAATGATTATGGCTTAATTCTAATAGATTATAATTATGATGATTGGTATGAACCAGTTTCTGACTGACATTCCATTTTCCCCCATTTAAGCTTTCATTTTAAAAAGGAGGGAGGTGGGGGGAACAAAAAAAATCCCAACAGCCACTAATTATTCTCCAGGATTTGCTGCTTAACTCAATACAAGGCCTTTAATCAGTTAGAGTAAAGAGATAAAACCTTTAAATGTGAATCATCACAGAGATACACACTTTTCCTCATCTCGGTCTTTTCGCCATGGTCTAAAAAGTTAATATTTTGATTTCTAACAGTTCGAGTTCTTTTGATAAAAAAGGACGATCTGAGGAATTTGCAGGTGGTCAGATGGATTATAGCTGAAAGGTTGGGAAGTTTATGACAGATCAACTTGATCTAATGTTTGTTATCTGTTCTCAGTACTGCTGATTGCCTTTATACTGGTATTCAAATGTGGTGGTATTTGATGCTTATTTTGATAAGAGGATGCTTGCCTGTACCCTGATGCAGTTTTAGAAGATGGAGTGAGAAAAAGATGTGGAGTAAGGGTCATGCTCGTCGAATCTGAAAATCATGCCCCTCCTGCTAAGGACACAGTGGTCCCCTTTCTTTGGAGATATATCTGTGAAAGGCATTCTCAAAACTCAAAATTATAGATGATTCATATACATAGGCATTCATTTTGACTTCCATTTTAAGATATTTTTTGAGAAATCTTCTCTCAAAGCAGGTTGATATTCAGGTCGGAAACATGTCATAGGGGAGTTTTGTTTCCCTGCTCTTTAAAGCAAAATAGTAAGGCAGCTATGATGATGTCAAATTATAAAACCTCAAAACATCTAGGATAAGGTCGAGAGTTGTTGGATTACTGGGTTGTACACCTAAAATAATGTAACTTTTGTGTGTCCACTAGCCTTCAATTACAAAAGGAAAGAAAGGGGAAAAAAATAACTCAAAGTGAGTGAACAGAAAGTCTTGTTTCCCTGCATTTTGGCTCCAGACTTTTATATGTCCAGCGTAGAAATCTCGATGGACAGTCATAAATATTAGCAAAGGTCTTTTTTAAAGGATATTTTCACAGAGATTGAATTCCATTTGATACTTGCAATCAAATTGCAATTGAAAAGTACTTAATTTCAATGAAAAAACTAAAAATGCTTGTAATAATACTTAACAACCTGAATTATCTCACCCAGTGACACAACAGCCCTATATGTCCACATTTTCTCAAAGTCCCTTATACAAGAGGCTTTTCTTCTATTCCGTAATGAAAAAGCCCAGGACCGATCTGGGCTACTACAGGGTGGCTCAGTGTTTTAATCACGACAGTGGCCTTATACTTCCACAGGGGGGTAAAATAGAGGAGTTTCTTCAACGTGGATATTGGCAGTAGGCTATTGACACCCTATTGTGCGGCTGAGAGAGGTAAAGTCACCCAGGAGATTATTCAGAACGTGAGATTGTAAATGTTTCTTAAAGATGTCTTTACAGAAAGTATAGTTTCTCGTGTGGTCCTCAGGCCGTAGTGCACTGCTCTGGAGCCGTAATTGTTAAAGGCGGGTTTGGTGGCGTGCTGTGTTTAATGCAACTCTTACCAACAACTTGCAGAGATTAGGAGACTGGCAGAATGATGTCAATGGAGGTTTAAGGGCTCTGCTTTCTGAAGTTGTTCTGAGTTAATAATTAATGGGTATCTTTCTTTGATGGTTCTTTTATATTTACATGCAGCTGCCTGAAAAATAAGCCACAAAGGAAACTGGATTTTGTTTGTCATTAATTTTGACTTTGCTTAACAAATGTTTTTGTGCGCCTAAGCGTCACAGCCTTCCTAATTTGGCCTTGGTTTCATGTGGAGATGAAATCCTTGATTAACAAAACTGTTGTTAATTTCCAGGGATCGGTGATGGCGTTTTTTATGGAGGGAGGTTGTTCTAAGGAGTTTACAATCTTTCAGATGGGTTGAATCCATGTAACAGTTCGGTGGTGTTGCTAATTTTGATGTTCACAGAGGAGTTCCTATTCTCGTAAATGTAATCATATATTCTGAGTTTAGCATGGGAAAATTCTGATATTCTCTTCTATGCTATTTGTTTAAAGGCAAGAGAGAGAATTACATAATTGTGCACAATAAGCAAATCTTAATTGTCTTTCCTGTGCATGTGTCCTGTCAAATAATAGGCAACTATTTGACAAAATTGATATGAAAGATACCAATTAAGAACAAAAATAAATACTTTGAAGTATATCCAGACTTGGAGATATTCAAATAAACAGTTGCCATAAGATATGTGTAACTTACCAGGATTTTTATTTGCACCAAATACAATCTATCTCAAAGGTCTCAGGATGATCTTAGAAATAAAACAGCAAATTTAATGCTTATGTTATGTGCATTGGATATACTTTGGTAGAACCACACTTAAAGTCATTTCAAATGTCTTTTTATGCCAAAACAATTTCTGTTGACTCATTTCCAATTTCTAATTATATGAATAATTATTTCTGAATATCACATTTCTCCTAAATAGCATCTATTTTAATAACTGCAATTGATACTCCCATCAGTTAATATGATGTCTTGCTTCAGCAAATAACTAAACATCTGCTGGTTGCATTTACTGTCACTGAGTAAATGGTTTTATTTAAAAGAAATCATGTAAATTAGACAGAAGGACAGACTACACAATTTTCTCTTTTTCATTAGCCCAGGAGTTTCCTTTCCCTCTTAAGCTCAGGTTCTAGACCTGAAAAAAAATATTTGCCTTCCTACCTTTCTGTAACAAGGTTAGGGAATAAAATTTGGCTCTAGAAAAGCAATATAAAAATAAATTCTATTTGATTTCAGGAAATTCCTTAATACTCCAACTGTTGATATTTAATTAGCTAACTGGAATAGTTGAGATCTTTAATAGCTCTTGGTATTGGTGTTTCATTTTGCTGTATTATGTTATGCTCTGTTATCTGACTATAGCCTTGGATGTTAATGAAAGCTTTCAGTCCCTAAATCTCTATTTGCTACAGAAAGGGCAACTAGATGCTTTCAAGACTGTACTTCTCAGATTTTTTTTTCTCAGTAAGCATTTAAAAGTCTTTTTCTCAGCCCCTTCTAATAGCTACAGATGGCGTGCTTTCAAAAAAAAAAAAAAATGGAAGCCTTCCTTATCATTCCAACATGCCCGTGCTATCAGTGATCTCCTGTAATTGATAAGAACATCTCTAGCTTGTTTCGATCTGACATGTGTCAGACTCGAAAGCCACAGATGCACTGGGGTCATAATATACGTGTTCATGCCCCTACCTGTTTTCACTGAGAAGGTTAGAAAAAGAAACTGCTACTGTCTTTCTGGATGTGTGATTACTACTTGGGTTGGACTTGAGAATACCTCGGAATGATGTGTCAAAAGGTAAGGGGATAGTACATTATGAAACTCCCAAGCCAAAATACTACAAGATGGCATGGTCGTGAACACAAAGAGTGCAGCAAAAATATGGGAAGAATTCTTTTAATCAGTGCAATCAATAATACCGTTAAAAATAAGACCTCCATTTGGAAAAGAGAAAGCACAAAGTGAGAGACATTTGTGTGAACATGTTTGTTTCACAATTCAGTAAATGAATTTTCCATAGTGGATATGGAAATGCTTTTTAAAGAAGAGTGACACTTGTTGCAAACTTTTCCTTTTGATGGTATCTCATAATCACACATTAAAAGATACGTTTTGTCCTCAAAGGGGTCATTACAAGATCAATATTGCACAAATGATCACGACCAGTTTTATGATTGGTTTTGCGTTTGCAATACTAAAGGTTTTGACTACTCCATTCAAGAAAGGGAAAAAAGAACACTGGAATATTTTAGAGTGCTTTTCTATCATCTCCCATTTAATTCTGTTGAAGTTCCTTTTTCAGCTAAAAAAGTGGAAATTGCCTTTCTCACTGTTTTTGTCAAAATGGGTCATTTATTTCATCATCACTTTACACCCTGTTATACATTTTCCAAGGCTAAGAAAAAAATATTTAAAAGAATTGTTTGACATTCAGGATTATTCAGAGAAAAAAGAGAGGTAGAAATGCAACAATGTGTATGTCTTCTAAAAGAGATTATGCAGATATTTAAGGATCAGAAAACAAAAGCACTACCAGGTTTTTTACTCTTTTTCATCTTGAGAAAGCTTACTGTGACATTGGAAATTATTTTTGCTGTTGATTCTAATAACTTTCCCCAAAATGTACAAGCATCTTTAAAACATGTTACTTCTATATTAGTCCGATGAAAATTCAAATCTGTACCTCATTATCTTTAAGCATAAATATATTTTCAATGGCATAACACCTCAACTGAGATACATACCTCATGAAAAATGAAAGGCTAACCCACATTCACTCAATTAGCTTTAAGCTATGACAAGATTAAATATTGTTTTCCCTAAATTGATTTTATGTATTCCTGCTGTTTTTACTGAATCCTTCGCTTTGTACTTTGGTTAGGTTGCCCTTTGCTCAAAAGAAGTCCATCGCTGGAATATTAGAAAATGGGGGGTGGGGGGATGCATAATTGTTCCATGGTAATAGATATTGTTTTAGAATGTTTGTCCTTGAGTTTAAAATAAAAGATATGTTAATAAGTGTCCTATTCAAGATTTTATTCTCCTACACTAAGAAGCTTGTTTTCATTTGATGAAAACTATTAACGCTAAAACAAAATTTGTTTTGAATTCATTTATCAGGGATGTGAACCTACCTCTTTGGTTAAAATCAGTGATCCATTAAGGCTTTCTAGCTTTTTTCCAAGCTGTGAGCATACTGAGTATTTAAGTATGAATAAGAGTGAAGGTGGGGGGTAGGTTTAACTAAATAAAAGATTGCTTAATATCTTGGGGTTCTTTGAAGAGTTTTATAGGCTTAGAGTTCACAGTTTGAATGAAGGACATTTTTTAAACTTTTATATAGAGAAATTTGCTAACCTGCATTTCAATTATTGAATAATTAATTAATTACACTAATTACCTTGGTGAAAAAATTTACACGGTGAGCAACCTAAGCTTAAGTCATGAATTGAAGTGATAGACTTGATATTGAAATAATTAAAATTGACTAGGCTATCAGCAATTTTTACTTTTTAACTTAAAATGTTTACATGAAAAATGTTACAGTATTTGTTCTGGAATATTAGTTCAGTACCTATCAGTGTACTTAAATGTTAAACTATCAAAAAATTTTATGCAAAAAAAAAAAACCTGGATATTTACATGTTCCAATGTTTTTGTTTTGGGAATATATATATATTGGCACATAAAAGTGCTTCCTTTAAATAACTTTAAGTAATTTTTTATGAAGAAAACTGATTCTTGCTTCCCAAGAAATTACAATTAAGGAACAGAAAGAGTAAATGGCAAAACACACAAAACAAAACAAAAAACAACGCAATTTTGCGTTTGGAAATTTTGCCTTTTAAAAAAGTTTTTAACATGATTGACATCTACCAAAAATTCTATAAATTAAAGAAAAAAAAATGGGTCATTGTGTACAGAATATTGCCTATTGCCTATTTTTGAAAACAATTCTTCTTTATTTACCTGAGAATACTTAAAGAAGTCTTCAAATGCACAAAAGCAAATACAATGAATTGAATCTTGCAGACTTCTATGAAATACTTTTACAAATGAAAATAAATGGAAGGCAAACAGAGCATACTTGTTCCAATATTGACACAAACCGATGAGACACAGAAAATTTACTCTCATTCTGCTCAGAAAATTTTCCCCTTTGGCAAAACTCTCTGCCACAGGTTTCTTTCTTAAGGATAACCCAGATGCCAGACTACTCACCGGTTTATTTCTTGATTCTAACTTGGAATTTTAAAAGAATTATACCTTTGAAATAGCTCTCAGCCTTCATGAACAGTAACTGCCGTGTTGTCTGTACACACGATCCAGAATATAGAAATAGGTCCAGTAGAATATTGTATCTGGGAATACTTGAATCACTTTGCTGGGTTTTGTTATTTATTATGAACTATGGAAACAAATAGCAGTATTTCATGACACTTTTCTGTGATGGGATACATTTTAAAATCTTCGCTACCTTAAAATCATAAATTATAAAATCAAACTCAAACTCACAATCATCACTTCCTTTGCAATTCCCTCTATTGCCTTTTAAAATGACTGCTACAAAATATTAAATATGTTGAAGCAAAACCATTTTGTAAACTTGTCTAAGTTACCACTCCATTCTTACTGCCCTTGGGATATATATTGCAGTGGAATTTTATTATATGGAATTATAATGAAGAAGGAATCTTTTTCATAAATTATAACAGAATGGAAAAGCTATTCTCATTCTAAAAGTCTCTAATTTTGACAGTCCATGTAAAAATCATGAAACTACTTTGAGCTTAGTTTAATTTTTCTTTTATTATAGTCTGCAATCATACAGAAAAGTAATCCGATATATGTAAAATTAATCTTCCCTAAATCTCAAAATATTGATAATATTGACAGTGAAAAATAAACCTCTACTGTACTAAAATAAATAAACAATGTTGTTGTTAAATCCAATTATCACAATTTAATGCTAGTAGAGCAAATCTTCAATGTCTAATCAATTGCTTTGATTAGAAATTTCCAAAATAATTATCTAAATGATTCACAAGAACTTAGGCTTCAAAAAAAAAAATCAGGACAGTATTCTGAGTCCTATTTCATTTAGATATGCAACTGAAGGAAAAGGCATTTGTTAAAAACACATTTAAGCAAATATTAGTGTGATAATTTTAGTATTTGATTTCATTGATGAAAAGTTACTTGACAAATAGCACTGCTAGAGGAAACAACAAAAGAATTTCCATTTCTTCTTGAAATTTAAATTACAAAAATAAAGGATCCAGGGTTCATACTGAAGTATTATAATACCCATTTTGAATTAAAATAGAGAAACTTAAAAAAATCCTATTTTTTCATACAATTATTAAACTAAGAAAAATGCTTACTTATGCCATGTATTCAAATACAAACTGAGATAAAGTCCTTCATATTTTAAAAGACTTAAGGCATAGATAGCATATTATAATAATAAGGAAAATATACATACAGTCTTTTAGTCCTGTTAATTTATAATTATTTGGATACAAATTATATTGTCATGCCAAAACATCAGTCTTTACAGAAATTTAACACAATATTTTAATGAGTATACTTTACTAAAATTCGAAACTATTTTTTCTTTTTACTTGGTAATCCGTGCAACACTGCCATATATTTATAAACCTTTGGAAATTTTCACAAAATGTAACCAGTACCAGTTACATGTGAAAATATTGACCTGTATTTTGTAGGTGGTAACTATCAAAAATGTTATCTTTTTTACTATATTTCATTGGTTTTATTTTAATGTTTTTCCTATATGAGCATATATCACTGCAGATCGAAATTATTTAATGGGCCTTTGTCCTACAGTCTACATTCCAAGAATTATCAGAGATGAGAACTATGCCTCATGAACATTTTTGATTGCTCAAATGATTACAAAATACATACTAACCATAAATTCCCTCCCTTACATGCGTAGATTTTAGTTAAATAAAATTTCAAAAAGAAGAACAATTTTCTGGACATAACTTTTTCTCACAATAGAAAGTCTTTATTATAAACTGACCTGAGTTGTATAATCAGGAACAGATTATAGAGTAATGAATGAGAAAATTCTAGGATGAAAAATAGAATAGAGTCTTCTAGAAAATTTTTTTTTAAAAAAGGCAATTAAATGTAGAGGGAACTTTCCGATAAAGGATTCAAGCTCCTTGGGTTGTAATATAGTTTTTTTAAAAATGATTAACACGTTTTTTTAAATGCTCAGTAGTTTTATATGTATGTTTGAGTATGCATGTTATGTGTATGGGCATATGGTTGTGTATATATTACACACCCATAGTGCATATATATTTAATATCATATACTTTTGCAACATAAACAGTTAAACTCTTTAGCTTTTAAAGTGTGAAAATATTTTACATTAGACAAAAGTGAGGCTGAAATAAATCTTTTTAGACATTTTATCAAGCTGGCCTTAAATGACCCCATTGTCATTGTACCTTTTTCCTTTGGAGCCCATGATGAATAGATAGATTTACAAAGTAAAAATCTGAATTGAAAACACATCATTACTTGAGCTAAAGTCTTTTCTTATTAATTTAGTTTACTGATTTGGAGCCTATTAAACAAGGAGAAAAGTTGGCAATTTTCAAAGTAGTGAATTGAGGATTATCATTATTTTGATGAAGCCACCCTACTATGATAGGGCAATGTAATCAGAATGTTGAATTAAGTCAAGCTCTAGTCTGAAAGGAATAAACTGTATTCATCAGTAAATGTTCTTAATGGGAATCCTGAAAATATTTCATTATTCCTAATTTAATTAAGAGGTGTTGAACAGTTGACTAGAGGCCCGCATTCATATTCTAGAATATATTATTAGGAAAACCATAAGAAATGGTGCGCAGGGTACTGATTTCAACCTGCACTTTTTTCATATGAAAAACAGCCTTATTAACTTGACAAACACTCATTTTGTACACAGTTCTGAAACTTTACAATGTCATTGGCTATAGGTTACCAATAGAAACCTGCTTAAATCAACATGTTAATTAAACAGTAATTTATAAATATTTATACTAGGTTTATGCTAATATGAAGTTCAATTATATTTGCCTTATCTATATAAATAATGGATGTGTGGACCTATCAATAAGTGGACCTCGAGAGTAATGTATAACATTCAGAGAATGTTTATAGGCAAGCATTGTTTTGCATTATTTTCACCTATGTGCAGGATCGTCACGTGGGAACATAACAGAACTATATTCCTGATGGTTTTTTCAGTATTAGAAATAATACAAATAAACACCTAGCAGGATGCCAGGCACATATAAAGCAGGACAGAAATGGGAGAAGTTGTTAGTGTTAATAGAAGGTCCCTCTCCCTAATACTACCACTGCATCATCATAGCCCAAAGGAAGTCACTTGCTGACACACATCTAAGTAACTCCTCCAGCCAGCCGCACAATGTACAAGTATAACAATGCATTGCCATCCAGAGTTCTACATAGCATTAGGAAGATCTTGGGGCAAGGTGAATGTATTTCAGATGAAATCTATAAAACAGGCTCAGGAGACGTTTCTGTAGCAGAGGGTACCCACAGTGATGAGCCAAAGCCTGGGTCTTAGTCTTTGTGCACAGCCATAAGTGCACGTGTTGGCCACAAGAAAGAATCACACAAATTGGACGCACAACTGCACAAAGTCATACTTGAAACTTCTCCCTATTTCGTTTCCTGTTTGGCTGGACGTCAGCTTGATTTGCTCCTTCTTGCTCTAATAAAATGGTAAGGAGACGCTGGTAGACCTGCAGGCAAAGGGTCCTGGGCCACACAATCCATTTGGTGCCCTTCCTGATAGAATTGCTCTGAGTGACAGTGCAGGGTGACGGAATGAAGCTTGTGTATGATCTGATGAGCGTGGCTCAACTGGGGACAGCTCCTTGAGGCAGCTAAATTAAAAACCTCCCTGCAATTTTGATCTTAATCACCCCCTCCGAGGCTGTAATTGGTGATGGTCACTTAACTCTTTCGCTCCTCCCAGATTCAAACGTGCCATGTCCCTTTTCCACCGCCCATTTATTAGATCCCTCCAAGAGGATTCAGACGCAGTGCATACGTGACCTCCCCAACCCAGCAGGAGGACAGAGGGGATCTGACTGCGTCAAATCTCAACCAGTCAAACACTTTTTTTTTCCTTCTTGTTTTTTGTAACAGGGAGGAAGCGGCATCTCTAAAATTAAAGTGCCAAAGGTTTGGACTTTTTCAAATGCTGATTATAGAAGCTCATATTTGGGGCATCTGGGTGGCTCAGTTGGTTGAGCGTCTGACTCTTGATTTTGGCTCAGGTCCCAATCCTAGAGTCATAGGATCAAGCCTCCGATGGGGCTCCATACTGAGAATGAAGCCTTCATGGGATTCTCCCTCTCTCTCTATCTCCCTCTGCCCCTCTCCCCTGCTCACTCTCTCGCTCTTAAAATTATAAAAATAAATAAAAAGTAAAAAGAGATAAAGCCCACATTTATACAATAACAAAAGATTATATCGTAGACATCAGATCTATAATCTGTGGAATTAAGGAAGTCCTTTAAAAATTAAAGAGCACTCTAAAAAAATCTCTATTTAGAAATGATCAAGCTGAAGAAAATCTCATCTTCAAAAAACTTCCACATGTGGGAACATCTGATGGCGCTCTGAAAATCCTCAGTCTAACTGAAGCATGTCTATCTGACCACTAACAGAGCCTGCCTTGTTGTTTCTTTTTGTGTGTGTGTGTTTCTTTTGTAGCAAGGAGGTATCAATGATTAGGAATTAGAGGCAAACAAGGGTGATTATAGAATTGTCTCCAAATCCCCATGCAGTCTGAAAGATGATCATGGGGGTGGGAGAGAGGATTTCATTCGGTTTAAGAAACACTTGGTAAGTCGTGGCAAGCTGGGGAGACACACAGGAGAATGAGGTTCATCTCATGCTCCTAAGGAGGTCACTGTCCTTGGGAAGGACAGAAGGCACTCATGGGGACCTATCATGCACATACTGACAGAAGCATGCAATAATAGAAATGCACACAATACAGCAAACACAGGAGGGATGCAGAAAGGGCCAGGAGAAGCCCAAGAGTTGCAGAGAAGCCCATATTTCACCCAGTAAAGACATGTCTGAAATAAAACATGGCCTCTCTCATGGAGCCGTTCTTTAATTGATACAGCAGAGACTAATAAAGTCATCCCTGTGACCTCAAGGCTGACCTTAACAGGGCTGGTGGGGCCAGACAGTGGAGGGCTATGCGGTGTGGGTGTGGTAGTGGGAGGTCAAGTGGTTTCCTCTTGCTTGAATCCTGATTAGGAGTGTGAGGACGCAGCCAGTTTCAAGGGGAGAAGAGAGACAAGTGTATTGGGAACAGAGCCTATTTCTGTGCTCCAGAGAACCCTTCTCTCAGCGGGAACAGACTCACATACTGTTCAACAAGTGTGCTGTGAATGATGAACCCCAGCTGACTGCTTCTGGGAGAGAGAGATGAGAAGAAAGTCTCTTTCCAATTCATTTGAACACAGTCCCTCCATCACAGCCAAGGAACAAAGTCATGCCCCAACTGGATGGGAAGTTAGGAGCCAGCAGTAGCCTTGTGCTGGGAGACCCGGTGGATAGGGTGCCCCCCACCCCAGGGCTGGACCGATGTCATTCATGACCTGTAGTGATAACTGCCTTTGTGGAACAAAACTGTGACTCTGAAAGTGCCCATTGGGTCTACTGTCTCCTGTGTAATTCAAAACGTGGACTGTCTGACTCCTCTTTCTCTGCTCTAATAGACTAAGAACTGAAAGAGCCTGAGATATTTACCCATTCACACCAGGACCCAAAAAATGAGGCTCTCAGGCTTTAATCTGTTGAATATTAAAGCTGATTCATCCAACTCTTGATTTCGGCTTGGGTCATGATCGCGCCATTTCATGAGTTCGATTCCCGGGTCAGGCTCTGCGCTAGCGGTGTGTATAGCCTGCTTGGCATTCTCTCTCTTTCTCTGCTCCTCCCCTGCTCACTGCCTCTCTCTCAAAATAAATAAACTTCAAAAAACTAATAAATAAGTAAAGCCAGCACGAACCAGGGGGGTCCCTACTCTCATTTCCTCAGGAGAGGAGCAGCCGCCTGAGATGTGGCCTGCCCGGGTTCGCAGCTCACAGCTGGAAAACATGAGACCAGAACACACATGGCTGGGATCCTTGGTCAGTGCTCTTTCCATGACACAGAAAAGGTCCTGGTGCTAATCTGGTTATTGCCAATAACCCATTCATTTAGCCCACACAGAGCCAGGCACTCAAGAGATCTGAAAGTGAACCTGTTGTCACTCCAGCCCTCAAAAAACTCATAGCCTGGTGGGATGACACAGACATAACTAGACATTGCAGTGGAGCGTCCAGCAGCACATGGCCCTGGCTGAGGCAAAGGATAAGGGTGGTCTCAACAATCGTTTCTCATTTTCTGGCTTCTACTTCTTTCTTCCACCAGACATTGTGCCTGAAGATCTTCAGCCGTTCCACAGAGAACCTAGAAACTCCTTAGCGAAGCAGACGATAGATGAATGTGCATTTAGCATCTTACCAGAGACACTGGGAAGGAGACGCCAATGCAAGCTGTCCTTCCATATGGGAAGAGACCCAAGCCCGGAAGCCATCTTAGATTGCTGCTTCAGCAAATGGAAAAATACCCATTGTGGCTTCACCCGGGCCCTTCAGTCAGGGAACAAGCTGCGAAGCCATCTGAGAGCAGAGGGCATACGGTGGGTATACACAGGGCACTGGATTCCTGCTTTCCTCTCATCCCCCTGGCTCTCGTGTTCCACAGAAGTGTGGGGACTGCATGCAGGACAACAGCTGCTTACCACACAGAGCACACCACGCGGAGCAAGAGCCCCGAGCAAAACAGCTCTTTGCTCTCTCCATCCCACCATGTAGCACACACTTGAGATTATTGATGCCAAGTATTTCCTTCAGGAATTTTCTGTGTCCTCCCACTGAGCAGCAAATCATACACCATCCAGAGTTCCGATGTGAGCAGCATGAGTTTCCTGAGGCTTCGCAGGAGACATATGCGAGTGGTGTTACTTTCTTCGTGAGATGCCAGCTCCAATGCATGGACCATTTCTTCCTCAGAAGGGTGTGTGCTTCCTTTCCAAAACGTTTGCCTCATGACAATGATCTTACCAGGCACAGGGGCAAGCCGGTAAGTAGGCTACAAGGCTTGCTGGTGAGGAAGGTGCTAGAGAGCTTTATCTGGGACACTGTCCAAATGGGGCACTTCCCTTCTAGGTTGATAATGGTCTCTGTGGACCCAAATGCCCCCCCCCCCCTAGCCTGGGTGATGGGGTAACAGGGCCCTAGCTCTGGGGTAGAAGAATCTCTGACCCACAGTGAGATGCACCAGAAGTGAAGTGTGACAAGATGGGGCACAGGAAATTTAACCTAAGGGAACATCTGAGCCCAAAAATTCCATCTGTAGCTGCTACCCAGGGTCCTCTGGTGTTTGGCACAAGCTGCATTTGACGGCCAGGAATGTGACTCAGTGAGTGTTGTTGCCATAGGATCTTTCTAGAAGCATGGAGGAGCTCTTACAAGAGTCCCCACATGACTATAGAACCACTAGATGTTAACCCTGGAGGACAGAGACTATTACATTTTTGTTCAGTGTTGCCATCTCAGAAAGAAGCACAGCCTGGCAGTCAATGAGCATTTGATGAACATCAACAGATGTACCCATTCCCTCTCCTTTCATAGCCAAGAGACATCCAGTTCAAGATAAGGACATCCTCTGACTCTCATCTCCAGCTACTGCATTGCTGTCATCTGAATTATGGGAAAGCAGCCAGTAGATGGAAAACAGAACAGTAATTGGGCACAGTTATATGACACTCTGTTTTAAGCATCTCCATTTACTTATTTAACTTAACTTCAACATTGAAAGGTAGATACTGTTATTATTTCCGGAAGAGGAAACGAAAGCAAAGAGAAGGTAATAGATTAGTTGCCAAAAACACACAGCTAATAGCTAACAGATCCGGGATTATGAACCCAGCTTTCTGCTACAACACACCAATATTTTCTTTTCTCAAAACCAGTGGGTTTTTCTGTATGCAGAAAACCTGGACCTTCTAGAGAAACTGTCTACTTCAGAATGGATAATGATGGTGTTTTCCTCAAATGAAGAACAATGAGTAACAATGGCGCACGCAAACTCTTTCTTTACACATACCTTGGATTCCTTAGACAATGAGCTACCGGTGGTTGGAGTTGCCTGTCCCACTCACCCTCTTCTCCCCCACTCCTCTCACTGTCTTCTCATTGCTGGTCTCACTAACTACGGAAAGTGAATAAAAATAGCAATGGACTTCAATGTAAAGACGGTAGACGTACTGCATGAGTCTATTTTTATTAATGGACAATAAATGGATTTTTTTTTCCCTAAGGGAACAAACTTCAAGAGGCAGGAAGAACTGAAGATGTTGCTGTAGCATCAAAATTTTCAAAGATGTAAGTCATACAGAAAAATAGCTGACACAAAAAAACAGACTCCTAACCCAGCATGGGAAGAGCACACAACTGACCAGATTCATACCAGCCATTCTTAAAAGGTTCAAAACTTAGGGCTATCACATAATTCAGAAAGTGGGCATGAATAATAGGTGCTAACACAAGGAATAAATGAAAGTGTGTGGGTTTTTAAGTGTTTATTTCTTTATTTTGAGAAAGAGTGGGAGAGGTGCAGAAAGAGATAGAAAGAGAATCCCAAGCAGGCTCCAGGCTCCATGCAGAGCTCCACTGGGGGCTTGATCTCACAACTGTGAGATCATGACCTGAGCCAAAAGCAAGAGTCAGATGCTCAACCGACTGACCCATCCAGGTGCCCTGAAAGCATGTTTTTTAGATTCTCAAATCTCCCCCATTTCTACACACTGCGGTGATGTGCTCCTCCTCCACTCTAGCAAAAGATGAGCATTCCAAACTTTCATCAGACCAAGAAAAAAGAGTCTTTGAACTGGGGAAAGCCAGACACATTTTGAGGCAGTTATCATGTGCAATCCAGGGGAACTCCAGCACCGGCTGCTATGGGACCCACGGCCCTCCATTCGCTATGGTTCCAGAATGTTGGCAGGCAGCTTGACCTTCAAGGAATAGGTTAAAAGACCTTTCACACAAGATATGGCCTTCTTACCAAAGGAAAGACTGAAAGATGCTAAGCCTGGAGATTCCCCAACTAAATGGTCCACTTACACCACACTAAAGCTAAGCTCCCAGATGGTAAGCTCCAATAAACTTTTAGAATGCTTTTTTCCTTTTTTTTTAAGTTTTTATTTAAATTCCAGTTAGTTAACATATTGTATAATATCAGCTTCAGATCTACAATTTAGTGATTCAACACTTGCATACATCACCAGGTACTCACTATGATAAGTGCCCTCCTTCATCCCCACTCCCTATTTCACCCAACCTCCCCTTGGGGATCCATCAGTTTGTTCTCTGTAATTTAGAGTCTATTTCTTGATTTGCTTCTCTTTTTTGTTCCAAACTGGTGTAGCCACTCTGGAAAACAGTATGGAGATTCATCAAAAAGTTAAAAATATAATTCCTTTTTCTTAAACACAAAAGGCAAACAGAAATTATGGCATCAAGAAAAACTGTAACATGAAAGATGGGGACAAGAACACAGAAAGAGAAAAGGCAACTTGGAGGGACGGAGATGTTAAAATGGACTATCATTCATGTTCCCTCAAAAATAGGATAAAGTAATGCAACTGGGAACAAATTAGGGGAAAAACATAATTAGGAGCAAAATACAATAAAATAATATCCTGTAAGACATAATTTTTAAGGAAGACTTATAAAAACTAACAAACTGTTAAAAACTAAAAGCATAATAGCCGGAGTAAAAACATTAATAAAAGGAGGCGCCTGGGTGGTTCAGTCAGTTGAGTGTTCAGCTTGGGTTTAGGTCATGATCTCACAGTTCGTGGGTTCAAGTCCTGCATCGGGCTCTGTGTTGACAGCTCAGAGCCCAGAGCCTGTCTTCAGATTCTGTGTCTCCTTCTTTCTCTGACCCTCACTCATGCTGTCTCTCTCTCTCTCTCTCTCTCTCTCTCTCTCTCTCTCTCTCTCTCTGAAAAATAAATAATACATTTTTTAAAAACTATTTTAAAAAACAAACATTAAAAAATTCAATAAAAAGGTTAGAAGTTATAACTGAGGATATTTAAAATACTAAAGCACAGAGACAAAAAGGTTATAAAGAAACTATGTGAATGTCTCACATGTTCACAGTATGTGAACAAGACCTACCCATGACCTTCAGTATCTAAGTAACAGAAGTTCCAAAATGAACAAACAGAAAAATTAGAAGGAGGAAATAATCAATGAAGCAATTCAAGAGATTTCCCCAGACCTAAAGGATATAGATTGCCAGATGGAAAGATGCCCATTGAATGTTGGACATAATGGTTGAAAATAGATCCAAACAAACACATTGTCACAAAAGTTCAGAATTCTGGTGAAGACGATAGGAGCCTACCATCTGGATATGGAGGACGGTGGGTCACATAGGAAGAATGAAGTTTTAGAAGGACTTTCAACTTCTTTTTTTAATGTTTATTTATTTTGAGAGAGAGAGAGATAGCAATTAAGAGAGGAGCAGAAAGAGGGAGACACAGAATCACTAGCAGGCTCCTTGCTGTCAGCACAGAGCCCAGTGTGGGGCTTGATCCCACGAACCATGGTATCATGACCTTAGCTGAAATTAAGAGTCAGATGCTTGGAGCACCTGGGTGGCCTCTTAAGTTAAGCATCTGACTCTTGATTTCAGCTCAGGTTATGATCTCACAGTTTGTGGGGTCAAGCCCTGCATCAGGCTCTGTGCTGACAGCATGGAGCCTGCTTGGGATTCTCTCTTTTCCTTTCTCTCCCTCCCTCTCTCTCTCTCTTAAAATAAATTTTAAAAAAACATTTAAAAAATTTTGGGAAAAATCACTGTCAGATGCCTAACCAACTGAGACACCCATGTGCCCCAAGCATTCCACACAACTGACATCTTCTTATGCCCCATCCACGCTCGTCACCCATTCTCATGAAAGTGGATAATTATGACATTGATAAGACACTAGTGAAACTCAGTTATCATTAAAAAACATAACAAAACAAACAGACCTTGTTTAGAGTCGTTTCCACCTCATTTGCTATAACCATACCTCATTCCTCTCTCATCACAGAAAAGCAATGTCAAAATAATAAGGAAATGAGGGATACTTTAAAAAAAAATTATATCTTTATTTTAAGAAAGAGAGACAGAGTGTGAGTGGGAGAGGGCATAGTGTGAGGGAGACACAGAATCTGAAGCAGGCTCCAGGCTCTGAGCTGTCAGCACAGAGCCCCATGTGGGACTGGAATCCATGGACTGTGATATCATGACCTGAGCCGAAGTCAGGTGCTTAATCGACTGAGCCACCCAGGCGCCCCAGGAGACTTTATCATAGTAAGACCAAGATATCACTAACCGATTACTAAGAACATACCCCCACATACACCCCAACAATATGATTGAGAACCTTTCCCATGATAACTGCATAAATAAATACTGACGGCATCCCTTCAATGTGCCCACCATTTTAATATTTGAGGAAAGTTTGCCAGCTCCACCTCCAGAGTCATCTTTGCAGAGGAGGCACATTTTTAGAATGGAATTCATTCCCAATTGGAACCTTTACCAAGTATTTGTTAAGAATTGTATTTTTAGAGGCGACTGTGTGGCTCAGTTTGTTGAGTGTCTGACTTCGGCTTAAGTCATGATCTCATGGTTCGTGGGTTTGAGCCCCACCTCGGGCTCTGTGCTGACAGCTCAGAGCCTGGAGCCTGCTTTGGATTCTGTGTCTCCCTCTCTCTCTCTCTCTCTCTGCCCCTCCCCCATTCACACTCTGTCTCTGTCTCTCCCAAAAGTAAATAAACATTAAAAATAATTTTTAAAAAAGAATTTTATTTTTATTTTCTCTAATATTTACTATTTTTCCCCTAAGACTCTACCACATTAATGACTCCACCCAAGCTTAAAATAAAGACTCTACATCCTTTCTGATAGTTCAGCTACTATTGACTTCTCTCTTCTGCTTTGCTACATCAGTTGATTTTTTTTTATATGTAAGCTCACATTCTCATATTTTCTTTATAGATCTGGCCTTGTAAGTTTCATTCCATCATCCCATCCTGTGTGATTAGTTTTTGTCTTGACTTCCTGAGCTTTCGATCCTGTTCACATGATTGATAAGGTCCATGTATATCCTCAGTGATAAAACTGACATTTGAGTCAAGGGCAGAGTCAGGTGGCCAGCCACTAAACACTTCTCTTTGGGTGGATCCAGATCTATGAATCAGCTCTTTTGTCTGAAGAACATACGCCACCCTAATTGCAGCCAAGCAAGAACGCCATTCAAAAGTTGATATGGCAGAGAGCCAGGTCTCCTAGTTAGTCCCCAAAGAGTTACCCAACTATGTTCCTCTCTTCTTTGAACACCTCATGTGTGGGTGGTCTCTTGTCCTGTTGTATTCTTCTAGATCGCTGCATTCCATTACTAATCCTTTGGCTCTCTTCCCTCTTGTTCTCTTGTCAGACTATGATGAAGCATTCTTTCTACTGATATGGAGCTGCTTTCGATTTCTATCCTAACAGCTCATCTCTCATGACAAAGCACTTAAGCGCCCCATCTTAGAGATAACTTCCCTCTCTGATCTGTGTGTCTGTCATGGGGAGGCAGCAAAGCATAGTGATCAAGAATACCAAGTCCCAGGGTCACCTGGCTGGCCCTGTCATTAGAGCATGCAACTTTTGATCTCAGGGTTGTGAGTTCAAACCTGATGTTGGGGGTAGAGATTACTTAAAAAAAAAAAATAAATTAAAGAGTACAGACTCCTGAACCAGATGACCAGAATTCAAATTCTGGCTGCACCTTTCACTCACTTTGTAAACACTTACTGGCTTTGTATCTTCTTTGTGCCTCAGGAATGTTGCTCAAGGCTTATGACTAACTCCCCACGCATTGCCACCACCTCTGGGCATTTTAGAGGCCCCAGATCATTTTAAATCAGTAGGGTAATGTACTTTAGCTTCCTTTCATCCTCTGCTCTGTGATTTCAGTTATTTTCTCAATCCTCTTAAAAGTAAATGCTCAATCTATATGAAGTTCAGACACTTATCAAGCAAATGCATCTTTATAACAAGTGTCCATGTCCTTCTTGCCAGCCAGATTCTGCCCCTAAATTCCTCAGCTACAGAGGAATTCCACCAGTCAGAGGAAAGTGCTTTGAAATCAGACAGAACCTGGGTTTGAATCATATCTCTGCATTCAGATCTGCATGTTTTGGAGCCAAACAACTTTCTGCAAATGATGTGAACAATCTGGGTTCACATGCAATTTCAAGAGAAATAGCAAAGTACATTTTGTTTTCCCAAACAAGCAAAGAACTGGAAAACTTTAATTGGCCCTATGGAAATCATAAGATATTTCTGCATTAACAGTCAGGGCAAATTAATTCTAGGAGGTTATTAGATTAGGGTCCAGAAAGATGTTCTAACACTTGCAAAGATAGAGACAATGATTCAGAGTTTTAGAAATAGAACTAGGAAGGCAATGTCTTCTGAGGGGGCTGAGCCTATGAGGGCTCCAATAGCGGTCTATATCAAATAAAACAAGTTCTTTATCCCTGCGATGTCCAACAGCTGTTTGCCATTTCCCCTAAAAGCAGCGGGAAATTGGCGTAAACGGCAAGGATTTGAGTTAGACATAAGGAAAATATTCCTGACAGTAGGGGTTGTTAAACAATGGAACAAGTTAGCAATAACAATTGTGGAATGGGTCTCCCAGGGCTCTTTGGACATCGTACCCCGTTTGTCTGGGAGGTTTTGATATAACCTTGCCTATTGGAGACCTCCTCGGCTTCTTTCCAGCTCCCTGGTTCTTAATTAGTTCAGCATGCTTTTGCATTAATAGCATTATAATCCTGGTCACAACTGATTAAAGGACAAAAATCAATTTCCCACTCAAATCCCCCAAACAAGAAGGTGTTTTTCTCCCCCATGCCCCAGAAATGGGATGGTCCGTGCATTTTCATTCATATGTTTTTAATTTCTTTGGGGAAGTTGTAAAATGGAGATTTCCATAAACCAAAGTTTAGCCTAAGAATACATTGAATTATAAACTGTTGGAAAAGCTGAATAGAGATGTATAATGGAAACATTAACAGAGCTTTCGCAGTAATGGTAATAGCATGTCCCCACAATGCAAGGAAATCATGTTAAAGTAACTGCTATTGTAGATAAGGGGGTGCCGCTCCTAATAATGGATTTTTCATGCATTACTTCTATGCTTTTAACATTTTTTCCATCATGAATAGTGACCTTGGAATAATGCTAAGAACTATATTTTGTATTTAACCTAAATACCAAACTTAAAGACTTAAATAGATAATACAAAGGGCTTGATTCCATGCTGCTGAAGACTGCGGAAGGTTGTAAAATGCCTCTACAAACTCACATGTAATGGAGGTAAATCTTTTTTTATTGAAAATATGCGATACATAACTACTTCCTTCCCACAAAGCCCGGCACAGTTTGCAGAAAGGGAAAATTTGTAACTGAATTGACAGGTAAATACAATGCAGGTGCAAAGAGGGGTGGGAAGAGCTTCAGCTTCCTCCCAATAATCCCCATAACACACCCTCAAGCCACCCTAAAAATGTGTAAAGCAAAAATAGTGCATGTGCAATCACAGCTTCCAGTTACTTTCCCTAATCCTCCTTTCAGCTGGACTGCTATCCTAAGACTCTCCACCTAAATTCTAAAACTCCACCATGTATCCAGATAAACAAACACAATTAATTGGATATAGAATTATCCTGGTCCTAGGAAAACTGAAAAGGGCGGATTTAAAGTCTGTTGACTCATGCCACCTCCATTAAAACTTGATCATCCTCCCAGTATTTCCTCCATCCCCTATGGCCAGCATACTTGTCACCCTCCAGCAGACCTGATCAACTTTCCATTCCCTTTGTCTGGTAGCAGAAGGGTAGAAGACTAACCAGTGAAGTCTGAGTAAGACTGCCTACTGTTACATGCTGCCTGCTTCATCTCCATCTGTGAGTACTTGGAAGGCACACATGACCTTTTTCCTTTTTCTTCCCATCTGGAAGATGGAGGTGATAACACTACCTATCTAGAGTTATTGGAGAATTATTGGGTTAATATACACCAAACAGACAATGACTGGCACAGGTGAACACGTAATAAATGTGAGCTGGCATTCAAGAGATGAGACCTTGGTTTCTCCAATAGTAATCTACCTCTTGCCTCAAAAAACTGTAGGGAGCAGCAAGATGGCAGAGAAGTAAGGAGCCCCATTACCTCCCTGTGCCCGCAATTATCAAACTGAGAAGAATTAAAAGCCACAGCTTTCTGATCTCCAAGAATGGAGGTGTGAGCACAGACCTCTTATTGACAGCAGTCTCATGGATGCCTGAGTGAGTAAGTGCAAACTGGGACCATAGACTTTGGGGGAGGGTGCGCCGGCCCAATACAGAGCCAGGAGACAAAGCACCCAGAGGATGGATCTGCGGGGAGCCACGTGCACGGGGCTGCTATGTGTCCAGAGGTGCACAGATCTGCAGGGAGCCACGCGCCTGAGGCAGCCAGGTATCCAGAGGTGGACAGACCTTCGAGCCGCACACGGCACCGTGGGGCAAGGCAGCGGAGAGACCAGGGGAAGAGAAGTAGAGACTGAATCACTCCTAGCATAATCTCTGGAGAGGGGAGACCTCCCCCCAGGACTGAGAGCCGCTGAACGTGGAGAGAGAAATCCATCGCCCTCAGCGGGCTTGCTTTCACTTGGGCCGGTAGCTCAATGACTTCAGGCGGAGCCAGAGGAAAAAACTGACTTTACAATCCCCCTACTCAATCCTGGCCAGAAAGCCACCCGCCTGCAGGAGATTTTAACTGTGGTGGCAATATTGAGTGCATGGGCAAGTACTTAGAAACCGGGCAGAACTTAAAAAACAGAAACAACTAGACCCTCCCTGAGGCACAAGGAGATTGGACTCAAGAGAGTGGCTGGCAAGCATGGTCTGAGGGGGGCTTGGGGCGCTGCCATTCTTCTCCCCACATCCGCTAAGGCGGGGCTTCAGAGAGCAGCCCCTGAGACCCAAACTACCTACACCAAGCCATGCCCATCCACACTGGAGAGCTGCTGTGTTTTTGCTTATTACTTTCAATTGTTTTTTTCTTAATATTTTTACTTTTTAATTCTCCCCCCTGTTTTCTCTTTTCTATTTTCCTATTTCCTTCTTTTCTCCCTTTCCCCCTGGAGTCTGGGAAAGACCAACATTTAGGCACTGCTGTGCTTAGATCTATTCTTACTATCCAGACAGTTTTTCCTTTATCTCATCCTTATCTCCCCTCTCCGCAGGTTTTAAGCTCTCAGACTGTCCTTTATCTCTGGTTGTCGCTGTCCCCCCGTCCCTGCCTGCTTTTTTATTTCTTTTTTTTTCCCCCTCTCTTTTCTTTCTTGTTCCTTTTTTTCTTTCCTCTTTTGGTTTGCTTATTTACTTGTTCTGTCAGCAAATTTGTGTGCTTGTGTTCTCTGTGTGTTTGTCCATCTGTTTTCCTTTTCAGGGCTACCTCAAGAAACAAACCAAAGCACACATAGTGGAAAGTCCCAAATATTGCTGAGTAGGGAAATAAATTAATCAGAGGATTAAGAAGAGAAACCGAGAGACACCATTAAAAGAACATCTCCTGAAATGACAGACTCTAGACAGAGCCTCCTTCAGTAGAGAAATACTCACAGGTGCACAGTGCAGAATGAGCTTTTAAGACTGACAAGAGACAGAAAGCTAGCCCAAATGATGAAACAAAAGAACTCTCCTCTAAAGAAATTCCAGGAAGAAATCACAGCTACAGAACTGATCAAAACAGACATAAAAAACTTAACTGAATTTAGAACAATTGTCACAAAATTAATCGCTGGGCTTGAAAAAAAACATCAGAGAAACTATTGATACACAGACTAGGGACCTTCAAAATAGCTGTGACAAGTTAAAAAAAAAAAAGGCTATAAATGAGGTGAATAATAAAATGGAGGCTACCACTACACAGATTGAAGAAGCAGAGAGTAAAATAGGTGAATTAGAAGACACAGTTATAGCCAAAGAGGTAGCTGAGAAAAAGAGAGAGAAATTGAATCAGGAGCACGGAAGGAGAATCGGAGACCTGAGTGATGCAATCAAACAGAACAATGTCAGTATCATAGGAGTTCCTGAAGAGGAAGATAAAGACAAAGGTCCTAGGAGTTCCTGAAGAGGAAGATAAAGACAAAGGTCCTGAAGGGGTGCTGGACCAAATTACACACGAAAATTTCCCCATTCTGTGGAAAGAGAAAGACATTGAAATTCAAGAGACATACCGATCTCCCCTATGACATAACGTAAACCGATCTTCAGCATGACATATCATAGTGAAACTGGCAGTATATAAAGATAAAGAGAGAATTCTGAAGGCACCTAGGGATAAAAGGGCCTTAACATACAAAGGGAAACCTATCAACATGTTACAGACCTATTTACTGAAACTGAGCAGGCCAGAAAGGAATGGCAGGAAATCTTCAATGTGATGAACAGGAAATTATGCAACCAAGAATTCTTTATCCAGGGAGCCTGTCATTCAAAATAGAAGGAGAGATAAAGGTGTGCCCAAATAAACAAAAGTTGAGAGAATTCATCACCACCAAACCAGCCCTACAAGAAATCCAAAGAAGGACTCTATAAGAGAAATGTAGCAAGGAATATAAGGTACCAGAGACATCACTGCAAACATGCACTCTACAGGGAACACAATGAATCTAAATCCATATTTTTCAATAATAACACTGAATGTAAATGGACTGAATGTTCCAGTCAAACAACACAGGGTAGCAGAATGGATTAAAAACCAAAATCCATCTATTTGCTATCTACAAGTGACTCATCTTATCTTAGACCTGAAGACACCTTCAGATTGAAAGTAAGGGGATGGAAAAATATCTACCATACGACTGGAAGCCAAAAGAAAGCTGGAGTAGCCAAACTTATATCAGACAAACTGGACTTTAAAATAAAGGCAGTAACAAAATATGAAGAAGGACACTATATAATAATTACAGGGTCTCTACATCAGGAAAAGCTAATAATTATAAGTATCTACACGCCAAATTCGAAAGCTCCCAAACACATAAAACAACAAATCACAAACAGAAGCAATCTTATCGATAAGAATGTGTAATTTCAGGGGACTTTAATGCCCCACTTACAACAATGGATAGGTCAACCAGACAAAAAAATCACTAAAGAAACAATAGACCTCAATGGCACACTGGAGCAGATGGAATTAATAGATATATTTAGAACTCTGCATCCTGAAGCTAGGGAATTCACTTTCTTCTTGAGTTCACATGGCACAGTCTCCAAGATTGATCACATACTGGGTCATAAAACAGCCCTCCATAAATACAAAAGAATTAAGATCATATCATGCACACTTTCAGATCACAATGCTATGAAACTTGAAATCAACCACAGGAAGAAGTCTGGAAACCTCCAAAAATGTGGAGGTTAAAAACTACCCTAATAAAGAATGATTGGGCCAATCAGGCAATTAGAGAGGAAATTGAAAAATATATGGAAACAAATGAAAATGAGAATACAACAATCCAAACACTCTGGGATGCAGCAAAGGCAGTCCTAAGAAGAAAATATATTACAATCCAGGCCTATTTCAACAAACTAGAAAAAGCGCAAATTCAAAATCTAACATAGCACCTAATGGAAAGGGAGCAGCAAGAGCACCCCAAACCCGGCAAAAGAAGATACGTAATAAAGATCAGAGCAGAATTAAACAAGATAGAATCCACAAAAACAATTGAACAGATCAATGAAACCAAGAGTTGATTTTTTTGAAAAAATAAACAAAATTGATAAACCTCTAGCTAGGCTCCTCAGAAAGAAAAGAGAGAATACTCAAATAGACAGAATGATGAAGGAAAATGGATCTATTACAACAGATCCTTCCGAAATACAAGCAATCATCAGAGATTACTATGAAAAATTATATGCCAACAAACTGGACAATCTAGAAGAAATGGACAAATTCCTAAACGCACATGCACTATCAAAATTCAAATGAGAAGAGATAGAAAACTTGAACAGACTCATAACCAGTGAAGAAAGTGAATCAGTTACCAAAAACCTCCCAACGAATAAAATCCCAGAGCCGGATGGATTCCCAGGGGAATTCTACCAGACATTTAAAGCAGAGTTAATACTGATACTTCTCAAGTTATTCCAAAAAAATAGAAATGGAAGGAAGTCTTCTGGACTCATTCTACAAAGCACATGTCACTTTGATTCCTAAGCCAGACAGAGACCCAACAAAAAAAGAGAACTACAGACCAATATCCTTAATGAATACGAATACAAAAACACTCAACAAGATACTAGCAAATCGATTTCAACAACATAGAAAAAGAATTATCCATTATGATCAAGTGGGATTTATTCCTGGGTTTCAAGCCTGGTTTAATATTCGCAAATCCATCAATGTGATACATCACATTAACAAAAGAAAAGAAAAAGACCATATGATCCTGTCGATAGATGCAGAAAAAGCATTTGACAAAGTACAACATCCCATCTTAATAAAAACTCTCGAAAAGTCAGGATAGAAGGAACTTCGTTAAACATCATAAAAGCCATTTATGAAAAGCCCACAGCCAATGTTATCCTCAATGGGGAAAAACTGAGAGCTTTCCCCCTGAAATCAGGGACACAACAGGGTGTCTATTCTCACCATTGTTGTTTAACATAGTGCTGGAAGTCCTAGCATCAGCAATCAGACAACAAAAGGAAATAAAAGTCATCAGAATCGGCAAAGATGAAGTCAAACTTTCACTTTTCGCAGATGACATGATACTCTTCATGGAAAACCCAATCGACTCCACCAGAAGCCTTCTAAAACTGATCAATGAATTCAGTAACGTTGCAGGGTATAAAATCAATGTACAGAAATTGGTTGCATTCTTATACACCAAAAATGAAGCAACAGGAAGAGAAATCAAGAAACAGATTTCATTCACAATTGCACCAAAAATCATAAAATACCTAGGAATAAACCTAACCAAAGATGTAAAAGACCTGTATGCTGAAAACTATAGACAACTTATGAAGGAAATTGAAGAAGACACCAATAAATAGAAAAACATTCCGTGCTCATGGATCAGAAGAATAAACATTGTTAAAATGTCATTATTACCCAAAGCAATTTACGCATTCAATGCAATCCCCATCAAAGTTGCACCAGCATTCTTCTCAAAGCTAGAACAAACTATCTTAAAATTCGTATGGAACCACAAAAAACCCCGAATAGCCAAAGTAATATTGAAGAAGAAAACCAAAATGGGAGACATCACAATCCCAGACTTTAGCCTCTACTACAAAGCTGTCATCATCAAGACAGTATGGTATTGGCACAAAAACAGACACATAGACCAATGGAACAGAATAGAGAGCCCAGAACTGGACCCACAAGTGTATGGTCAATTGATCTTTGACAAAACAGGAAAGAGTATCCAATGGAAAAAAGACAGACTCTTCAAAAGGTGGTGTTGGGAGAGCTGGACACCAACATGTAGAAGAACGAAATTAGACCACTTTCTTACACCATTCACAAAAATAAAATCAAAATGGCTGAAGGACCTGAATGTGAGACAGGAAACTATAAAAACTCTAGAGGAGAAAGCAGGAAATAGCCTCCTCAACCTCAATTGCAGCGATTTCCTCCTCGACACATCCCCAGAGACAAGTGAATCAAGAACAAAAATGAACTATTGGGACCTCATCAAGATAAAAAGCTTCTGCAATGCAAAGGAAACAACCAAAAAAACTAACAGGCAACCTACAGAATGGGAAAAGATACTGGCAAATGGCATATCAGATAAAGGGCTAGTATCCAAAATTTACAAGGAACTCACTGAACTCCATACCCCAAAAATGAATAATCCACTGAAGAAATGGGCAGAAGACCTGAACAGACACTTCTTCAAAGAGGACATCCAGATGGCCAACTGGCACATGAAAGGATGCTCAGCGGGACTCATCATCAGAGAAACACAAATCAAAACCACACTGAGATACACAGAGTGGCTAAAATGAACAAATCAAGCGACTATAGATTCTGGCAAGGATGTGGAGAAACAGAAATGGGCACCCTCCTACACTGTTGGTGGGAGTGTAAACTGGTGCAGCCACTCTGGAAAACAGTATGGAGGTTCCTCAAAAAACTATCCATAGAATTCCCTTATGACCCAGCAATAGCACTGCTAGGGATTTACCCAAGGGATACAGAAGTGCTGATGCATACCCCAATGTTCATAGCGGCACTTTCCACAGTAACCAAATCATGGAAAGAGCGTAAATGTCCATCACCTGATGAATGGGTCAAGAAGTGGTATACATACACACACACACACACACACACACACACACACACACGTGTGTGTGTGTGTGTGTGTGTGTGTGTATACACATATATATAATGGAGTACTACATGGCAATGAGAAAGAATGAAATATGGCCATTTGTAGGAAAGTGGATGAACCTTGAGGGTGTCATGCTAAGCGAAATAAGTCAGGTGGAGAAGGACAGATACCATATGTTTGCACTCATAGGTCTAACAGGAGAAACCTAACAGAGGACCATAGGGAGGGGAAGGGGAAAAGAGATTTGGGGAGAGCGAGGGACACAAATTAGAAGAGACTACTGAATACTGAAAATGAACTGAGGAATTAAAGGGGAGGGGGAGGAGTGGAAGGAGGTGATGGTCATGGAGGGGGGCACTTGTGGGGAGAAGCACTGGGTGTTATATGGAAACCAATTTGAAAATAAACTATTATAAATTTTAAAAAACTGTACTTGGAAAATTCTCATCTGCTCTGGGGGCCGGGGTTAACCAACCTCCTATCAGCCTGTTTCCCTTCACTCCCTCCAGCTGAGAAGGAAAGGCTGTCTCTCATCTTGAAGGCTGTCTATCTGAAGAAATGACCAGGAAAGCATTTTGCCTTCCTAATAAAATCACAGCACCCTCCTCCTCTCTGCTGTCACAGGCTCTCATGTGAAAAGAATAGCTTTTTCAAACATTAAACTCTAACTAAAAAGAATGACTAAAGCTTAAAAGCATAAGCTTTATTTTTTATTAGGGCAAAATTAGCATACAAGGTTACATTTGTTTCAGGTGTATAGCTTATTGATTGAACATTTCTATCATTACTCAGTGCTCATCATGCTAAATGTAGTCACCATTTGTCATCATGTTATTACAGTATTATTGAGTATATTCCCTATGTTGTACATTTCATCTCCATGACTTACTTATTCCATAACTATAAGTTTGTGTCTCTTCATCCCCTTATCTATTCAGTCATCAGCCCCCCACCTCCCCTCTGGCAACCACCAGTTTATTCTCTGCATTTAAGGATCTGTCCTTCCTTCCTTCCTTCCTTCCTTCCTTCCTTCCTTCCTTCCTTCCTTCTTCCCACTCTCCCTCTCTCCCTCCCTCCCTTCCTTCCTTTCTTCATTTGTCTTGGTTTTTAGTTTTTTTTTCTAAATTTATTTATTTATTTTGTGAGATAGATCATGAGCTGGGGAGGGGCAGAGAGAAAGAGAGAAAAAGAGTTCCAAGCAGGCTTTGCTCTATCAGCATGGAGCCTGACGCCGGGCTCAATCCCACAACCTCAAGATCACGACCCAAGCCAATACCAAGGAAAAAGGGTTCCTTTTTCTCCACATCCTCACCAACACTTGTTATTTCTTTTTTACTCTAGCCTTTCTGGCAGGTATATGGCGACATCTCATTGTGGTTTTGAGTTTCCTTCATTTCCCTGAGGATGAGTGATGTTGAGCATCATTTCATGTGTCTGTTGCACATCTGTATGTCTTCTTTAGAGTAATATCTATTCAGGTCTTTTTTAATAAGATTACTTGAGGGGGGTAGGGAGTTTGGTGTTGAGTTGTATATATCTTCTATAGTTTGGATATTAACCCCTTATTGGATATATCATTTGCAAATATCTTGTCCCATTCAGTACATTGCCTTTTCATTTTGTTAATGATGTCCTTCACTGTGCATAAGTTTTAATTTTCAAAGTTTGCCTTAGTCTCCTTCTCTCCTCTGGTTAGGTTGTAATACAAAGAGAACAACTAGGCACCTGGCTGGCTCAGTCAGAAGAGTGTGGCATTCTTGATCTCAAGGTTGTTAATTTGAGCTCCATGTTGCATACAGAGATAACTCTTAAAAAAATCACAAAGAGAACAACACAAGCATGTGAATAAAGCACCATGTAAAAGGGACCCACCACCATCTTAGAAAGATCCAGTCTTGGGGGTGACCCAACAAATCCCCATTCCTCCCAGGTTCTCCTGACTGCACATCACAAAAGGATCAGACAGGATATCCCACATATCTTATAAACTGGGTAAGAGTCATCACCAAGGCACTATTCCAAGTACCCATATATTTTAGGGAAAGATAGGGTGGAAATATAAGCTGGAGAGTGACACAAGGAGAAGAAAGGAAAAGAAAAGTGCATAAAGGAAACATTTACTTAGCACCTACTCTGGGCTAGGCATTTTCTCTTTTAATCCCTGCAACAATCTTGTGAGCTAAGGATTTTTATTCTTATTTCCAGGTGAGAGACTGAGGCCTACAGAGCTAGTAAGCTGTGGATCCTGGGATCTGAGAACCCATATCTGTCTTATTTCAAAGCTGGTACTCTTGACATTCTATAAGCTCATACCCAGCCTAGATGCACATTCAGCCTTTGATATTTCTTAAAAATAATCAAATTACTCTTGCACACTATTGGAATCTGTTGTGTCAACTCTTCAAAGAAAGCAGCTAACAAAAATAAGGTTTGATTAAGTTGGTTTAAGAATGTGTTACTTTCTCTTCCCTGTGGAGTGAGTATTCAGTAATGCATCTCCAAGAATCACACCCACTCTTTTTCTGACCTACTTATACTGGGTCTCATAGCTTGCTTATTTATGTAATATTTTTTCAAATCTGCTTCAGGAAGGCATAAGGCAAAGTGCTCAATGATACCACTTTGTACCCAGACCACCCTTCCTTCAAAAGACACTTCCTTCTACAAGATTTCCATGTTCTCGCCCCACACAAAAGCCTAGAAACCCAGGAAGATATAAATCAACTCCATCTCCACCACCAAGTGTACAGCCTTGGGCAAGTGCCTTGGTTTCCTCACTTCTTAAAACAGGTATAACTCACGAGATCTCATGAAGATGAAATGAAACCATATATATACAAAGTCTCAGTTATAAAATGGCCCTCTGTTAATAACAGTTATGAATGGTGTGGTCTTGGTGAGGCCTGATGACTCATTCTACAAAGATGGCACCTTTTCTGGGATCACAATGTTCATACTATCTTCTTTCCCCAGATAGAACTGAAAAAAACCTCACTAACTTTTGGCTTTTTATGTATATTTTTAACCAAGCCCTATGCTGCTGGTACATAGTGTCCTCTTTGAAAATGAAGACTCATTTTAACACATAAAAGTCACTGATGTCTCATAGGATGATAGCTCTTGATTGAGAAAATGGCTGTCACCAAACCCCTTTCCCATACATTGGAAACCTTGCTCTCAGTTTATCAAGCCCCTTCTGTTCAGAAATTCTCTCTCCAAGCACAATATAAGAAAATAGGTCTTTACTCACTAAATAGCAATCACATTCCTGCTTCTAGGCCTGCCTTCTGTTAAGAATTACAAGGTCACCTGGATCGGACTCTTGGTTATTCTGAAACTCCCCTGTTCAACTTTACAGAAAATGCCTTGGTTTACTCTCACAGATGGTTCATCATGTCCATTGTTCATGAATTTTTAACAGTTTAATACTCTGAAAACAACTTTATTTCCCTTTATTTTAAGTTCCTGGCAGAGCATGTGGGAAAGAAAAGATCTCACTTGACCTTTTGTACTTACAACACAGACATCCAATAAACATCTACTAATTTGGTTCATGATGTTGAGATTCAAAGGGGATATTTGCATTCTCCATATAGGCCCAACACTTTCCCAACTCTGAGTTGTCTCTCCCTAGAGGTATTTCTCTTCATGTTCAAATTCAGTGAGGGCTTCTGGATGCCAGTAACGCTCCAACACCAACTCCTCTATGAAATTCCTGGCAGCTTGCCTTCAAGCCTGGCCAGGACTTTCTGTCCCTCACCACACCACATTGATGCCAGCTTATCACCAAAACCGTGGCACGAGATCCCACAACCTTCATGATTGTCCATGTCTCCACCACACTCTCACTCCTAATTCCCTCCACTCTACTTGAATCTTTTTCTTGTACTCAAAAGTTTGATCCCTGGATTTAGGAATTATTTTTCTTTGTCTTTCCAACACCCCAGGCTATATTAGATACTAAGCCATGGAGTCCAGGAGGATTGTAACTGGCCAGCCTCACTTCCTCCCCTTGCAACCTCCAACTGTTTCTCTACATCTCCACTTTCCTTCCTGCAGAAAATATCAACATTTTGCTTAGAACAAACTAGGGTATTCCAGCACCCTACACCCACATAGATTTGCATGTAAATCAAACACAAAATAAATGGAAAAGAGAAGGGCTTATACCTCCTATTACATCTGCTATCTGATAATATTTCAATTCTAGACACGTTTTCCATTGTTATTCTCCTGGCTCAATTAGGTTACTGGAATTACAAGGTAAAGATTATGGATATAATGCCCATTGCTCATGAGTTCATATGAGAAGAGGATGCTAAACAGTGGGTCCCAAGGACTTCTCTTACCCATAGGGCTGAAATGATTAACACAGAGTACCATTAGCTATAGATATAGATATAGATATAAACCCAGCTAATTTATTTTCTTACTTATTGCCTAATACATCATACAATTTGGGAACCACTTTAGTGGTTACTCAATCAACAAAGACCATCAAACCCCAGGATCACTTTTTACCTAATTGCCTCCCTCTTTTTCGGAGGCCTGTATTCCACAGCCTCAGAGTGTGCTCTGACTAGAAGGAAGAGGTCAAGGTGCGAAGTGACTACAATGTTAATGTAGGTGTCACATAAATGCATTAGCTCAGTGGACCAAATAAGGGAAAATATTTTGATGAGAAAATGGCATTTAGAAGTGTTAGTGCATTTAAAACATTTTCCCACTGTGGTTACATTAGCAGACCTAAACAATCAAGGGCCAGGAGGCATTGCTGCAGGGATTGTGAGCTTTAAAAGTTACCCTTGTTCTGACACCTATTAATAACCACCTTTGGAGAATTATAAAGCACAGTGAAAAGAGAATTGTTCGTCTCTGTGCCTGCAAATATTCCATAACTGTGACTCATACAGACTGAAAAAAAATCTATACAGTATAATATATGTTTATTCTCTGCTGAATAAGAGGCTTTGGACATTAAGAAATCTATTGTGTGATTCGAGGTACCAGTGGAACTTGGGACCTTTTTCTGACATTTCCTATTTACGGAGCAGATCAGTTGCAAATGCACAATGTTCATCAGCAAAGAATTCAGAATGTATGTTCCAGCTTTGAAAGAAGTGTCACTCCCTGGGCTAAAGAAAACCTCAACATATGTGGAAAAGATAACTTTTCTCATCTTAAACCTTTTGATTCAACTCCCTCCTGCAGCAAGTTCTGGAAAGGCCTTCATCTGCATTGACTGCTTACATTTTTTCACTGGAGGGAGATGATTTGGAAGGAGGGAAGGATCCTCAGGGTCTGTGGATGTTGAAGGTTGTATAATCAAATGCCAGCTTATTTGACACAATTAAATTGACAGGATTGTGCTGCATGATGAGAAGAAGCTTTAACCAACCTTCCATTTCTACTGATTTACTAATTTGGGCACCTAGAAATCTCCTGCCACTGATGTTGAACATAAACATCACTGGAGAAATATCTGGCCCTGAGACACAAAATTCCAACCATGGAAGACCACCAGAAGGAGCCAAAGATTCTGTGCTTTTTTTTTTTTCTTTAGGCAGCTGCTAAAAAGCCAAATTAGAGCACCTTCATCTGAAGTGTCTGCCTTCCAAAATGTAAACTGGTGCAGCCACTCTGGAAAACAGTGTGTAGTTTCCTCAAAAAATTAAGAGTAGATCTCCCCTATGACCCAGCAATAGCACTGCTAAGGATTTACCCAAGAGATACAGGAGTGCTGATGCATAGGGGCACATGTACCCCAATGTTCATATCAGCACTTTCAACAATAGCCAAATCATGGAAAGAGCCTAAATGTCCATCAAATGATGAATGGATCAAGAAGATGTAGTTTGGGGCGCTTAGGTGGCTCAGTCAGTTAAGCTTCCAGCTTCGGCTCAGGTCATGATTTCACAGTTAGTGGGTTCGAGCTCCACATCGGGCTTTATGCTGACAGCTAGCTCAGAGCCTGGACCCTGCTTCAGATTCTGTATCTCCCTCTCTCTCTGACCCTCCCCTGCTCGCTCTGTCTCCCTCTGTCTCTCAAAAACATAAATTAAATATATTTTTTAAAAGATGTGGTTATATATACAATGGAATACTACATGGCAATGAGAAAGATTGAAATCTGGCCATTCTTAGCAATGTGGATAAAACTCGAGGGTGCTATGCTAAATGAAATAAGTCAGGCAGAGAAGGACAGATACTATATGTTTTCACTTATAAGTGTAACAAGATAACAGAGGACCATGGGGAAGGGGAAGGGGGAAAAATAGAAAAGGAGAGGGAAGGAAGCAAACCATAAGAGACTCTTAAATACTGAGAATAAACTGAGGGTTGATGGGGTGGGGGAGAGGGGAAGGGGGTGATGGACATGAAGCAGGGCACTTGTTGGAATGAGCACTGGGTGTTATATGGAAACCAACTTGATGCAACAAAAAAATAAAAATAATAAATAAATAAATAAATAAATAAATAAATAAATAAATAATGAAGTGTCTGCCTTCCAGATACACAGCTTCTTTGACAGAGTTCAGAGTCTCCATGCAGCTGTTGTAAAGTTTACACCAAAAAAGAGATTCCCTCTGGCCAAACCAGTAGGGGCTGTGATAAGCTAGTCGGGGTGTTAAGTCTTTGTGAAAGACTTAAGAGGGATTATAGGGAGGACAAAACGTCAGTGTAAGTTCAGATCTGAGGCGAGTGTCAGCCCTCAGACAACAGGCTCAGCAGGCCGAGTGAAGCCATTTGAAGAGAGAGGCCCACATCAGAGAGAATATCAGTTGGAAGACATGGGTTCTGGGAGAGATGTATGTCTGCAGAACCAAGGCAACAGTGGAGTTACATTGGTTTTCAGAATTTGACAAAGAGTTCTTTCTTTATCACAGATAAGCAAACTGAGGTACAGCATCATAAACTCATAAACATTCAGGATTGGAAAGGATCTTGGAGGTTGTGTTCTCTGGGTGTTCAGATACCCATTACCATGCCATAAGAACTTCAGTAGGCACCATATTTAGCATCAAGGCTGCTATCAGAGCATTAACTCAATACCCACTATGCTTGGCCCTCCTCAAGTATTATTCCACTGATCTTCCCATCAACTCTCTGACTTGGGTATTATCAATCCATTTTACACATGAGGAAACTGAGAAATTAATTGACTTGCCAAGTCAAGATGAGCTGGGATTTGAATGTTAAGTACTCTGTTACTTCTCTAATTGGTCACCCAATATCCACATGAATCCCTAGGAAGCTCAGTACTGCTCATAGCAGACATTTTTATTTTAAGACCATTCCCTTTGTGCCTCCATGAAACAAACTGAATTTTTACCCTTTCATTGAAATTCTGCCTACTAAGGCCCTGTAAGACAGGTTTAATCTGTATTTTATATGGAAACCCTGAAACCATCATGAGACAGTAATTGTGCTTCTCTGTTTAAGCCTTCTTTCCTTCAAGCTAAATTCCTTCCCCACCCTTTCATAGTTTCATCATTGTAATCAATAACATGAGATCCTAGCCTCAAAACCCAAGTTTTCTAGAGCAGGAACCATTTTCTTACTTATTCCTTATCCTCAAGATTTAGCACTGTGTCTGGCACAGACAGAGTTCTCTATAAACGCTAAAGGGTATAGTGGCTGATTAGCAAATTTTCAATCATAGGTGTTCAAGAAAATGTTAAGCATCTTAAATGTTTGTCTTGAAAGTTGTAGCAATGTTTCACAGTCCTTCATAGAATGTGGAGCCAAAATGAAATAGAATCTTCATGAGTGATCTGGTTTTAAGTTGGGGAAAACTAGCATAGCCCTTCTAAGAATGCTACATTACTCTTAACAAAACATAGAATGGTGTTAGGATTTGATTCCCTGATTTTGCTGCCTATTCATGCCAACATTAGGGGAAATGAAGCTCCGGTTCTTTAGTATGTCACCCTAGAACAGTGGCTTTAAGATCTAGGTGCAGGACTTTATCCCCAGTAAAGCTTATGCTAAGCCCATGGTCCAGCCTGCTAGTCTATCTATGGGACTCTTGCAGTCTATCATGAAAAACAGTCATTTCTCCTGCCTTGTTTTATTCTTGAATGAGTGAAGCCAGATACCAATGATCTCACCCCTACCATGGAAGGAAAATCTCTTATGGCTTGGTTTTAAACTCCTCTTTTCCCACAAAGTGAAATTCTCTTGACTCCACATTAGCAGATGTTCCTAATCCCTGCCTATAGAAACAATCCTAATCCCAGAAAAGTGACTTTTAAGGAGCTACATACTCAGAATCTGAGCCTCAGCTCAACCTATTTCATCCAGCTCTGTTCCCCTGGACTTCTGATTAATTCCTTGATATTCTGGTGCTTGAGTTGGTAATTAGTCTAGTATATTATTTCAATTAAGCTAGGTTGTGTACAGTAACAAACAGTCCCTGAAGCTCTCAATAACACACCCAACTTTGTCTCACACTTACGAAGAGTTGGAGAGTTCACTTCCAAACAGATTCCATTTCACAGTGCTACCATTTCAACATGTGACCTTCACAGTCAGCACAGCAAGAGAGAGCACAGGGAACCTATGCTTGCCCTTCAGTGCTTCCTCCTGGATATCACACAAGTCATTTCCCATAGCACTATGGGTCAAAACATGGAAAAACCACCACCCCCCCAACAGCAGGAAAGGATTCCTGCATGTCTGGAAAGAGTAAAATGACATGGGACTTGATGAGCACAGAGTATGTCTCTGCTACAATTGCTGTTGCATTCTTCCTTCCTTCTTTTCCTCTGGGACCAACTTCTTCCACAAACCAAGCATGGTGATAAGGACTCCACATTTCTGATGTTTCCCACCTGCTATAGTTCTTATCATCACCTCTTCTTGGATTCCTCACTGACAAGCTCAAAAGATTCCATGTATCAATCAGGAGTCTTGCTACAAATAATAGAAAATTCCACACACAGATTTAAGCAAGAAAGAAAATACACTACCTCACAGAGCAGCAAAATTCAGATGTAGATTTAATGCTTAACTCACAGTTTGGATAGTACCATCTGGATCTGTCTTCTCTCTAGCTGTTGGGCTGTTGTCTAGTCCCAACATTGGCTTTATTTTCAGGCTTTGCTGAGGGGTCTAGACTCACATTATCAAAACATCAAGGCATGTTCTGGGGCAGAGTAAGGAGATCAACTCCTACACAACTCACTCAAAAATGCTGAATACCTGTCTCCATGTTCATGATTAGCCCAACCAAGTGCAGATCCTTGAGCCAATCACTGTCCCTCGTGAGATCTGCTGCTTTGATTGGCCACATCTCAGTCACATGGTATTTCCTAGAGCCAGATGTGGGACAGTGCAGGAACCACATGCACATAAAATAGAAATATGGTAGATCCCCAAACACTTGCCCTCTTTACAACAAAAATGATAGGTACTGAGAGGCCACAGACCATGACTGCCCACTCACCATCACTTAACTTTGTGTTAACCAGCCCCCAGTGGAAGACCTTGATGCTGACTGACCTGAGCTTCAGCCTCAATAGCCTTTATCAGCTGACCTGTTCCTGGTCCAGCCCCTATAAGATCTGCTTGCCAAGACCCACCCTCACCTTGGTAGTAGATTTAGTTCTAGATCAAATGGCCACTCACTGTAGCCATTCTCACCAGCAGAAACTAGTCAGGCCTGATTGGATTGAGAAGAGCCAATACTTTATGCAACACTCTAAAAGGCAATCAATCCACCAGCCCCAAATTTCACTACCATCTAATTCACATTTCTCCACCTTATTTTATAAGGCTCTGGTGAGAGTCTGCATCAATTGTCTTTCAGAAATCCATACACACTTCATCTCTATATGACTTGTAACTGCGTCCAAAAAAGAAATGAAGTTATTAATCTGGCAAGATTCATTCTCAGCAAATCCATCCTGGTTTCTAAGACCACCACTTCCTTTTTCTCAAGGGCTCACAAACCATCTTCTTAATAATCCATTCTAGAATTTCACTCAGGATTGACATTAAGCTCACAGGTCTATAGTTTGCAAAATCCCCTTTCCCCCTTTTCAAAAGCCAGGGCTGTTCATGTCAGCCTCCTGTCTCTCGCCACCTCCTCCTCTTTATGAGAGGCAGCTAATGGAGGATTTGCCTAATGTCTCTTAATGAGGCAGTGCAGAGGCAGGATTAGAAGTCAGCAGACCGTGAGGGTCCAGCCTTTTGCTTCTCCTTTTCAGCTGTGATGATTTCCCCCACCCTGTGTTTCTGTGATGAGAGCTCTCCAACAGCATTGCCAAGCATAGGATCTCTTTTCAGAGACTGGCCATCTTCCCTCTCCCCTTTATGTGACTCCCCTTGGGCATTGGAATAGGGAGTTGAATGGGGGGACTGTGCCTAAGATCTCTGTGTACAGCACAGTCCTGATCCCCAGTGAGGGATGATCTGTGTCACTGTCATTGCTGTACCTGGTTAGTACTGCTCTAGTTCATTTTTGAATTGAATGCTATGAAGTGATTTTATCTGGAGGTCCTCTGAATCTGAATGTAAAGGAATTGGGGGACTTGGGTTCATTTCTGTGCCAAGTGGCAGGTTGGAACTGCTTTGTAACCCCCACTGTCCAAGCACCCATATTTTTCTGAAAATCTGCTCCCTCCGATCTGGTCTCATTAGGCAGAGCCACCTTCCATTTCATTTTTTTTCCCACTTGCTTATGTGAATACCTTCACTTTTAGGTATCAGTCCAAATTCCCAGTTTGCATTTTAAAATCTCAAATAACCTAAAAAAATAAATAAAATAAAATAAATAAACTGCTATCAACTAACCTAGTATAAAGTAATCAGAAAATTTACATTACGCCACCATTAGGAGCTCGACTACACAAAGTCAAAGTGGCATTGGGCACATATCTGGGCCAAGCAGATTTGCAAATTGGTGTAAATGTACTTGATATTGATAGCTCTGTAATTTCTAGAAGGGTTCAGAATCTGAGTGATGTAATTAGGTTTTATTGGAAGTTTTCCTTTAGATTTAAAAGGAAAGAGGGGAGGAATCAATATATTACCTTGCTATGAGGTAAAAGTAAGTGAATCATCCATCTGTCTTAATTTATTCCATGAACTGAGGAGAATAATATTCACCTCTTTGGATGATATTGTACATCATGAATAGATACTGTGCTAATTTTTAAAGGCAAAATTCAATATTTCCACAAAGTGGAAAGACTATTTTTCACTCATGACTCACAATATAATTGAGTGTAGAAATGGTTCATAAAATTTGTAGGTAACCTTTAATATCGATCTATACACTTAACATGTCTTTCACTTTGTGTCACCGTGTGGATCTTATGAGAATAAAGACCTTATAAGAAATTAGAACACCAGCAACAAAAGAAAATAACAGACCAAATGATAAAATCTCTGTCCCTCTTCATGTGGAGGAGGGGAGAGAACATAGTTTGTTAGGTGAAGAGAGCACAAAAATTTGAAAGGCCAAATTTGCTCTGAGCCACCTTTCATGCCAAAACCTGAAGCAGACAATTAATACCTCCAAGTCTTGCCTTCATTATAAAAATGCACACTTGGTGTATCAGTCAGCTATTGCTGTGACAGTGTCCTGTAACAAACATTTCTTAAATCTGACTTTGTATATTGGCTAAGATTTAGCTGATTCTAGCTGGACTTGGCTGAGCTCAGCTAGGCTGTGGACCTTGGGTGAGATGGAGATTTGTTCTTCATGTTTTCAAACTGGGATGTAGGGTACACGCTTCTAATTGGAAGAGGTCAGAAACTTAAGTAAGATGAAGAAAAATGCATGAAGCCTCTTACAGCCTTAGCTCCTAAGGGGAACATTGACACTTCTACATGCCAACAATTAAAACAAGTTTCTTAGCTAAACCCAGCAACAAATGGATAGCAAAGTATTTCTGCCCATAGTGAACATGACAAGGGTGTGGGAAAAGGAAAATATGAGCAAATGGTGTATTCTGTCCCACTTAACAAAGTTAATATAAGGATGTTCAATGAGTTAAGTTATATAAAGCACCAAGCACATAATAGGCCCACCAAATATAGTAGCCATTGTTTGACCATCTAATTATGTAATTAAGAGATCCAAAAATTATCAACACATTTTCTCAACCTTGATTCTGAGGAGCCCTAATGGGCTGTCATTTTAAGCACTTGATACTCAGCCAAAAAGTGAGTGATTTCTTGCCAAAGAAATGTTTTGCCCATTTGACATCATACATATCAGTACTCTGGATGTGGTCAAGATACAAACTGAAGAAGATGTCTGGAATTGGCATTGCTTGGTTACACTTTCCTACACCTCTCTGGACAGATACAGACAGGCAGATGCTCTCTTCTGGGTCAGCTGGTGAAATTGCTATGAGTGGTGTTACTAAATAAAGGAATCGATGAAAATTGTCATGATTTTTGGTTCTGGCAGAGCTGCTACTGTGTGCGATTTCACAAAATTCAGAGCCTCTTTTTTTTGAGTTAGTGTTTTTTTTTTTTTTTAATCTCAATGCAGTGTCTTACATTGGGCTTGGAGAGAAAAAAAGGATCATTTTAGAAAATACATTTTATAGTCAAAAACAAATCTTTATAGAATATTCTGGGCTGGCAAAAGCAGTCCTGAGATCCTGTCCAAGTCTTACCCATTTCTCCTACAAGTACAAGTCAATCTTTCTGTATCACCTTCTCCTCAACTTTAAAGGAAAAAGATTGACTTAGAAAACCTCTATAATCTTCTAAAAATTAAAAATTCTATAATCCTAACTTACTTCTTGCTCAAATTGGAAAATGCCTCAACAGATATTTGGCCCAGGTAGAGAGGTGACGCTCATTGTCAGGGATACCACAGGCAAAATCTTGGTGAGGTATTCAACCCAGAGGGTTTGGCTAAAGCTAAAACACAGTGTCACCATTGGATTATTTTCCCCTCTTTTCCACCACCAACATTCAACTTCCAACACACATGCCAAACCTTTTCATGACTCTCCATTCCCAGTGCAACCACCTTGGTCCAAGCTTCTCTTTGCCACCTGAACATGTCCTCATCACTGGTCCCTTGCCTCCACTTTTTCCCTAGTCCATTCTGTCCACCCAACATTCAGAATGCTGTTTGTAAAATCAAAATTAGATCTTTCCTTCTTTTGGAATCCAATGCCTTCCTCTTACTCCTAGAATAAAATTCCAAGCCCTTCCATGAACTTCAAGGCCTACAGCTCCTGGCTCCTGCCTATCCCCCAATTTCTTCTTAGTCTTCCTTCCTCTAGCCACATGAGTATGCTTTTGGTCCTTGATCACATAAACTCGCCTCTTAACTCTCTTATTCCATCACTCTCTCCCTGGACATGCCCCCGATTGAGCTGACATTGTCAGCTCCAATGTCACATTCTCAGAGAACTTTCTCGACCATCTCATCTAAAGTGTCCCCCTGCACACTTGAGTCTCTGTCATATTACATTTTTTAGACTCTTTATTTTTATGTGAAATCATCTTGTTTATTTGCCTGTTTTTTACCCTAGTGCACAAGCTCTGTCAGGTCCCTGCTGGCTCCTTAGATGCTAAAAAATACTGCTTGGAACATAATCAGGGCTCAATAAATCACTGTTAAATCAGTGATGAAAGTAATGAGGTGAGCTGGCATATGGTATACCTCACCAGCTCAGACACAGGGAGAATTAGTCTCCCAGTGGATCTTTGAGTGATTGGGACTGTGTTCTCCCTGGAATCATAAAGCAAAACTTGTAACACCAGGTACCTCTTTCTCCTAAGGGGAGTGAAGACTCCAGAAGTTACTGAAGAGAGAGGTAGGGTTCAAGTAGACTTCACTGAGGCCAACACATAAACCATTCAAAGTCAGGATGGCTCTCTTGATTCAAAAGAGGGAAAGTTCCAGGGACCAAGAGGATCTAGGCAATGAGTATCAAGAAAAACCATGAGTTATCCCTAAACATGATTCCAGCTTAGCCTTTAACTTCTAACCTCTCTATCTTTCTCTCTGTTTCTCTCTGTCTCTATCTCTGTGTCTCTGTCTCTGTCTGTCTGTCTCTCTCTCTCTCTCTCAGTCTTGGGTCCCCTGCCAATGACATGGAAATGAAAACATTAGTGGTTGTCATCTAATGGGCTTATTAAAAGAACTAAATCAGTGTATGTGAAAAAGTTCTAGTACATAACATGCACTCAGAAAATACTCATTGTCTTATTTCTGTGTAGGTGGTTGCATCAATTAAGATGTTAGGGAAGCAAGCAAACCCCTGAATAAAGGGGGTTTAAACAACAGTAACTTATTTTTCTTATATGACATGAGACTGGAAGAGGAGGTACCAGGGCCCAGCCACCACAATTGGGGTTGCACGAGATTGTCTCTACCTTCTCCACTCACAGGGGTACAAAACCACCACCATGGCTTCCATCAGCTGGTCTTTCAGAACAAGTGCTGAAGGATGAAGGAAGATGAAGATACTTCCTTTAGATTTTTCTCTCTTAGGCTCTCTGGATCTCTCTCTCTCTTTCTTTATCTCTCTCTCTCTCTATTTCTCTCTCTCTCTTCAGGCAGTCCATGTTCACTTTACACCTCCTCACCTGCTCTATCCTCTGTATGTCTTGGAGGTTGACCTTCACTCATTATGTGCCCTTACCATCCTAGGGAGGTAATGTCCCTCTGCTGATTATAGCTCCACCATAGATCTCCTTAACCATCTTTTCCAAGCTTCCATTAACCCTGCTCAAAACTTTGCAGTCATTTGATTAAATTCTCCTTAATTACCCTGTCTGAATGAGCCATCTGTTTCCTGCTGGGATCCTGACTGGTACAGGAGAAAAATCTTTCTCAGAAGCTGTCCAACACTCCCATCCCACTTCCTGCCCATCCCAGCCAGAAAGGAAGAGAGAGAGAGAAAGAAACAAGGATAGGGGGAGGAAAGAGGGAAGGAAGGAAGGAAGGAAGGAAGGAAGGAAGGAAGGAAGGAAGGAAGGAAGGAAGAAGGAAGGAAGGGTGGGAGAGAGGGAGGGAAGGAGGGAGGAAGGAATATTTCTTTCCGATCTCTAAGACAGAATCATGCAATGGGGCCTGGGAAACAAGTATCTGACATTTCCAAATAACCACCATTGGGTAGTTATTGGTTGGCAATCAGTGATGTGTGCCTTAGCTATACTCTAATGCTTTACCAAGAGAAGGAGAGATGTTGGTGGGGCAGAGTAGGAGAGAAAAGTCAGACAGGTGGCCTGCTCCTGGTTTTCTGAAAACCCACAGGAATTCTCATGGCTCATGGTTTGCCAGGAGTTACCGTGGTTACGGTGGTGGGCAGCAATAAGAACCTACTCCAGAGTGGAGCATGGAGGACAGCAGAGGGCTACCAGCCACCTGCTGCAGGCTCATGGAAACCCCCTCACTGCACCAGCACTGGGGAGAGGAGTCTTTGGCCAGGACAACAACAGAGTTTTAGATCTTCCTGAGCAAGCCTTGCTTTTCACACTGACACCCCAAAGAGAAGTGTTATATTGTTGTGGTTGTGTTGTTGTCGTGGTTGTTTTGCTTTTCCATTTGGGTCCTTACACAGACAAAAACACAAAATGCTTTGGCCATTGAGGAAATTGCATTAACATACACAACATACAGTTAATTCTTTTTTTATTTTTTTAATGTTTATTTATTTTTGAGAGATAGAGAGACAGAGACAGAGCATGAGCAGAAGAGTAGCAGAGACAGAAGGAGACACAGAATCCCAAGGAGGCTCCAGGCTCTGAGTTGTCACCACAGAACCTGACGCAGGACTCCAACTCGCAAGCCATAGGATCATGATCTGAGCCAAGGTCAGACACTTAAATGACTGAGCCACCCAGGAACACCAGCATACAGTTCATTCTCAATCTGCATGAGCTAACATGACCTCTAATATCAAAAAGAACTCAATAGGGATATTTGGATGGTCATCTGTTGGACTGGGTATATGGTCCTAAGTGCCTTTTTGCTGTAAGGCATTGTGTGATATAAATTACACAATGTCACATGTCCTTTCTGATTGGCCAAGATACAAAGTCACGTTGTCTTCTGCCTTAGTAAGTAGTTTTGTTCTTGTTTTGTGTGTGTGCATGTGCAGGTGATTGTGTGGGTGGGTGGGTGTGTTGTTTGCTTGTTAGTAAGGAATGCAGTCTCTTAGCCATAGGGAAATAAAGGGAAGAGATTTTAGTACAAAAAAAAAAAAAAGAATGTATTCAGGCATTTAACTCGTGTTATTTACCCATCCACCTTGGATGTTGCATATAAACTTGATTTCCATGGTTTCTCTTTTGTTCATAAGCCTTTTATGACAGCCACCAATGTTGCTCAATACACACACTTTATTATATGCATTTATCTTATTTATTGAGTGTATCCTACTAGAAAACAAATGCAGGAATTTTTGAGGGTGTGTCCCCTGCGATATCCCCAATACTTAGAATGGTAGCTGACACATTGTAGGCATTCAATAAATATTGATTGGCCATAGGATTGTGTTAGTATTGGTACCTGAATGAACGACTAAAAGTAACCTCTGATATTGCCTGCTGTCTGGAGGCAATAGCTGGCTCATGATATCTCTCTACACTCTCCCTGACAACATGCTCAGACTGTCCAGGGAATGAGTAAGAAAAAATTCACAGACACACGGAGTCCATTGAGGCCCCTGATGAAGAGATCTAGCCAGCAGTCTCTCTATTTTGGCAACTATTAGATGAGTGATGGCTGAGCAGATGAATGTATAGCCACGTCTGGAGAGGGTGGTCTCAGAAAAGCCTTCTGGACTGTCATCTTCAACTAGCACAGAGGGTGTTGCCACTGACAAGCACCATATTTGGGAAATCCTCTAGGCTGCCAGTTGGTCCTATTTCTTCCAGGAAAAAAAAGAAGGAAGTATCCAAAGACTAAGACAAGATGTTAAACTTAACAACAGCTGCCTAGAGCAAGAGTTGGGAGAGGAGGCCATGATGAGGAAAGAAGCCTCCATTTCCTCCCTACCTATGACACCAAGTAGACCAGACAGTTGTACGGAATACCTGTAGCTTCAGATCGTCTGCTGGGTCCTACACTCAGAGACTCACTACCCTAGTGGATACACCATAGTGTATCATTTGCAGATTGTAGGGCCACTATCCAATGTTCTCTTCCATAGAATCATCCTTCATGTGTCTTATTTCCAGTGCTTCTTTCTGGCCAATGCCACGGTCTAGGAGGTCTGCACATTTGTATAGCAATGTTCACTTTGGTGAGTTGCAAGGGCAAGGCATTGAACAAGAGAATTCTAATCCCTCCCCACCAAAAGCTAGCAACAAATTTCTAATCTCTTTTGTTTAGACCGGGGACTCTACATATTGGTCTCACACCCAAAAAAATATTAAGTAACCTGAAAATATTTGATTAGGTAGGTTACATTTGTCAATATTTGCAGTATTAGAAATTAAAATTGAGAAGTATTTCAAATGTTAGTTGTAATTAATTTGAGAATAACAAAAATAAACCATTGCATGCTAACATAAATAACACATTAGTGAAACATAATAATCGCAAGAAAAAAACTACGAGGAGAGTAAGTTTGTTTGACATTTTTATAAATCCATTTAAAGTTTGGCTTGATAAAAAAAAGAACAGCTGGATTCTCATGTCGACTTTTGCATTTTATCTAATGTGATATCACACAGCTTGCAGCCTCCAGAAAGTTTCACTGTAAACTCGTGAGAGAATAAAAATGAAAAAGGCAAAAAAAAATCTTAGTATTATTATGAGAGTCATTTTGACAATTCTCATCTTATTCCTTTGGGTCTATTTTTTCCCCTCCACATTGAGGATTTAGCCCAAAGGGACAGGGACTCTTCTCTGGGGGACAACTAAAGAAATTTATTTTTCAAAGAGATCAGTCTCCTTTTTTCCTTGAAAGTAATAGATTATTTCCTCCTTGCTAGTTATAGTCATTTTGTCAAAATCAACCAAAGCATTCTACATCGGTGATTTGAGGAATTTTCTAGGCACTAAGTATAAAAATTTCATAAATGTACTCTAATAGAATATGCCAATATCCACTTATACTCTTATTTGAAACCAGTGGCTTTCAAACATACCTTAACCATTGAGCACTTTATTTGAATGAAATCACGTAAGAAGCTCATAAAGACAATATAGGCAAAGAAGCTCTAGTAGAAATAGGCTCGGAGCCCCTGCTCAGCCTGCCCTGTGCCTGTGCCCCAGCACCTTCCCACCCCCAGCCCCTTCCCCAGGACCCCTTGAGGGAGAATTTCAAGGATTCTCTGGGACGAGCAGAGTATAATGTTAAAGCCAATTAGTCAAGCCATTGGACATCCATCCTGGGTCAATTCGACTTATATTTCAGGCTGCCCCTCACATTCTTGGCCCAATCCCAATGTCCCCTGTTGTAAATGCCAGATCCAAACTCATTTCTATGACAAGTCAAGAGTATAGAAGAGTAATGCCAAGAAATAAAAATTAAACAATAATGATGATATTTTATACTCATCCTATTGGTAGAAGTGTTATTCTAAAATATTAAATACTATAAAGGGTAAGGAAAAATAGGAGTGCACTGTGCATGGAAGAATGGCAAATTGATGCAATTTTGGACAGAAATTTGGCACTATCCAGAGCAGCTGAAAATGCAGCTTTTGTACAATCCAACATTTCTGTACTGATCTTTTTGTTTAGGGAGACTAATATGTAAACATAGAAGACACACCCTAAGATGTTTGTTATAGATTCTTTGTAATGGCAAACAAAAAATGGAAAAGATTAATGTACACTGATAGAAGAAAAGAAAAATAAATTGGACTTTATATGCTGAAATACTACATAACAGCTTGAATGGATTAATTCAGTATATTATATACACATGACATATAATATACATATTTATCAACAAAGGTACTTCTCAAATACATTAAATGAAAGAGAAAACTACCACATGATACTTTAGCCCATAACATTTATAAAGGAGTTTAAATGCTAGGAAATACTCTTTTGGAGGTATTTACTAATATAGAAATGTATACAAAACAGCTGGAAGAATATGATGGTGGTTGTTTGTTGTGGAGGCAAAGGGGGTTTGAGACTGGGTACAGTAGCAAAAGGACTATTTTATCTAGAATGTCCTCTCTCTTTTTGATTGCATGTGTGTGTTTGTATATGTAAATGCAAAAAATACATAAAATATTAACAGCTATTAAATCTAGGTCATGATGACATAGACATACATTGTTTGATTCTTATTCTGTATTTTCCGAACCTTCGGAGATTTTGAAGAATAAAAGTAGCTAACAGCAAGTTTAGTTAACTCCTTTTGGAATGCTTCATCTACATGAAGCAGATCAGTAGCTTACAATTCAATTAGGTGACTACTTTTATTACCTGTAGGGAAATTTCAGGTTTAGAGAAGTTTAATACAGCTGGCAGGGGGGCAACATGAGGTGGTCTCCCTTAAGAACCCGAGTGCAATACTGGATTCTACCTTCACCCGACCTCACCCAATCCTGGAGCTAACCCAGATTCTCTCTATGCTCAACAGCCTGGGTTTCCCATCTCTAAAAAATGATGCATGATAAGCGCACGTGTAGACTTTCTGTGGTATTCATTCTTACCCATTTACCTAAAAACATAGATTCACAAAAACCAGCTCCCCATCAGCCAAACCCAAAGCGAATAAACTATTCGCAAGTGAAATTGCAATGCCTGAGTTCTTCATGGTAACCACAGGACCCAGAATTAGAGCCTTTGAGTCATAACAGGCTGGAGTCTACTCAGTGTTAGTTATCAACATATTCCATCCTTGAAGTAGGGTGGAGTTGATGGGTGCAGCGGGGTGGGGGGCAATGGACATACCTACCCTAAACCATGACTGAACTCCTGGGAATGTGTACAGATTGTGGTACAATCAGATTCCTCCCAATGAGCCCACTCACCACAGGTATAATAATAATAATAATAATAATAATAATAATAATATGAAATCCTAGCAGGTCACCTACAGCAAAGCTGACATCATAAAAGTATCCACTTCAAACCCAAGACAAAATATTTTTGAAGATGGTGCTTCTTCCAGAAATGATAATAAATAAAACAACAGTGCTGATAATGTTTCATTTAAGAATTAAGCAGAAGTCTTCAACATGTTGCTAGAATCATAAGCGTACCCATTTCAAGCTCAACAGGAAGTATTTTTTGATGTTTTATATATTTTTGAGAGATAGTGTGAGCAGGGGAGGGGCAGAGAGAGAGGGACAGAGGGTCCCAAGCATGCTCTGTGCCGACAGCAATGAACCCCATGCAGGACTTGAACTCATGAACTGTGAGATCATGACTTGCACCAAAGTCAGATGCTCAACCCACTAAGCCACACAGGTGCATCTCAAGAAAAGTATTTTTAAGGATAGTGATTTTATTTTTTTATATATTATTTTTTTATTATTTTATTTTATTTTATATTTTATTTTTTTATATATTATTTTTTATATTATTTATTTTGGGGAGAGAGAGAGAGAGAATGGGAGAGGGGAGACACAGAAAGGGAGACACAGAATCTGAAGCAGTCTCCAGGCTCTGAGCTGTCAGCACAGAGCCCAGTGAGGGGCTTGGGTGCAGCAATGGAAAGATCATGACCTGAGCTGAAGTCTGACACCCAGGTGCCCCCAAGGATTGTGAATTTAGAAATGAAACTATGTAAAGCAGTAATTCTGATACTTATTTCATTTCAAGAATTAATCAGAAGTCTTCAACATGTAGCTAGAGTCATAAAAGTCTCCATTTCTTTTTTTTTTAAGTTTATTTATTTTGAGAGAGAGACAGAGAGCAAGGAAAGGGCAGAGGAAGATGGAGAGAGAGAATCCCAGAAAGGCTCCACACTATTAAAGTGGAACCTGACTTGGGATTCAATCCCATGAACTGTAGGATGATGATCTGAGCTGTAACAAAGAGTTGGCTGCTGGACCCACTGAGCCAGCCAGGCGCCCCATTAAGTACCAATTTCAAGCCCAACACAAAGTATTTTCAGTGATTGTTGAGTTTAGAAAGGACACTATAAAAAGCAATAGTGCTCATACTTGCTTCACTTAAGAATTAATCAGAAATCTACAACAAGACTCATTTTTGGAGCTTTAATCCCTATTCATTCCTCTGTTAAGGTGGAGAGGGAAGAAAGAACCCCCCCTTTCCCTTCACTGAATGTGCTTCATGCTTCCCTTCTTAGTCTAACACGGAATTCACAAAACTTCAAGGTGAAAGACCAAAAAGCATGTCTTCAGCCTCCAAATAGTTACAGCCCAATTTTGTGAAAGTCCTCTGGGTCAGTCCTGATTTCCAAAATCATCTGAATCTCCAACAAGAAAATCCACCTTTAAAAAAATTAATGTCTCTGAATAAAGTAAAACAAAGTTACAGTGAATATTCTTATGACTAAGTGTGCACACTCATGGTTATTTATAATACTGGCCGAACCCCCAGAAAAAAGAAGAAAGAAAGTGTCTAGGCCAAGGGAATTAGTTAAGTTCACACTAGCATTAAACAAGCAAATATGTATAAAATGCTTAGCAGCAGCCTGGGACATTGTAGGTTCTCAACAAAACATAACAATTTGTTATGCAATCAGACAGCCAAGATAGGGATTTATATGATATTTTTAAGATGTGGGAAAATAAAATAGAATGCTGTTGAAATATGTTCACAGTATATTATAAAGTAAAAATAATCTTTTCAAAATAGCAGATGCCCTATGATTTTATTTGGGTTTTCATATGTCAAATTGGTGTTTTTGGAGAAGTAACATCGCAAATTTTATTTGATTCATTTTGTTATTACGTTTCTGAGAATTGAAGCCCATGGATTTTTAAAGAGGGGAGAGTTCGTTCTATTTTCAAAACATGTTATTCACCAGAGTTACAAAGTCTTCCTGCCTTCCAGGCTCCTTCTCCCGAGAAACGCCATGACTGCTAAAGGAGGTGACTCTCAGAGCCTTCTTGGTAGCTCTGTGGGCACAGACCATGCTCTGCTGAAACACCACATGCCCTGGGAATGGGGACGAGAGTTGGGCAAACTTGACAATCCACCCATGGGTTTGCCGGGAAGTGGGTCAGAAACCATCATGTTGATTTTCATCACAGAAGCCTTTCTCTATTCCCTTGGGGGTATTAGTCATTATAGGAGAAACAGAACTCATGCAGGGTCTTAATAGAAAATCGAGAATAACAGGCGCTACCTTTCCTCCAAGCCTCACCTGCCATGAAGCTTGATGATTTGGGCTAAGACAGACCAGACTTGGGTCTGCACTCTGCTACTGAGCAGCAAAGGAACAGGGTCAAGATCCAGAAGCTCCTTAGGTCAGTTTCCTCACTTACCAAATAAGACTCATAAAATTATCATACTTCTTAGGGTTTTGTAAGCACTAAATGAAATAATACACCTAAAGTACTTAGCACAATGCCTGATGCATACGGAACACTCAGCAAATGTCAGCTACTGTTATAATTATATGCCAAGGCCATGGAAAAACAATAAGCTATTTTCATGCTTACAAATATTAAGTACACTAAATCATACCATGCTTGGTGTTTCTGTAGCATTTCTACGGTTTTCTATTTATTTTAGAAAATTTGGGCATTTGACAGATTTCCTATTTGGGATCTTTTCTTTCATTAAACTTTTCTCTTAGCCTGAAGATGAGAGTTGAAGTTCAAAAGTTCACCATGTCTATTTTTGTCTTTAGTTAGTCCTATAGCTTTTCTCTAAAAAAAAAAAAAAAAAAAAAAAAAAAAAAAAAAAAAAAAAAA